>NW_022900923.1:730488-739327 GCF_012274545.1 Fukomys damarensis | reverse complement strand
CCAACAAAAAAAAAAAAAAAAAAGAATTAAATAAGTAGCTGGTTAAGCTTCAACATATTAAAAAATGAAAACAAAAACAAAGGAAAAAGGGTTATCTGAGGGGGCAGATAAGGACCTTTCTATGCAGAAAGAAGATAGGCCAGGTTAGTTGACAGTTCCTCTCCATCCCAAATGAACTTGAAAAAAACATTTAAAATACAAGATAACCAGTTTCTTCTTAAGCTCTTTTAAAGTCATCTCCATTAAAACAACCCCTTTCCCCACAAGGCCACAACAAAGAGCACACTGGACTTGGTATCCATCTCATCTTGCTGTCCATGGAGAGAGCTTTTTACCTTATTGTTTCTAATAAACGCTCTCCTATATTCTTCCTTTCTTTCCTCAAATTTATTCTTCAACTTTGGAAAACAAAACACTCAGGTTTACACAAAATTAACTATTTCACTGGGTCAGTCACTTGATTTGAGGCTGTTTTCCTATCTGCAAAATGAGCCCTAACCTGTCTGGGCTGTTCATTCTTCTGTTCCCCGTTTTGCCTGTGAACACTCACTTTGTGTCAGTACTGTTACAGACGTTGGGGGATCATGCAGTGAAAAATGCTAAGAAGAAAATGAAAACCAGTTAAATGACATAAGGTAGCCTCAAGAGAGGTTACTTACTCTGGGACCTGAGCAACGAGAAGCCAGAGACTGGGAGAAGCACATCTGAGACAGAAGGTCAAGCAGTGCAAAGAGGTGGCAAGTCAAGGGACAGAAGTAGTTAGTGTCACTATAGAGGAATGAATAAAGGAAAGCGCAGGAGAGGATGAGGGCTCCTGCGGGCTTAGGCAGAGATTTGCGGTTTTATTTTAAATGTGCCAAAAAGCTAGTGGAAGGTTTTAAGCAAGGGAGTGAAATAACTTAATTTATGATTTTATTATGTATTTTTCCAGTGGCTGTGTGAAGTATTGTTAAGAGAGTAAGGGTGGAGTCAGGGCAGTAAGGTAGGAAATTACTGTAACACTCTAGGAGAGATTCACTCCATGGCTTAGCCAGCATAGAAACTGTGGAGATGGAAAGAAAAGACAGATTTGACATGTTTTTGGAGTCAGGCCCTACATGTCCAAGTCACAACACAAAGAAAGAACAATAAAGCTTAGGTTTTGTGTGAGCAAGCTGGTAGGACCTGTCATTTACCAACAGTGGCCCAGGCGGGTATGGAAGTGGGAGGAGATACAACTGGAGTCAAGACTTTTGTTTTGAACATGAAACTCTGACACACTGATCAGAAATCCAAGTGGAAACTAACCTGTCCTGTAAGCCACTAGCTACAAACAGGGCGTTCAGATGAGAAGGTAGGCTTGGGAGCCCTTGGCACACAGGGTATGTGAAGGCATAGTGTAGAGACTACCTGGGAAAGGGTCAGACAGAAAAAAGGAAAGGGCTCAGGCCCAAGTCTTTGGGAGCTTTGACATTTAAAGTAGTAATGTAAGGATAAGATGACACTGTTTATGCAAAATCCTTGCAAGAACCTGGTACATGTGGTCATTTTAGTAATTTAAAAAAGATGCTTCTATACACTTCACTGCTTGCTATGATCCAAGCCCTAGGGTTTTCATGGAATTCTGATACAGCATTTCATGGGTAGCATGCATTTCTTCTATTCATCTACTTAACATCTTCCTATCCTAATATGAATAGCTTCCTAGGATGACACCAGGGAACTTACCTAGACTATATTATATAAGAATCTGATAACATCCAGGCATTTCTCTCTGGGAAAAATGTTAAAGAATACTAAACTGTGGCAAGTGGTAATCTCTGTAAAATAAAACAAACAAACAAAACAGCCCCATCATTAATCTGGGGTCTGCACTTACCCACTAAGAACATGGATGCGCTCTGTGTTGTATTTCAGAGGTGTCAGTTCACAGCGCAGAACCTGAAGTGCCTCCAGGACCTTGCCATCCTCCAGGTACTCCAAATACTTCTGCTGCAGCAGCAAAAACTTCATCCTCTGACATGACAGAAAGCAGCAGTCAGGGAAAAAAGTTGATGGTAGTTTCAGAAAATGTTTGTGCCTAAACAGAACAGTAGAAACCATTCTACTATGCCCTTTGAAAATATTTACAAAGCTTCAAGATCACTAAAAATATTTTGGTTTAAAAGTCATAATAGATTAAATGTGCTCAACTCTACATCTTAGTAAAACTCAAAATCTGTCAAGATCATTAGTGACCAGAGCATCATCAATACAGGAAAAAGCGGAATTCTGCTCTCAAAATATCCACCTAGAATTTTGTTTATAAACATTTAGAACTATTCCAAGCACTTCAAACACTGGATTTATTAGAGACAGATACAGAATGCTCTCAAGAGTGGAGTGTGGGTGCTTTGAGAAACGAGGCACCTCAAAATTTTTTCAAAAAAATTTTTCTTTTACAATAGAACATTGAGAGGTTTTATGCAACTTTTTTTTTTTTTTTTGAAAAGACTGGAGAAAACCAGTTAACAGAAGAATTACTTAAAAGTCACAATGCATGGACTAAGGGTATAGCTCAGTGGTAGAGCACTTGCCTAGCATGTGAGGCCCAGCACCACTAAATAAATAAATAAATATTCAAACCACACACACACACACACACACACACACATATATACACATATATACCAACAAAAACTAAAAAGCCACAATGTGAGGGGCTAAGTAGACCAGAATGAAGAACTAGACCCCTGGCACGTTTCAGCTTATGCAGAGTTAAGAGGAGCTATCTATCAGACCCGAGGCCAGTGCTATTCCCTCTATTATGGAAAGTGTAAGCTCATCTTTTCTAGGTGGCTATGAAGGGATGCTTACATTAGAGGGGTGAACCAAAAGGTCTTTAAAACGGCTCAATGTGTATATTTGCAACAAACTGATGGTTGATATGTTTAACCACAAAGCACAATTATTATCAGCTCATTTGCCTCCCAAGAATAAAGCACTCTAGACTGACTTTCATTTTTTCCCCTGCAATGAAATGGCTTTAATGTTTTTTAATGTTGCCTTATCGTGATCATCATTCTTAGCTTTTTACAAGGGGAGAGATATGTAAAGTCATTATCTTGAATTTCTTTTAAACCTTTAAAGTAACTAACTGCTTGGAGGGATACTTCCATCAAATTTGTTACTTATGCTAGAACAAGCCAACTGATGTAGGTAGAAAAGATAGGCAAGAAATGCTAATCATAGTTAGAGACTCTAAACTAAGGCATATAGTGGTGAGGATTTCAAATCCATTTAAAAGAAAAACTTAAAGTACAGTGTTTATCTATTAAGATGCTTACTTTAAAATCATTAAAAATATCATGCTGCTATCATAACATGGTAAATATGTATTTACAGAATTAAACAGTATAATGAACTGCCTTTCAAATTTTTCTATTAAGGAGCATTTACAAGAAAGGCATAAACTACAAGTTTATAAAACTTTCTCAAAGTAGAAAAAAATAAACTCGTATATATTAGGCAAACATTTATATACTCTTAAATTGTGTGATTCCTGTTTGATAGCAATCAAACATGAATCAGAGACAAGCTCCTTTAACTCCAGGAAAATAATTTACCAAATTTTACACTAAGATTGATACAGGAATGATTCAGAAACAGACTTATCACTGAGATGCCTTGAGAAGTATGCTGCTGTACATGTACCCTCAGGTTAACCTTTACACGTCAAATAAAAAACTACCCCAAGGTTTCACCAGATTTAAAACAACACCCCCCCAAACAAAAGATCTTTAAAAAAAAAAAAGGGATTTTTTTTTTTTAATGCGAAGGTTTTCTGGAATGTTCTCACCATTTTATCCTCCATAAATAATTCCTTATAAAATGAAGTGTTCATAAATTTCCATAATCAATACTATGTTAAAAATTTCACTTAATTCGGTACACTTTTTACTCAAACTTGAGAATCACATCTAGTTCAGAATTCTTGCATTTAAACACCACATGGAACTTGTCAGCATGTGATTTAACTTCTTCACTAAATTTTCTTGGCAACTGGGAATTGGGAGATTTTTTTTTTTAAAACCTGAGGCAAGTCATTTGCATGTTTATTAGTCATAAGGGCCAATGCCCTCCTCCATTCTGATGTGTGTAGGGACAGTGCCCTAAGTGCTATTTCTTCCTTATTTTCCCACCAAGATCTTGAGTGAACAAGCCACTTACATCCTATGGGGTAGAGGCAGGGCAAGAGAGAGAGGAGGAAGGCAGACTAAAACCCTGAGAGATGCCAATATAATCACACATTTCTGTATATACAGGGAATGTTATAGAAGCAGCGCAACATCATTTCTCTAGGAGTCATTTTATCCAGATTAAGACAAAGACTATCCTCAGACAGATACTGAACTTTACTATTGTACATGACATCTTGCTCTTAGCCAAACATAGCTAGAAATCTGGTTCAGAGATAAAAACGTGTAGCCTCCTCAGAAGCAGTTCACAAATAACAGAGTAACTGTATTTTACCTTCCAAAATTTAAAACATGAAAATGTAACTATAATCTGAAGAATGCACAAATGATATTAACTATTTATAGGAAAGGCTTTAAAAATCAGGCAAAACTGAAACTTGCTTAGATGGGGACAGGACTCTATTCTTTTTTAAAGAACATGGTGGGGGGCTACAGAAGAAAGGTGCAAAAATGTATCTCTCCTTTATATCTTTTCTTACTTCCAATTAGACCTCTATGAGATTATCTCTGATTTCTAATGAGTTTTTGATATTTCTAGACTCAGCAATATTTTTCTTCCCTTTTTAAACATCTAAAAAAACCCCTGAAATTGACAAATGACTATGATAGCTTGAACCACAGCTTCACACTACAAACTGTTGCCATTTACTTCACCTCCCCCGTGTCTGGACTGCTCTTTCCTCTCAAGACTGATTTTACTCAGGGCCTCCTTTATACTAAGCAAGGTTCTGCCACTAAACCCTCAGACTGAATTTTAATATGGAGGAAGAAGTCTTAAATTATGATACACACAAAGTCTAGTTATTGGTAATGGTTCTAAGTTTATAAGACAAGTTGTAGCCACTTAATGACTCAATGGAAAGGGGAAATGAATTACATTTAAACCATGGCTCTCAAAACTTCTATTTTACTTTAGATTCATGAGTTCGGCTTCTGGAAAGTCCAAAGAAACTTCCACTATTCCTAGTATCATTTGATACCATCTAAAAATGGGAAGGAGAGGGCAATGTGGTGAGGGGGAATAGACTGGGTCAATAAAACATTCAGGTTTTAAAAATAAAGTACAATTTTGGTCTGGACCAAGTCATCAAATGATTCTGAGTATACAATTAAAATAATTATGCTTTAAAAACCCAAATAGTTGTCTTTAAAGGTATTATTACAAACAGGACCACATGTATATTAGATTATCTTCTTCTGAAAATGAGGTGGGGAGAGGAGTAAATGTAAACACGTTTAGAAAGGTGAAAAGCAACTTCAAAAAAAAAAAAAAAAAAAAAAAAGCTGAACTCAGTCTTTAAAAGCAACTGATTTGCCAATGCTTCAAGTGAGATACAAGTCAGAACCCCTTTCTTTGTGTAAATACCTAAACAGTCAGATGGTGTGAGGCTCAGCCAGGGACTTTACCTTCATCTTTTATTAGATCTCACAGTGCTCTACAGACTGACCAAGATGTAAAAAGAAAGGACTCCTACCTTTTTTCAGTTTACACATTGCTTTAATTCTAATTCACCTGAAGCCTATTTTTTAAGAGTTGTACTTTCACACAGAATTTACACTGAAATTTGAAAACTCTTCTTCTAAGTTTTAAAGGAAATTAAAAAAATAAACATCAGGCTTTATTAATGTCTGACCCAATTTAAGAACACACACTCACACACCCCATCACCACCACCACCAAAATGTTAACAGTCATCTACTAATATTTAACGAACAGCTGGTTTCCCTACTTCACTTCCTATTCGCCTTCTTTCCCTCCCCCACCAGACAGGAAACTGCTTCTGACAAGAAATGAATCAGCTAGAAGTTAAAAAGCCAGCAGCCAACAGCCAGCAGCTGATCCTTCATGGTTTCTGAACAGCAATTGGAAAAAAACATACCCTCTCCTCACCAACATCTGGATAACTGAAGCCATCAGTATGAAAAGATTAAGAATTGAGAAGGCTGACAGGTTAAACTATGACATTGATCTTGTCAGGGAAATAAGGCAAGAAAGCAGCCCAATGGTCAAATCTGTATATTCTCCAGGAGTCATACATGTGCTAAACACTTTGACACTGTCAATCCACACAACTTGGAATGCAAGAATGGAAAATGGTGAGCACCAATTGATGTTGGTTTAAATTAACTATAACTCCCAAAGTTTGGAGGGTGGGAGTAATTAATGTGCCAGTTCATTAAAGCTGTACAGATATTAGACACCTACACATTTTCTCTTTAACAATACATTTAGTATTTTGAGCAATATAAAAATATAACATGCTTTACAAGTATAAAACACCCACTAATAGCACCAAAAGCAGGAAGATCTTTCAATATAATTTCTGTAGAGCTTAATTTATAAATTACGTTCACATAATACATTTTCTAAGTATGATCTTAAAAATGTAAAACACACTTTAAAACATAAACTAATTCTAGATTATAAATTTAATTATCTAAAAATTATTTTTAAGCCTTATCTTCTATAAGAGGCAGATGCCTAGAATTATCAAAAACCTATTAAAATAAGCATAAACGTAAAACTAAGAACAAAAGTGTATTTACCACAATTATTCCCAACAACGTTTGAGAGATTTCAAGTGCGCCTCTTACCACAATAGCATGAGGAGAATGCACTAAAGGCTTTAATTCATTCAGGTCATTTTCTGCCTGCAAAAATTGATTAAAAAAAAAAGAAAACAAACAAAATAAGAAATGTCACAAAATGCACACTCAACATATAATTTCAGCAGCAGTCACAGTTCTGTATGCCCTACTTTACCTTATCCCAGTCTCCTTCCATGACATGATTTCGGAACTTGGTGGCAGAAGGATGTTCTAAACGACATCCTGACTCTTGCATGAGGAGATCAACAGTCTGGCTGCAGGAGAGATACAGTGTAAAAAAGACCCGACAACTTCCCAGTTTCAGTCTTCCAAATAAACTTATGTCTATCAAAAAAGCTGCACAAGGGGAAAAAACGAGAACCAAGACTTGTCATGTAGAGGTACAAGATCCCAACAATGAATGTAACTGTACTGTATCCCTAAAATGTACCAATAAACTCAATTAAAGCTGGAAA
Source organism: Fukomys damarensis (assembly GCF_012274545.1). Taxonomy (NCBI): domain Eukaryota; kingdom Metazoa; phylum Chordata; class Mammalia; order Rodentia; family Bathyergidae; genus Fukomys; species Fukomys damarensis. The sequence goes on along the minus strand of NW_022900923.1, from coordinate 732,045 downwards.
AAAAAAGCTGCAAAGTTTTTAAACCAACTTAATGATGAAGAGAAAAAAAATGGCTTCAATTTACTTAAATAAACTTAAGTGCCAACTACATTTATTCCCGGTCAAGTTAAGGACTTTTTCTTGAAACCAGAATCAATTTCTTTCTAGTTTTGCTATTTAATGTCTCAGAAATTTCATGAAGTATAAAATTTCCAAAAATGTGTCAACTGCTCAGATAAGCACTCCACACCAAAGTAACATACGACCTGCATCAGGCACAGCCTTCTGTCTAGATATGTTTGTGCAGAAATTCTATTAGATGGATCTTCAAAATTAAAATAAATCTAACATCAAAACACATTTCCTTTCTCTCTTTACTAAAAATAGCAAATTTACTAAGGTGTAGGTTCCCAACCGTCACGAGTTATTTCCTCCTGCGGCTGTCAGCTTGCTTGTCTCAATAACATGTTCTGCTAGCATTTACAAAATGTTTTCATCCTAACCCTTTTCCTCAGGGAATAAAGTGAATCTCCCTACCACATTATTTTTCTTGGAGAGCTTAAAAAAGATTCATCAAATGTGGTTCCTTCTGTCAGCTATTTTGATATCTTTAGCAGGCTTGTATGTCAGTTTCAATGTAATGCTTTCCTTGGGTTTACCTATTTTCTCGATTTAACAGTGCAATCATCAGCCTGAGAAACAACTTAAAAACAGTGCAGTCATCATCAGCCTGAGAAATAACTTAAATCACTTTTTAAAGAATTGCCTTCCCAGGCCGGGGATTTAGCTCAGTGGTTCGGTGGCCTGCCTCGCAAGCTCAAGGACCCGAGTTCAATCCCCGGTACCCCCGACCCCCCCCCCCGCAAAAAAAAGAATTGCCTTCCCCACTTCCTAGCAAATTCATAAACGCGACACTGCGCACTGTCCAGCCTCATTCTTTAGCCCACACTTGGAAGCTAGAGAACTGTTGCATGATTTTCCCAGCTTCATCTCATCGTGATTCTGGCTCCTCCAATGGACTCCCTAATCCTACCTTCCACCCTTTTCCTTTTACTTTGTGTGTATACAAAACAGTGGTTTTGTGCCAAAGCCGCTGTCTACCTTCGCTCCCTGTTAGCTAGCTACACAAAGCCATTTAAACCGTACTTGAAAACAAATGATTCACCGGTTCAGAAGTCCCTGTTTCAGAGGCAATCATCTGGACGGCTTTAAGCCGGAACTCCAGCCGTGTTAGTGCTAGGCCTACCGCACACACGGGGCATTCCACCTCAAGATCCCGTCAGGGCCATTCAGCCCCTCTCCCAAAGCGCCCAGCCCCGCGTCCCCACAAACACTTGTAGGTGGCTGCCTCTGCTGATTGGTGGTTTGCCTGGGCTGTTGTCAGGCTGGGGGTGGGGAGGTGTCCCACAAAGATGTCTCCGAGACACTCGAAAAACAAATCCTTCGAGGTTCATTATTTCCCCCGGCTCAGGCCCTCCCCTCCCCCCGACACTCGCGTCGCGGTCCCCTCGAGCCCCCTTTCCCCGGCCCCGGCCCGCAGGCCGCACCTACTTGAGCCCCCGGCCCTTCAGGTGCTGT
>NW_022900923.1:726846-729462 GCF_012274545.1 Fukomys damarensis | reverse complement strand
CGTCCGGAGGCCAGGAGACTAGGCCGCGGCTGCTTGGGTCAGGGTCGCCCGGGGTCTCTGCCTGGGGAGCCTGACCCGTGTCAGCAGCTACGACCTATTCCGACCTGGCCTCGAAACTTCGGGCGACCTGTGACCAACTTGGGTAAATCGCGACCGCAGTGAGATCGCCCCACGCGCGTGGCGTGGAGGGCTCTAGACGACAGCGTTCGCTCTGGAGTTCGAGGGCTGGGGAGGCTGGGGAATTGACCCGGGGCTTCGGCGCCAAGCTCCATTCCCAACCCAGCCCCCATTAATATATTTTCTCTTGCTGAGATAGGGTCTCGCCCGGGCCGAGTCCCAGCCTGTGATCCTCCTGTCTCAGCCACCGAGAATGCTGTGATGGCAGGTGTGTTCCATTGGTCCAGGCTAAAGAAGTCTTTCTCTAAAATAGTTTCCCTATGGAAAAATAGATTCCACTAATACATGTGTGTATTGCAAACTTATAAAGTTAATAACTCAGTAATCTCAAGTCTTTTGAAGACAGGCCTTTTAAAATTGAGAAATATACAGAAAAATGATTATGATGAGAGATGAAAAATCCTGAACTCAATCCCAGCTATCTGTGAGGCTGAGGCAGGAAGATCAAAAGTTGAGGCCAGTTTGTGCAATTTGTAGAGACCCTGACTCAAAATATAAAAAGGGCTGGAAATGTTGCTCAGTGGTAGAGCACTTGCCTATCGTGTTGGAGTCTTTGCTTGGGTTCTGTTTCCCGCACCACACACACAGATCCAGAGCCCCACCGACCCTTAGACCTGGGGAAGGGAGCAGAACACCAAGGCAGGCTCTTAAAGAGATGATAGTTCTCTTAAACATGCTGTTAGATGGCTGCATGGTGACACAGTCAGTGTTTGTGTTTCCCAGACTGGCTGAGTTGTAGCTGAAGTTCTTTGGCATGGCCACAGGGTCCATCAAGCCGGAATTACTAGGTAGCTGGTGCCTCCAGAGACTTGTTTACATATTAGCTGCAGACACCTCCTTATTAAAAGGGTGGTTATTGTTAGGTAAAGTTTGGTTTTTACAAAATGGTTTATAGTACAGTAATTTATTAGGCCCCTAGCAACAATGAGGATGAATAAAGTCTTAACTTCCTGCTGAATAAAGGCTGTATCTTTTATGAAGGAAACAGTCACTAACTACAGACCTGGCTCACACCTCATTAGCAAAGGAAGGGTGAAGGAGAAAGAAGCTGGATTCCATCACTGTCTAAACTCAGCATGTGCATCTCAGCTTTCCTGCTCTTTAGGTAGCCTGGCCTGGTCTTATTAGAAACCCGGATTTCTGGAGCCCATGTGCACACACATCCTTGTCTGTTCAAACGTGGACTGCTGCCTGTTGTCTGGACTCTGAGTCTTTCTAGAACTAGGTTTCAGGACCACTTGCAGATGAGTAATCTTGAAATACTGGTCTGCACTCTCAGACACCTTCAGTAACCCATGCCTCAGGCTGAAATCCAAATTCTGTCTTGCTCTGTGAGGAGAGATCTCAGACTTTTGATTTTTCTCTTTCCATCCCACTTTAATTTTTATATCACATTTTTTCTTTTTGACACAACAACTGCATATTTATGAGGGAATTTTCTCTCCTACTGCTTTTTATGAACCCTTAACTGCTGTTGTGTCCCCACCGCCCAGCACACACTGGGGCTCACTTCTGTCTCTTTTCTGTCTGATTACAGTTAGGCACTCAAGACTCAGCTGGTTTTGAGCCTCTGGGGGGGAGCTCTTCCTGACTCAGCCTCCCAACCTGACATCATGAATGTCACTTACCAGGCCCCTCAGACTGGATGGCTGCCTCTCATGAGAGTTGCTAAGACCCACCCATTCCCAGGGCATCAAAGGGTCCTTTCCAGACCTCTGTTCCCCTCACTCATTGTCTTTCCACACTCCTGGAAAAGACTAAGATGGGTTTGGGAATGAAGATCAAAGTTGTCTCTTAGGAGAAATATACACTATTTCTCAGTATTTCAGGAATTGAGGGAATAAATTAGGTTTTTGTGCCGTTTAAGCTCATTTCCAGGGCTCTGACCCTGTGCTAGGTTCCGAGTTAGAGGTGCCTTGTCCCAGGTGTGTCCTGGCAGGGCCTTTCGGGGTTGCCCTCATCAGGGATGTGGCAAAGTGAGTGTCAGGCGAGTCGGCTGAGCTGTTGGACTTGCAAGGCCCTCCTGTTTCCGAGATACCTGTGAACTCCAGGCGTGAGTCCCCCAGCTGTTTGTCAGACTGAGTCCTGACTCATTTGTGAGTCATGAAATCACCTCAGGGGGCCATATTTTAAAAAGTGAAGCTGGAAAATGTAAAAACATAGGAAATAAGTGTCAAAGGGTGATGATCCATGTCTGCTTTAGGAGGTGAAATACATTTCTTGTGTAGGTCATTCCTGAAAAAGCTTCAAAACCACTCACCTACAGTCAGTCCTGCCTGACTAGAAAGGCCACTCAGGAAGTAGGCGTTGGGTGAACAGTCAACAGCTTCCTGGACTACTCAACACAAGGTCTTCATTGACATAAGTAAAAGATAATTCGGGAGTTTGCAATAAAACATAAACAGAATTTTCACAGGTCTTTCTTTTTTTTTTTTTTTT
>NW_022900923.1:698885-726314 GCF_012274545.1 Fukomys damarensis | reverse complement strand
TTTTTTTTTTTTTTTTTTTTTTTTTTTGGTACTGGGTATTCACAAGTCTTTCTGAAACTAGTAGAGACTTATTTTTCTGTCAAGGTTTAATTTTAAGAGCTTGGGACATAACCTATCAGAGAGTGCTATGAGGCCCAAGGTTTGATCCCCAGTACCACAGAATAAATACATAAAAGATTTGTCATCTCAACCTAGTACTGTACTTAGTAACTCCAGTATTCAGTTTATGAAATTCCTGTTAGGAAGAGGTACTTTTCAGGAACTCAGCTGTCCCTAAGGAGGGATGTGTTTGTATTTACATCCTTAGCTTCACTGCTTGCTTTTCTGCCTGTGAGGTAGTAAAACTGCTACACTGGACCTGTGGGACTTCTGTGGGCTTGGAAGAATTTGGGAGTGACCTCAGAAGTATCAGTGTCAGGTCCCTGGGCAGCTGATTGGCCTTGGACAGACACGTGACTTCTCCCACACACGGTTCCTAAGTGGGGCTAATGACCTGGCCAGCCTGTATGATGGAGTTGATATGTGGGTCAAATGAGTCACAAAAAGAACAGATATTTGGAAAGAGACTATGTTGAAATGTTTCAAGATGAAAATTATGTTCTTGATTATTTAAAAAAGATCTGAAGCAGCTAAGTGCAAAGGTGTGAAGTGGTTTTGTTACTGAGACTCAGGAGCCATGGACTCTGCTGGCTTCCCCACCCGTGGATTCTAGCTTTGTGGCTGAGGCCAGCAGGGCTAAGGAGCCTGCTTGTCTGGGTCCTCCAAGCGCCTTGAGGGCCACAGCGACCTGTGGGTCTTCCCATGGTGACTGTGCCTCTCTCTGCTTGTTCATTTCCACCCTCCATGAGCAGGGGCACCCCAGAGCCTTCCTCTCAGAAGGGCTGGACTCACCTTGCTCTCAGCTGTCCTAGGGCCCAGCTGGTGTGAATAGTAACATCTCAGGCAGTCAAGGGAACTGAAATGAACCTCAGAAGCACTGTTATTTTCCCACCACACAGCTTGGGGGAGTTTATAACTGCAGCACCAACTCTGGTAGGGTCACTACGTGAATGTTGTACCGCCAACTGCAGGTGCAAACTATGCCCAGCATCGCTAGTGAGAGCAGGAGGAAGCAGTAATCCCCACGTGGCAAGGCATGTTGTTAAGTGGAAGATCCATGTTACAAAGCATGGTGTATAATACTTGTTTTGGTAAATGAATGTATGTATATCCACATTATTCTGTGTTTGAACAGAAAAGCATAAACAATGGTTTATCTTGGGTAGGGGGACTGGGATGGGAGATCAAGGCTGTATTTCTTTCTCTTTTTTTTTGAGGCAGGGTCTCACCTTGTAGTTCAGGCTGGCCCAGAACTATGTAGCCCAGGTTGGGCTCAAACTCACTGCGATTTTCCTTCCTCAGCCTCCTGAGTGCAGGGATTACAGGCGTGTGCCACCATGCCCGGCTGTATTGCTTTTCATTTCGTACTTTTTCTCAGTGTTTGCATTTTCTAACTAACTTCTTAAAAGGGTCAGGTTTCTTTGAGTTGTGAAGATAATAGATAATTTTGCTTTCTTTTTTCTGTATTGATGTCATGCTTTTAAAGCACACAGGCTTAAAAGAATATTTAAAAACCACCAGAATACTCATGAGTACTTAATCATAATAAAATATGCCAGATAAGCCAATGCTGTGTGTATCGCACTGACATTAAGTGTGTTTGTTTTTAAAGGTCTGCTTTTCGTTACCTGTAGCTCTTTTATTCTCAGACCACTCCCTATCTCTCATTTGGTTAATTCCATCTGGGGAATGGAAAGCAAAGACATTCCTGTTCATTAACTTTGAAAAGTAGATAAATAATCAATCACCCAGGTGTCCTGCGCAGGCTGTACCCAACAGGTCCTTGGGCAGTCTTCCTTATTCTCAGTTTCAGACAAGCTGTTTGGCCCCTGGTATTGTGACAAATGTAACTAACTAGCAGTGTTAAAACACAACTTTGGGCTGGGGATTTAGCTCAGTGGTTTCACAGCTTGCCTCGCAAGCGCAAAGACCCGAGTTCGATCCCTGGTATAAAAAAATAGATATTTTTGACTATTAATAAACAAGTTCTAATTATTATGAGAAAAGTGTACGCATACTTCATGTAGAGGTTAGAGACCAATGATGAGACACTTAAAAAAATTAAATAATGTAGTAAGCAGTTATTCATAAAGTTTAGAAAATTATTGAAAGGAGGGCAGGGTGTGGTGGACGGGCCAATAATATCAGAACTCTGGGAGGCTGAGCCAGGAGGATCTGAAGTATGAATGAGCCCAGCCTGGGCAACTTAGGAACTTAGAAAGACCCTGTCTCAAAAGTTTAAAAGGCCTCCGTTTTAATCCCCTAGGAGATATAGAGTGAATATACATATACACATATGAATGAGAGAGACCGAAGTATCTCATGTACACACGCGCACACACACACACACACACACACACACACACACGCACACATATGTGTGTATATATAATCGGGGCTGTAGGGTAGCAGTAAAGTAGGTGCTTGCATGCATGAGGCCCTGTGTTCAATTCCTAGCACGTAGATGAATGAAATAGAATTGTGCTTTTTGCTAAGTAATGTTAACTGGGTAGGCAGGTGTGAAATACAACAGCCTAACTTTTAAAAAGTGTGTTGAGTGAAAGGTCACACGTGTGTTTTAACCAGAGAGTGAGGGGACCTGGTGGGTGCAGGGCGAGGTGAGGCTGGCAGCCCAGGCTCAGCCCCCGAGCAGGGGCCTGGCCTGCAGCTGCTCTCTCCCATGGTGCTCAGACCCAAGGACCCCTGGTCTCAGTGCCTTCTTCCCTCTCTCCCAAGTGACTGACAGGCTGGGCACAGACTGAGCATGTGTGTCTGTCAGGAGGCTCTTCCCAGAGGTGCAGCAACTCTGCTGCACTGGGCAACAGTTGTCACCAGCAGGCTCCTGCAATCAGGTGGTGTCGAGGACTGCATGCTGTGTGTGTCTGACATCGTTCTGAGCACTGTGCTGTTTTAATTTTCCCATAAACCTTATTGGGGCTGCACTGTTCGCCACATTTCAAAGAGGATAAATTGAAGCAGAAAATTTGAGGTCACAGAGCTGCACTGTGGCAGAAAACCTGGTGCTCAAGCCCACAAAACACTGCTGTTCAGACGTGGCTGGTGGTGGGCTCTGAAGGAGCTCCTTGTTTAATTCCTGAGAGGCTAAAAGAACAATGCAGGGTGTCATGAAAATTAATTTTGAACTTCGCTCTTTGGGTAGGTGTGAGGCTCGTTCCCTCACCCTGGAGCCAGCACCATTTCGTCAGGCTGATCGTAGTGAATACGAGTGTCCCTGAGTGACGAAGAGGTTTTCCTTCCTAAAAAAGCTACTTCAGGGGTTCCTGGAAGTTCGGTATCAAAGACAACTTCCTGCCTCCAAAACGTCCTTGTAGAAATGGAGATGTTCTGCCTGGTAGGAACAGCACACCAAGCGCGGTGGAACCTGGAGATTCGCTGACCTAGGATGCTACACCTTGAAGTGCACCGGGAGTGTGAAGGGCAGAATGCCTTTCCTTCCTGTGGCTCAGGACAGCCCTGGCCTGGAGGTCTCCTGACAGCCTCGCTGAGCCTGGAGGCCTGGCCAGGTGTGTTTTGTAGCTGCTGTGTGTATCTGAGGAGGGTTTTTCAAATGTAGGCCTCCAGAAGTGTGGGACACTGGGATAAGAAAGAGCCAAGCTTCATGGATTCATACTTGGTTTCTTCTGGAGAAGCTTCAGGCGGGTTGGTAGGCAGAGAAAGTCACAAAGACCAGAGAGCAGGTTAGGTCCTGGCTCAGGGTGAGCATGGCAGGAAAGGCCAGTCGGCTCAGAGGCCGCGGGTATCATGCTGGGATTGTGGCAGTGTTCTCCAGACGCCTTCCTCCCAATTAGAGCTCACTACATACTGAAATACAAATACTGTATGTATCTTACAACTCATATTTTGATTCTGTATCTTGGATTTGCTTCAGAATACTAGGGAGACAACCTGGAGATCATCTGTCCGTCCATCCATCCCAGCAAATCCCTGTGCGCCTGGGCCAGTCAGTGTGCAGATGTGGCTGAGGAGAGACTCTGCTTGAAGATGAAAGACAGTCAAGTTTGCTTCTTTCTTTAATTTTTGCTTTTGTTAGTACACATGGGCAGTACATAACGATTATACTCGGGATGTAACACGCCTTAGTTCCATTTACATCTCCCGAGATGGCTTCTTGATGTCCCTGTAACCTAGTGACTTGGATGGTTTCCATTGCTACTGCATGGTCGTATTTTATTAGGCTGGGTAGAGGGAGAACAGAGAAGTTGTAAAGAGCCAAGAAGTATAAGACCTTGTTCACTAGTTGTAATTTTTTTATTATGCAAGATTTTAAATGTACACAAAGTTGGAGGGAATGGTACAGTGATTTCCATGTTCCCACCATGGCTACACATCTATGCTTGGTTTATCTGCCCTTCCCTTGTGAACATTTTGAAGCAAATCCAAGATTTTTGAATTATAAGATGTATATTTATATTTCAGCTTGTAGCACTAACAGATAAGACTTTTGGAAAACATTACCACAGTACCATCATGACACCTAAAAAAATTAAAAATCTCTTAAACATTATCAAATATGCAGCTAGTGTTCAAATCTCCCCAATTATCTCTCAGGTTTTTTTTTTTTAACATGGTATATGAAGCAAGATCCAAAAGGCCCACACATTGCATTTAGTTGAAGTTTTCTTAAGCCTCCCTTTTTAGAAATGATTTTAATTAAAGTACTGCCATAGATAGAGAGGCGTGTGTAAATCTGTGTATATACACAGTGTTTTCGATCCACTGCCCAGATCAGGAAGTACACATCTCCAGCCCCTCGCTCTAGCTTGCTTTGCATTTCTCTGATGAGTGGTGTGGACCATGGACATAGCTTTCACCGTTTGCACCTTCTCTCTCAGGAAGCCCTTGTGTAGTCTCTGGCCACGCTTCCTCTTTAGGATTGTGCTGCCTTTTATTGATTTGTGGGGTACCTTATATCTTCTGGGTTCAATCTGTTGATGTACCTACAGACCTCTCCTCCCACTTGGCCTGGATGGGCAGGTCAGAGATGAAATCCAGTTCACTGCTTGTCACCTTTATGACCTGTGCACCCCGGTCCTACTTCAGAAGTTTTTCCCTGACCCCAAGGATGTGAAGGTTGTCTTGGAAATTTAAGCGATGTGCCTTTCACTCGGATGCCTGCAGTCTTCAGGAGCTGAGTGCTGCGGCCGGCCGATGTGATGGTGCCCAGAGTCTGAATTTTCCACGTGTATGTCCAGGGACCCACACTATAGTAAAAGAAATCTCCTCTTTGTCCTGCAGGAGGGTGTCACTGTCACACACAGGAGGACTTTACCTGCTGGGACTGTTTCCAAACTCTTCCACGAGCCTGTCCCTGTGCCTTTACACACTAGTTGGCAAAAGCTTGCACTAATACCACACTGACTCCGTTGCTGTAATTGTGTAAATCTTAACACCTGTAGTGTAAGTCTTGCAACTTCATTTTGTTTTTTTAGAAGATCATGTTGGTTATTGCTGGCCCTTTGTGTTTCATGTAAAATATAGAGCCATTTTGCTTTCACAAAAATTGCTGAAATTTGATTGGAATCACAATAAATCTTAGACCAATTCGAGAACAGAATCTGTACACTAGTGGATCTTTGTGTCTGGGAACACAGCATGTTTCCGTGCTCCTACTGGCCTTCTTTAATTTCTCCTAGAATGTATCATGGTTTTCTGTGCAGAGGCTTCACATATCTTTTATTAGATTTATGCCTGGGCATTGGATGGTGTTTGATGCTGAGGTAATTTTCCTCTCCCTGGACTGCTGCTAAGACGGTCGACAGGCCCTTTACTGTCAGATCTAGAGCTCTACAGAGAATGAGCTCTACTTTTGGATTTAGTGTATTTTGACAGTCTAGTTTGCTTTCCGCTTTCAAATAATAATACAGTTGGCATCTCATTCTTTTCAGCCTGTGACACAACCTCTCCCTGTGGCACATCTGGGAAGAGGGGCTCCAAAGTCTGGCTGGGAGGAAGGAAGGAGGCCCCAGGCAGACCTCGCCCTTGGGGAGCATAGCCAGGCTGGACCCACTTGACCCTGAAACACAGCCAGGGAGGAGGAGCAGGCTCGAGGCATCTGCTGTGGCCTTACTGCTGTGGACTCTGGTCTTTTGGACGCTGGTCTCATGAGGGTCAGGGGATACAAGTAAAAGTGAGAAGAGCTGTAGCTGTCAGGCACTAATTTCAGAGAATACCAGGCACAGCTGTAGGGCTTTGTCGCCCTGTGGTATCGTGTTACGGAGACAGCATTGTCCTGGCCTTGTAAGAAGACTCCTGCAGCTTTGGGCCTTGGCAGGGCAGTGGGACCACAGGCACGGAGGGTAGTCACAGGAGTCGGCTTGTAGTTAGTGCTTGCTGTGTCCTAGGCACTTTTCTAGCTAACTTAAACATTAACTCATTTAATCAGTAGAATTACCCTATGAGGTAGGTCAGATCTCCCTGCTTCTTTGATAAGGGTAGAACAGGCTCAGAGAGGCCAAACAGCTTGCCCGGGGTCGCACAGCTCACAGTGACAAGGGCAGGCCCCAGGCCACGTTGTACTAGGCGGCCTGTCCTGTGGGTCGGCCCCGTTGCTGGCTCTGCTTGCCCTTGGAGCCTGTGAGATCAGAAGTGTCGGGGTGGTGGAGGGCTGCTGTGGGGCTGGAGCTAAATCAGCAGTTAAAGTCGAGAGAAGGGGGCGCAGGTGAGGGCAGTGGAACCTGGTCTTTAGATCCAGTGTACAGACCCAGGAAATTTAAGTCCACTGATTTTTCAGTGTGATCACCTTAAAATTCCCCTGGAGTAAGTGGAATCCTGCCTTCCCCGGGCAACAGGCACAGCTATATTTAGCACCAGTTCGAGCTGCTTGGTGGGCAGTGTGTGCCTCCGGGAGTGGCTGTGCACCCAGGTGATGGAGGGGATGGACGGGTGCCCAGGCTGGGCCCACTGAGCTCACAGGAGGAGCAGCAGAGGCAGGCAGGCTCCTCCTGGAGGCCAGCCAGACACCGGGGAGAAGACCAGAACCTCTGCCCTCTTAATAGCTTCCTGTGGCCTCCTTAGCTCCCTTGCTGCAGTTTGTACCCTTAACATTTTTTTCACCTCGATGAGCAACAGCCTCCTAGATGCTTTGTTTTGTTCTTTAATTAGTTGCCTTCGCTGCCACCAAAAACATCTTTATAAGGCATAAAGCCATTACATCGCTTCCCCACCGAGACCTATTTTGGCGGCTGTCACGCTGAGGAGCGACGTCCAGCCCCAGCCTCTTGCCAGTCCTTTTCCCAGCTGCACCCTCCCAGCCTCGCCTGCCCTGTAGGGACCTGGACGTCACCCTCTTGCACTGCACCCTGCTGCGAGAGGGAGAGGGAGCCTCTTCGCTCGCCTCACCGCAGCACTGTTCAGACACGCGGGTATTTTCCCAGCATTGCTGTTCCAGAGTGTTCTGGGAATGTGCGGTGAACAAGACATGAAGCCCTTACTTCCATGGCGCTTCTTTCCTTGCGAGCTCACACAGGTTTATATCTGCTCTTCTGTCTCTTGGGGAAGATGGGCAGGAAGGACAGAAACAGGCAGGTGCCAAGTGGTGGGCGTGGGGCGGACAAAGTGGGGTTGTGGTGCCCTCAGGAGAGAGTCAGGGCCCCGAGCGCCTGGCTGATAGCTGAATGAACCTTTCCCACCTATCAGGGCACCGGGACGGGCCCAGTGCTGCTGAGCTCTGCAGTCAGCACCCCAGCTGCCTAAGTCAGGCAGGAACGGGCAGTGGAGAAAATGCCTAGGGAGGCAGGAATGAGCAGATAGGTCACAGCTGGTTTGGGCCACAGGTAACCATTGTTGGAAACACCCTGGCACTCACTGGCAGTGCCTAATAACAAAACAAAGAAGCCCTGTTACCTGCGACCTGTGTGCAGAAGCACTCAGGGATGGAGGCTGAAGTTGCTATCCCTGTGTTGCTTCGACAGTGGGGACATCAGCGCTGCATCAGGGCAGCCTGAGTGAGGAATCCACCATGATCATGTACATAGTTTCCACCTTCCCTGGGCTTCCACTTCCCTGAGGCCAGGGTTCAGGTGACCACAGGAATTCGGATCCTGTCATTTCCCCTGAAATGCACTTATTCTAACCTTTACTGTGGTGGCCCTTCATCTACACAGTCTTCATTATTTTCCAGCTTAATATTTATATTCTCCTCCCCACAGCCTGAGAAGCGAGGCGTCCTGAGGTGGTGACCGCAGCACTTGCTGCATGCGAGCTGGTCCAGCAGGCTCTGTGTTTGGGACGGCTCAACTGACTCAGCTCCCAGCAGCCCGGGTTGGGCTGTTTCGGGGAGTGCTGCTGGCCGCTGGGCACAGTGGCAGTGTCAGGAGAAGCGGTGGGTGGTGGTGTCGCACAGGTCTGGTCAGATGAGAGTGTTCCCATTCACATGTGTGTGGTTGTGACCACGATGCAGCGTGCCCACGCGCAGGCCAGCTGTTATGTTCCTAGTAATGCTTTTGGGAATCAACTTTCTAGAAAATACACTGCATCAACCGAATCAGAATCAGAACTTGGGATCGGAAGGGTTTCGGACCTTTGGGATTGCAGACATGGCCTGCGTGATTAGGTACCTTGCGCAGAGAGGAGTAGGCTGGTGTCAGGCCTGGGTCCTGCATTCCAGCAGAGTGGCTCTTCTGACCTGTCATACTGCTTCTAGTCACAGAAGGGAGGTAGCAGGCTGGAAACCTGTTAAGCCAATAGTTCATGTTTAAAAGTTGGTGCCGGATGTGAAGATCACTAGTTTGAGCCTAGCCTGGGCAACTTAGTGACTCAGATTGTTTTTCAAAATAAGATTAAAAGGGCCTGGGGAGCTAGCTCAGTGCAGAGGGGCTGAGTTACATTCCTGGCATGGGGGGCGGTCTAGATTTTGGGTTTTCTGCTCCAGGGCTGAGCAGCAGTTTCTGCTGTAGACAGCCCATGTCCTCGCCAGCTCGCCACAGCCCCTGCTATGCCTGGTGCCACCCAGACTTCGAGGTTCACTGCCACTTGCCACTCATGACCAAGCTTTCACTGTCACATTTCTGAGAGTCTAACTAGGAAGAAAGCTGTTCCTCATGCCCCGTCACCAAAAGAAGGCCGTGCTGCAAGGCAAATGGTTCTGAAAAGCTCCACACCTCCGCGCAGCCACAGTGGCCTGGGTGGCTGCCCCTCCGCTGACCCTAAGCCACAGGCAGAAGTCTGTGCATCACATCTGTGCCAGGGGTCTGTGTGCGCCTCTGGCCAGACTGAAAAGAGATTTTCAGAGCACAAAAGGGAGAAGAAAAGTGGAAGAAGGACGGCAACCTCATCCTCCGCTGAGCCAGGGCTGAGACCTGGGCCAAGGTGTCCAGGCGGATAGACGGGGAGCCACTCGGTGCTGGGTTGGGTTAGGGTGAATCTCCTGATGTGAGTGATGATCCCAGCAGCAAACCCCTGGGAAGTCAGGACCCAGCCCCTCTGCTGCTGGGCAGGCTCTGCGCTCCTACACAAGAGAGAGCCCAGTTGGCCCAAGACACCCAATGCACACCAGTGCCCGCAGGCCCCACCGCACACTCAGTCAAGAGTGCCCCACGCTGCTGTGCCCTTACGGACAGCACCGTCTTTGGGCTTGCTTCTGAGTTTTGCTCCACTGTCCACCTCGATGATCCTTGACTACACGCACTAGGATTTCTGAGGTTTCTTCTGCAAAGCCAGGAGACTCCGAGAGATGAGGACCCGCTCAGCTACACGGTGTGGACAGACCAAACTGCGATCGATGTTGGGAGCAGCTGAGAGAGGAGGGGCCAGTTCTCCCTGTGCCTCCTGCCGTCGCCTGTCTGTTTCCTCTGGCGTCCCAGCCAGCCAGCTGTCTGTCTTTGCCTCAGGAACCTTGTGGCCACAAGTGAGGAAGCTGCCCATGGGAGGATAATTGTGAGCTTTGCGCTTGGCTTCGCTGTGGCCCAACTGCACGGGTACAGGAAATGACCTGCTCCAGGAAGTCCAGTCCATGCCTTCCTGCTCCATCCTAGAAGGGCATGGCTCAGTGCTGGGCACAAGCCTGGCACAGGCTTCAGGTGGAGTGTCTCGTGGGAGGATAATTAGTGATGAGACACTGTCATTAGGAAGCCGGTCATATGGCAAACCAGAGGGGACGGCTCACCTGTGCTGACTCACCTGCCTGGAGCACAGCTCACCTGCAGGGAAGCAGGTGTCCAGTCAGTGGGTGGGGCCTGCAGCCCTCTTCATCCACCTTTCCTGGAGGTCCTGAGACATGGAGATCCTGGGAGAATGTGGATCCCGGGGACACAGATCCTGGGGGACACGCAAATGGGGGGGGTCCTTCTGCTCCAGAGACCATGGGGTCTGAAGAGCCCAGGAAGCACAGCTTGCGACTGAGTGCAAGACTTCCCCAGGCCTGGCTGCCCTTTGTCTTGCCCAGGACCGGGTGGCCCCAGCTATCCAACTCATGCAGTGGCTTCCAGACCCAGAGGGAGACCCATAGTCACCCTGGCCTACGTCAGGCACAGAGCAGACAGAAGAGGCGATTTTGGTGGTTCAGTCTGACGGGCAGAGCAGATGGGTGGTGCCATGCGGGCTCCTTGTGTCTGGTGAGGGAGGAGTAGGCAAACAGCGCACAGCTGTGCCTGCGTCACCGCGTCACAGCGGCGTCATCCATTTGCAATCCGTGGCGACCCCGTATCAACACGCTGCGCCCCCTGCTCTGTGTGAGGTGTTTGGCCTCTCCATGACGTGTGGAACACCGGCAGCAGGAAGGTAGGTGCGCACTACCCAAGCTTTAGGGTGACCGGCGTCTTTGTGATGTGCATGCAGACAGGTGTGTCATTTTAATTATGCATATGGCACACAGAGTATGCAGGGACTGCAATAATGGCTTTGCCTCACACGGCCTACCTAGCAGATGGGATCAGTCAGCTTGCATGGAAAGGCTGCCTTGACCTCCTGAAGAAATCATGCAGCCACAAATTTCAAGTAGAACAAAAATGTGTGTAACATCATCCATGAAGTGTTGCTCTCTCTCCCACTCTGTAGGAATGAGCCCAACACTTCCACACTGAACTATTTTCCCTTCTCTTTTTAGTTTATTTATTTATGTTTTTGGCACCAGGGATTGAATTCAGGTCCTGTACTTGCGAGGCATGTGGCAGAGCCACCGAGCTAAATCCCTGGCCCCCTTCTTTTTTTATTTATTTATTTATTCTAAGACAGGTTCTCAATAAATCACTAAATTGTCCAGGCTGGGCTTGAACTTTTGATCCTCCTGCCTCAGCCTCCCAGAGTGCTGGGATCACCTCTTCTCCCCCTTCACATCTTCTCCTGCCCTGCCCACAGGTATGGCCTCCTACTACACAGTAAGGCCCATCAGTGACGAGCCTGGTGTGTTGGCAGCGGCCTAGATCCTTTGTGATCCCTTCCGCAGCCCGTGGCCATAGGTGGGACACGGTCCAGGGAGTGGCAGCCCTGTGCTTGTGCTGGCTGGCTGTGGTGTTAGGGTTCCCCTTCCTTCTGGATGCTCTTGGGCCCTCCAAGCTGGAGGTGTCTTCTGGAGCCCTCCTGGCCCAGTAACCCCCCCACTCCGAGGACAGGAGGATGTGGGTGATCTCTAGGACACAGGCCCAGGCTTGCCCGGCCCCTCCCCTGTGCGTGATTCCAGAGCTGGGCATGGGCTGCCAGGGGCAGGGACAGCGAAGCAGAAAGCCTGGGGTGGGGCTCCTGGACCAGCTGCTGGTCAGGCCTGTGCAGAGCGAGCGGGGTCCTGAGCAGGGCAGACACAGTGGGCTGCAGTTTAAACGGGAGCACCACACGGGTTGCCTCCTCCTGGGTCTCAGCCTTAGCTGAAGGCACCCTGCACCCCTCCCTCATTCCCCACTTCAGGCCCTGACTCCCAGGAGCGGCCTCGCAGCTGGCGCAGGACAGACTCTGCGGGACATTTTTGTGTTTCCCGTGTAAAATTTAAGCAGCGTTTCATGGTGTTTCCTGAAGATCACAGGCTTCCTAACTGGATGGGACTCCACGGCCTGACATTCAACATTTTTTCTTGCAGCTCCCTCACTCCCTCCTCCCAATCCCAGTAGGCAAAAGAGTGGGCCAAGGGCCACAGAATCTTGTGTGGGGCGGGGCCTGGACCTGCTTCAACCAGGCCTTGGCTTGTAACTTTCCAGCATCCTGTGGGAAGTGGCTGGTAACTCCGCGCTCTGGCGGACGCCTCAGAAACTGCACCCACGAGGGACGGCCGGGCACTCCTTCCCCTTTGCTTTAGTTTTCAAAGCGAATAACATTTTATATGTTAACGATTACTACTAAAAATTGAATTATGTGTAAGTGAAATTCTTGCAAAAATAACCAGTAGGAAACAGTGGAAGGACTAGCAGAATTGATACAAAGGGAACTCCAAGGGCCCACAGAGTTTTAGTTCAGACTTTGTCCTCCTCTCTGAAACTTTCTTAGCAAAAACAGCATGAGACGCAATTAGTCGCAGCCAGGGCCATGCTTGGGTAGAGGCCAGGTCCAGGGTGCTCCCTGGGCTACAGGAGGTAGAGGGCAGCACCCTGGCTCAGCTGACCTGTCCATGACGGAGCAGAGCCCAGAGTCTGCTGTGGTCAGCGTGGAGATGCAGGCAGCAGCCTCAGTGGCCTGGCTATCTCGGTGCCCAAGTGGCTCTGCCCTCCATCCGAAGCCCCATGCAGCCCCGGCATGTGGCCCTGCTGTGCTGTGGGACCCTCCTGGCCTGCTGTGTCCTAGTCCCCTCCCCACAATGAGGCGCTGGGAATGGACCTGGACACTGCTCCACAGCTGTGGCAGTGCCAGGAGGCGTCTCCTAGCTCAGCCCATGGCCCCAGAACACTGGCTGAGGCACTCCGAGGACGAGGAGGGTGCCCCAGAGGGCACTGGCTCAGGGATTGGCATGTGCGCTGTGATGAGTCCTGCAGGCTGGCATGGCCAGCACCCTGTCTGGCAGCTCCTCCGGTCCAGGCCATTGCTGTTTTGCAGGTGGGTCCCATGTCCACCACCCACCTCTGTGCTGACAGTCCTCCTTGGGCCGGACAGGAGTGCTCCACAGACGTCCTGTGACCTGAGGGTAGAGGTCACACGTGAGAGGAGGGGACAAGGCTGGGCCCTGGGACTCCAGGAGCTGCCAGAACAGTTCCCTCTGCTCACAGCTGGTCTTTCAAAGGCGAAGAGAGGAGGTCCTGTGTGTGCCACTCACTTGTGTGGCCCTGCTGGTTTCCTGTCCCATCTCCCGCAGAGAGGGGCAGGTTTAATAAGGAGCAGAAGTGCCCAGCCAACCCCCTGGTGGGCATCCTTCTGGCGGAACCCTGTACACCAGATCCTTCTTCCTGGATTCTGGAATCCGAAGGCTTTCTGGGGTGGGTGGGGTGAAGCTGCAGGGTCCCAAGCACAGAGTGACTCAGCCTTCGGCTCCAGAGCAACCTTATTAAGGTAGAGCTGACACCGTGAGCTCTCCTGACGTGGGGACCAGCACCGTGAGCTGTGGAATGGTTGTACCCACGCCTGAAGGCTCCCTTAGCCCTGGGTACCTGGGCTGCTCTCCAATACGCGTTGAGGCACGCAAAGGATGGATCACATGGCAGGGGAGACAGCGCTGTCTTCCAATCAGACACTTTTATTGCACAATTACCCTTGATTTTTGATTACTTTAAAGAAAAGGTTTTAATAGTCATCTGTGATGCATTGTACATTTTAAACAGAACATGGTGTCAGCCCAGTATGGCCTTGATTCCCTCTTTTCCAAGGGGAGAGCAATACCCTAGGGAAACACCAGGCACACCCACGCCCCTCTCGCCCTCCAGCTGAGGTGCTGCCTAAGGAGCACAGTGACTGTGACTTCTGAGTCTCTACCTTCACCTCACGTGCATGTACCTTCTGTAAGTGACTGGTTCGTTCCATTTTTGCAGTGATCTTAAGCTTTAAAACATCAAGGTTTTGTTTAACATACCTTAAAATTTACCCATTTAAAGTAAACCCAATTCACCACAATCTAAGTTTCCAGCATTGCACCCTTGAAGAAAGCTGGTGTCATTAGCAGTCACTCCCTACTCCCTCCCCGAGGCTCCCAGCCCTGAGCATCTCTGAGGCTCTTCCTGTTCCATGGTTGCCTGGTCCCAGCATCTCATACAAATGGAGTCAGTCTCTGTGGGTAGGGTTTCTTCCACTTAGCATGATGTTTGCAATGTTTATCTATGCTGGATCATATAAACACAGTTCCTTTTTTGAAAATAGATTTTATTTTTTGGAGGAGTTTTAAGTTTATAGCCGAATTGAGTGGAAAGTACAAAGTGATCCTGTGAACGCTGCTGCCTCCTGTGCATCCCCACGTCCTCACCACCAACATCTGCACCAGAGCAGCCCGTCATCATCATCTACTCTGGCGGACCTGCACGGACACGGCGGGGTCACGGGATCCCTCGCGGTGTGCAGCGATCCACTTGTCCAGGGCTCTGGATAACCGCAGTGACACCCACAACCATAGCACGACACAGCCCTAAGGACCCCCTCTGTCATGCTCAGCCTTCTTAGTGGTAAAGTGGCTGCATTGCTGTGCATCCCACTGAATCTGCAGGTGGCCAGTTGCTGTCCACCGTTGCAAATGTGGAAGGTGGTCAGTTTATTAATTGTAGGCATTCTCAATTGTTGTGCAAGGTGTGACCAAAGCTCATAGCTTTACACATTGATATACAACAGTTCTAGCACATTTTGTCGAAAGGCTACTCTTTCTCCATTGGATTGCCTCACACTTGCATAAAACAATGGTCCTCAATCTATGTGTGGATGATCTATTTCTCACTTCTCTATTCTTTTTTTTTTTTGGTACCGAGGACTGAACTTGTGGCCTTGCACTTGCAAGGCAGGAGGCAGAACCACTGAGCTAAATCCCTGGCTCATCGTTTCTCTATTCTGTTTTGTGTGCGTGTGTGGTGCTGGTGCAATCCAGGTCCTTGTGCAGGCCAAGCATGTGCCCTGCTGCATGTTTCTGTTCTATCCCACTAATTTATTTATTTATGGAAAGCTGCATTGTTTTGATTTCTGTAGTCTTTTTTTTTCTTTTACTCAGACAGAGAATCGCTGTGTAGTCCAGGCTGGCTTTGAACTCACCATGTAGCCCAGGCTGGCCTCGAACTTGTGGCAAGTGCTGGGATTACAGGTGTGCGCCACCACACACAACACCTGTGGTCCTTAAGTCTGGGGGTCAAGCAGCACAAGTCTTCCAACCCTGCTCAAAGCTGTTCTGTTTGCTCTGGGATTTTTACATTTTCCTGTAAATGTTAGAATCAGCTCATCAATCTCTGCAGACACACTCACTGGGACTTTCACTGGGACTGCAGTTCTAGAGAACAATTTGGGAAAAACATCCTAGAAATACTAAGTTTCCTCATCCTCAGACAAGCTCATTTTTCTCTCCATTTAGGTATTCTTAGTTACTTTCAGCTATGTTTTATAGCTTTCAATTTTTTCACATCTTTTGTCAGATTTACCCCCTATTGTTTAATATATCTTAGTGGAATTATAATTATGTTGTTTTAAATTTTATTTATTTATTTTTTTGTTTTGTGTTTTTGAAACACAAACTATGTAGCCCAGGCTGGTACTTATACTAATCCGCCTGCCTTAGCCTCCTGATTGCTGGGATTACACCATGCCTGGCTTTTTAAAAAAAATTTAAACTTCTGATTTTTTGTTGTTGTTGTTGTCAGTGCATAGAAATACAATTAATTTGCTGCTTTTATTTTACAACCTACAAACTTTCCAAACTCATATATTGTTCTTTTGAAGAGTCTATTGTATTTTCTACTTAGATGATCATATTGTCTGTGGATTAAATGCTTTTATGTTTTCCTGCCGAGTGTGGACACCTTTCAGGGCTTTTTCTTGACTGACCACACTGGCTAAAATCTAATACAATACTGAGCAGAGGTAAAGAGTGGGGACACCCTTGTTTTTTTTTTTTTGGTACCTGGAATCGAACTCAGGACCATGTGCTTGTGAGGCAGGCACAGTGGCACTGAGCTAAATCCTGGCCCTCTGGGCAGGTTTTAAATAAAAATTTTTGTGTTTTAAATAGATATAATTTATTTAAGCTGTTTCTTTTTGAGTGACCTTAGGTAGTTTGATTCTTTCAAAAAATTGATCACTTTGTATAAGTTGTCAAATTTATAGGCTTGAACCTGTTGATAGTATTACTTATTTTCTTAATATCTGTGCAGTCTGTAGGGATACCATCTCCTTCATTCCTGATGTTGATATTTTGTGTCTTCTCTCCCTCTCTTTTTCTTCATTAGTCTGATTAAAGATTGCTTGATTTTTTTTTTTTTTTTGGTAATGGGGAGAACTCAGGACCTTGCACAGGGTAGGTGGTAGAACCATTGAGCTAAATCTCTGACAAAGGTTGTTAAGTTCACTCATATTCTTAACACTTTTTTGGTTTTATGGATTTCCTGTATTTTTTTTTCTGTTTTTAAAAATTTCACTGATTTCTTCTTTGATCTTTGTTATTTCCTGTGTTCTGCTTACTTTGGTTTGCTCTCCTTTTTCTGATTTTCAGAGTGAAAGCTGAAGGCATCGATGTAAGATCTGTCTAATAAAGGCAGCTGGTGCTGTAGACTCACCCCACCTGCCCTGCTGGACCAGAATCCCATAGCCTCCGATGTGTTGTTTTCATGAAGTTACAATAAATACATTAGTTAAAATAAGTTAATTACTTTCAGACATCTTGTCTTAGTCACTTTCTCGTGTTTGAGACACAATACCAAATACCCTCAGCTAAAAGAGGTTTGTTTTGGATCATGTTTCAGTCCGTTGCTGGCTGGTCCAAGGCAGGGCAGAGGGCCAGGGTAGAGGACAGCTGCTCACAGCATAGCAGACTGGAAGAGAAAGCGAAGGGCACAGTCAGGGAGGGAGAGACTCTCTCAGGCCATATCCCAGCCCCCTTCTGGACCTGACCCTGCCTCCTCACAGCAACAAAAATCACCTTCCAAAGGGCCCCTGTGGCATATAGGCTCTTGGAGCTCTCGGGGGACATCTAGAGAGAAACCATAGCATCTGGCCTTTGCCCCAAAGATTCACGTGCACCTCTTTACCAAAGTGCATTTAGTCCGTCTCACAAGTTGCCAAAGTCCTAACAGTTCCAGGGTATCACTTTGCAGTGCAGGCTGGCCTTGGACTCACTATGTAGCCAGGCCAGGATGGGCTTCAACTTGTAGCAGTTCTGCGTCAGCCTTCTGAGGGCTTGGATTACAGGTGTGGGCCACCATGCCCAGCTCAAAACTTTTAAAACTGATCAGCTGGGCTGTTTGCTCTTGATTCTCACTGGAGAGCTGGCTTCATACCCATACACAGCCTGAATGCTGGGCTGCCCTGAAATGTCCTCAGCCACATTAGTCTGCTACTTTTAGTCACAGGACCCTGTGACTTCTCAAGACATGAACAATGTAAACAAAGTTACTGCCAGAGCATAATATATTGCCTGAAGTCCAACTGTCAGAATCCTTGTTCCCAACTGAAACTGGCTGAGCTTGGTCTTTTCCACCTGCGTTTTTATCAGCATTCTGGTCTTCTGAGTTCTGAGCAGAATCCTATCAAGCTTGGCTCACAGCATTCTAGGGCTGCTTCTCCACCAGCATCTCCAAACCTGTCCAACTCCTCCCACAAATCAGTTCCAAAGGCTTCTGAACTACATGGTCAGGTACAGTCATAGCAATGACCCCCCTTTTCCAGTACCAAAATCTGTCTTAGTTGCTTTCTCATTGCTAAGGCACAATACTCGAGTTTTAAAGGAGGAGGAAAGGTATTTTGGCTCATGTTTCAGTCCGTAGTCAGCTGGCTCCTAGGCAAGATGGCAGGGGACAGCTGCTCAAAACATGGCAGGTGGGGGGGGGGCGGAGAGGAGCCTACCATGACCCACCTCTTCCAATCAGACCCTACCTCCTAACAGCAAGTCAGTGATTTGCCCCATAATCCAATCACCTTCCAAAAGTCTTGCCTATAAATGCCTGAAGCTCTTGGGGACGCCTAGATATAAACCATGTTATATTTTTCTGTTATTGATTTTTAATTTGGTTTTACTGTGATCACAGAACATACTTTGCATGACTTAAGTCCTTTCAAATCCGTTGCGCTACGTCTTAGGGGCCAGTGTGCAGTCAGTCGTGGTACATGAGATACATACTCTTGAACAGAGTGTAGTCTGCTTTTGTTGGAATAGTGGTTATAGAGACAGATTTACATGTATCCCCTGCATTTGTTTTATATTTGCCTTGTCTGTGGTTGGTTCCTGTGTTAGATTTCTGTCACTACAACAAAATACCTGAGAAAATTAACTTCGAGAGAGGAAAAGTGGTTTGTCCTGGCTCACAGCTGTAGAGGTTCCAGTCCATGGTCAGTGGCCCTGTTGCTTTGGCTGAAGCAGTGCTGTGTGGGAGGAGTGCAGGGTGCAGCACTACCCTTCACCCTGTGGCCAGGAAGCCAAGGGGAAGAGGAACGGGCCAGTGCCATATCCCCTTTGAGGGCGGGCACCACACACCTGAAGACCTCCCGCTAGGCCTCACTCTTCCCAGTGCACCTCCCTGTGCCTTGGGGAGCATTCCATACCTAAAACGTAGCAGCTCACTTTCCTTTCTTTCCGTTTTTGCCTTCTTTTAGATTGTTATTTTTATGATTCCAGTTTATGTCATTTACTAGGTTGTTAGCTATAATTCTCTATTTTGTTATTTTAGGGGTTATCGTAGGGTTGTAGTGTTGTCCTTAACTCGTCCGTCTGCCTTGGAGTTATGTGATACTACTTGCCAGACGCACACATTCTCTTATTCCTCCTGGGTTTACGCTGTTGCTGTCACACATTTACTTATGCACTTGTTAGGAACCCTGCCCTATGTTGTAATTTCTGCTTAAACAGCCAGTTTTAAATTTTATGCATTGATGAATTGATTGTAGCTTGCGTTTGCAGTACATAATGACCACATTCGCTGTGGGGACCATGCCTCTCAGCTCTCCCCTTCCCTGACCTTTCTCCTCACCCTGGCTGGATGCTGGTTCTCCTCCTAAGGTTCTGTGGCCCCTGAAACGCCATTAACTTTTTCAACCTTCTTTCTGCTCTTCAGATTGGATAACTGATCTGTCAATCTATCTTCAATTCACTGATTTCTATAATCTTTATTCTGCTGTTAAATACATCTAATTTTTAGATTTCAGATGTATATTTTTCAGTTTTAGAGCTCTACTTAGTTCTTTTTATAATTTCTATTTTCTTATTGACACTTCTTTTTTTTTAATCCATTCCAAGTATATTTTCCTTTATGTCCTTGGGCGTTGTTTTATAACCCTGGTGTACAGATCCCAATATGTGAATCATTTCAGTGTTGATCTTTGTTATTTTCACTGGATGTGCATAATGTCTTTCTGTGGCCTTGAGAATAATCCTGATTGTACTGGAGACGTTATGGATGGTAGGTCATGGAGATTCTGAATTCTTCTGTCCTTTAACAGGACCAGGTGGATGCAGCTGGACTCACACTCCCTCTCCCTCCCTGAGTGTGGCTGGGACTCACACTCACACTTCCACTCAGTTCTTCTGGCCATCACTGGGCTGCCTGAAGTTGGCCTCACACGTGCAGTTCTGGCACCAGCAAACACCTGTTAGGATTTATCCACACATTTTGGAGTTCCTTCTTTTTGGCTTTCTCAGAATTTCCCCCTTTGCTTTTCTCTGGTTCTTTCAGCCAGTAAAATTTGGGGTTTTCTTTCTTTTTTTTTTTTTTGAGACAGGGTCTCACTATGTAGTTGAGACTGACCCGGAACTCACTATGTAGCCCAGGCTGGTCTGGAACTCACAGCGATCCTCCTGCCTCAGCCTCCTGAGTGCTGGGATTATAGGCATGCGCCACCACGCCCGGCTTCAGTTTTCTTTCTGACTTTCAGCTGCTTTGCATAGTACAATCTGGGGCCTTCTCTTAAGAGAAAAACCAGCAGAGCGGGAGCTGACGAGTACCTTTCCGCTCTTCCTAGGCTCTTCTGTTAGCCTCTGCTCGCTCTCCTGCATGCTCAGTCTGTAGCTGTTATCTGTGAGCAGGTCGGTCTTCTAGGCACGGGTGGCTGTGAAGGAGAGCAGAATCTAGGTGGGTGCCTCAGCCCGTCTGTGCTGTGATAGCAAAGTGCGAGAGACTGTGCAGCTTGTCAGCAGCAAACATCTGTTTCTCACAGTCTGGAGGCAAGGAAGCCCAGGGCCAAGGTGCCAGCAGATTTGGTGTCTGGTGATGACAGGCTTCCTCACACATGGTGCCCTCTGCCTGTCCTCACATGGTGGCAAGGCAAAGCTGTGCTCGACATGCTTTCCTAAAGGTACTTGTCCCTCTTGAGGACCCTTAGCTCTCATGATCTAATCACCTTCAAAGCCTCCACCTCCACATCATCACATGGAGGTTAGGTTTTCAACCTGTGTGTTTCAGAGGGTTACCAACATTCAGGCCATAGCCGTAAGTGTGTAGGATCAAAGAACAGGGACAAATAAACAAGTTGCTGTTAAAGAAAACCTCAGAGATAATAGAACCTAGAAAAGAAAGCACTGTCATTTTTGGAGAGGTTTGCCGGAGTCTGTGCCTTAGAAAGTCAGGTTCCTTCACTGAAAATGCAGCAGACGTGCAAAGGGGAAGAGCTGCCGAACCACCAGCTTCACTGTCGGTCCACTTGTGGCGGAAAACCAGAAATTTTCTTGCGTGATTTCAGTATTTACAAAGGTGGAGACGCACTGTCTGATGTCAGCGTTGTAAAGGCAGAGGCAGGTGTTTCGGTTAGGGACCTGGAGGGACAAGTTTCATGCACTGGAGGCTGGAGTTACACAGAATGACCCTGGATTTGCGTTTTGCTTTGTGTCTGGGCAGTCCCCTGCACCCCACTGTGGGATGGGATCTGGGTCAGCAGGGTGTTCGTTGTGTCTCCAGATGGCCTTTAGGGTCAAGTCCCCTTCTAATGTGAAGATTTGACCTCATAAATTGGCTTCAGACCCTTCTGTTTCAATACAGGTTGTTTGAGATTTTTAAATTATCTGCCTGGTTTAATCTGCATTGTACATGAGTGATAATAATACCCAAAGACATCCTTGTTACAGACTAACAAGGCCAGAGCCTTCTGGTTTGAGACTTTACTCATAAACCCTCTGCAGTTGGAATTGACTTTCATGTACTGGGATTGTTTAATGGCCCTTAACAGCTCCCCCTCTCCCGCAGAACGAGGATACCCAGTTTGCTGCTATGAGGTTTTGCCTACAGAGACAGCCAAGCCTCTCAGTTTCCTGACCTGCTAGGAAGTTCTTTCCTCCCTGAAGGTTGATGCTGCTCCCTCAGCTGGAGGACAGGTTCTGCACAGCTCCCCAGGCACGGAAGGCTCCCATGAACTGATAGTTTAACTTGCAAGAATTTTGTAAGCATTTGTTAAACTTGGCCATTGTCAGAAATTAAACTTAAAACCTACAGTTGAGTAGCTTATACCTAAAAAGGGGGCCGTAGAAACTCAAAAGCCATCCTACTGTTGTGCAGCATCTGACTTTGGCGTGACGCTTGTCACGCCCCTGGGGTGGGAGTACTTCGCCCTGGTCTCTCACCAGCTCTGTGCTCAGCCACGGCGTGGTGGACTTGGCCACGAGAGGTGTCTGCACCTCAGAGGCTGGAAGATGCAGCGAAGCTGAGTGCCTTTCCCTTCCCTTGCACATTGCTGTGGGGAGGCTGCCCAGGCCTGACCCACAGGGCTCACTGCACGTTCCTTAGCAGTGTCCCGAGAAATGAGGAACATGTCAAGGTGGCTGCCACACATTTGATTATCCAGTGCATCTCACAGGGAGGGGCTGGGATCTTATTGAGCCGACATGAGTAACTACATCATGATGAAAAGCAGAGGAATTTAGATAAAAGCACTTTGCATAGCATTTATGCAGTGCTGCCTTTGAGTAGTCTGTACTCTATCAATATAGTCTGAAGAATTAATAGTATTGCAAAGTTTTTCTTTCAATTTCCACATTTGAAATATATACTAAGAATTGTAATGAGAAGTTTTCCCCATGAATTTGAGGACAGTGTTGCAACAATATGCCACTTACAGAATGTTTCATTCCCATTTGTACAGGGATGTCCTGTTAAGTTGATGATTAGAGATGAATTAAAAAAAAAAAGAGACATTGCCTCTTTACCTCATATATCTACTAAAAATAGAGCACTAACCACAATTAAATCAGTCCACATTTACTTGGCTGTTGTTTCTGGGCTCTGTTGTCCCAGGTGCCCCGCAGCCTGGCAGGTGTCTGTGGTGCTGCCTGGCCCTGACCAGCTTGATCTGAGCCTGGGCACTGACACGTCAGAAGATACAATGCCTGCCACAGTTGTTGCTTCACCTCCTTCTGAAGTTTCTTGTAGAATTTCTGTTTCTTTTCTGAGTTCTCAGCCGACACTTTTAGTCAAGCGTGAGGGAAAAGCAGACGACATCTGTGAGACTGTTTTGTGGAAAGTGAGGCTTTCGCTGTTTTGTTATAACAGCCAGCAACCTCAGGGTGGAGGAGAGTGAGCACTGATCAGGGTGGGCAGCAATTCCTCATGCGGTGGGGGATTTCCCAGGAGGGTGAGGGTATCGGTCTCAGGACTTTAATCTTCCCTTCAAATTTTGTTGCATTTGTCACCAGTTGACAGAGTATTTTAAACCTAGAAACAAAATTTATTTATTTATTTAGAGCAGATCTCCCTATGTAGTCCAGGCTGAACTTACTTTGTAGCCCAGGCTGGCCTCAAACTCTTGGTGATCCTCCTGCCTCAGCCTCCCGAATCCTAGGATTACAGTGTGCACCACCATGACCAGCAAAATCTTCCTTCTTTTTATTATTTATTATTTTATTAGTTCATGTTTGTAGTTCAAAATTCCTTGTGGGGCATTGGCACATGTGCACTACACATCTTAATTTCTTTTTTTTTTTCATTTCCTTTCAATTTTCCCCTTTCCCACCCTTTAAAAAAATTTTAGGAGTAAGTTATTGAAAGTTGTTTGGCTAGTCTTTGCACAGAAATTTAACATAGTGGGTAATAGAGGTTGTTGGATTGGCAACTTATTTGTGTGACAGACATGCAGAAATCCTTTTTTGCAAAACATAAATGAAATTTGCGGGCCATTTATTTGGCTTTTAAGGTGGCCGTTAAGGATACAAAAGGTTGGGCCAGGGATTTAGCTCAGTGGTTCTGCCACATGCCTCGCAAGTGCAAGGACCTGAGTTCAATCCCTGGTACCCCCTCAAAACGAATACAAAAGGTCAAAGGCGCTTAGCTGGGCTCTGCACGTGGAGTGTGTGTGCACACGCGTGTATGTGCATGAATGCTTTCAGTCCACTCCAAGAACTCAAGGACAAAGTGTGACTGCTGGCAGCAAAAATCATGAAATGTAAGCAAGGTAGCAGGGAGAGGGTATGAGGGTCTCCAGGGCAGAAGGGGGTGCAGGGGAGAGGCTGCTTTTGAGCTGTTCCACAAGCTGTTCTGTGCATAAAAGGGCTTCAGGAGCTGCATACAGCTGCATGGAGTCCTTTTGTAGTTCACAGGAATTTTCTTCTGTATATCTTAATTCCGATTGACTTTAGGGTTGTTCTAATACTAATATTCAAAGTTTGTAGTAATGGTTTTAAATTCTTTGAAGTACAGGTTAGCCCCAATTGATTGATTTATTTATTTTTGGAGACAGGGTCTCACTATGTAGTTGAGACTGACCAGGAACTCACTATGTAGCCCAGGCTGGTCTCGAACTCACAGCGATCCTCCTGCCTCAGCCTCCCAAGTGCTGGGATTACAGGCGTGCGCCACCTTGCCTGACAGCCTCAATTTAAATTAGTTCAGTGTACAAAGATTCAGACTGAAACCACGTTTTGAGTTTTCTTTCTTGTTTTTTGAAACTGAGTCATGCTGTGCTCCTGAAGCTGGTCTCCAACTCCTGGGCTCAAGTGGTCCTTCTGCCTCAGCCTTTTCAGGAGCTGAGACTACAGCACTCATCACTATATCTGGCTCCAGAAATCATTTTAATAAATAGTCCAGAACACCTTGGGGAAGAAAGAAGAGGGGAGTAGATCCTTGGCAACTAGGAAGGATCTGACAAGAAAATGAAAACCCACAGAGAAACTGAAGAGATAGAACATAATGTGGAGCAGGGAAGAGATGAGCGGCACTTTCTCCAGGCTCCTAGCTCACAGTTGTGGGAAAGGGAGGCTGAATCTACAGAGACAAGGCGAAAACTGAGGACCCCAGAGGGCTGTAAGGAGAAATGTCGCAGTGGAATGAACTGGCAGGAGCTGCGAGCGGCAGAGGGTGGGATTCTGCTTCCCCGCAGGTCCTTCCGTAGCCAACAGCCGCTGTTGACTCTTGTCCAGTCGTCTGCCACATCCCTGCAGACGCCATTTTCGGAAGGGCTGATTGTCTGAACCCAGAACTCATCTTCACTTCAGGGCTTCCGGTGTTACACTCCCACAGTGATGGTGTGGGAGACAGCCACGCTCAGGTAGGGCCGGAAAGAGAACCCTGACTGATTTGAGTTTAAGGTCGTAGGCCCCACCCCCACAGCCAGGGTCAGGCTCAGCCTGAGTTGTTCTGGATTTGAAAATTTCAGCATTGGCGCCCTTTCCCTGATCCTACCAGTTGCTGCTACCTACATCCAGCACAGATCTGGGGTCCAACTTCCTTTTTATCTAACAGCATGAGCAGAGACATGTTTGTAGATTCTGGAAGAAAGCCACACATTTGAAATTACTGAAGTGTGTGTGTGTGTGTGTGTGTGTGTGTGTGTGTGCGCGCATGCGTGCATTGTTTTTCATTTTTGTTTTGTTTTGCTTTTTTTTCTTCTTTCTTTTCCTCCTTTTTTTCTTTTCCAGTTTATTAGGGTCTGATGAATTTCCCTTTGTACTTCATATCTTTTATTTGCTTACTTCTTTTTTTGTTTATTTATTCCTCTTCTCCCTTTGATTTTTCTATTTTCATTTCCATATAATTTATCTTTTTCACTCTCTTTTATCATATGCTTCTTGTCAGTTTTTTTCTTACCTTTCCCTGACTCTATAAATATACTTTTTACCATTTTCCTCTTCTCCTCATATCATAAAGATTGTTTTCAAATTTTTTCTTTCATTTGCCCATTCCCAATCCTGTATCTTTAACAGTATAACCATAAAGCTTTTTAAATCTTTAGACAGTTAACTCTATAAAATTACTGTTGAATTATTTTCTATCATTAGTGGAGATACAGCTATAAATGCTGATGCATTTAGTAGATATTACCTGTAAGTCAATATTTGGGTTGTGGTAATGTTTACACCATAACTGTGAATTTCTTCTTTAGGGTTAATGGTGATACATAATTTGTTCTTATGGCATAACATATCTAGTTTGTCTTAGACAATACTACTATACATGTTTTGATTGATACTACTACCAGGATAGCATACTTGTTACTATTTTTCTGTAAGCCAACATGAAAATTACCTTTACAGCATTAACAACAACAAGAGTACATTCCCAGAAAATGAAGTATTGGGCTAATTATACTGCATGCCCCCCCAAATTAGCCAAGGTATTTGAATCTTTGCTGAGGCAAAGGACTACAGTTAGCCAAGCCCAAAGTACATCAATGAAAAATGACTAAAGAGATCTCTATACTAGCAAGAAAATCTTTACACTGTAAGTGTCCATAAATCCCCGTGTAAAACAAAACAAAGCAAAACAAAACATGAGAAACAAAACAAAACAACAGAAACGTGAGAAGACAAGGCAACAAAAAGCTTCCCCAAACTCCCAACTCTCCTGAAGCCAATTTGGGGGCACTGAGGGGCAGAATAGCATAAACTAGTGGTGGTGAACCTATGACACAGGTATTAGGCACGCAGAGTCCTTTCTGTCAGCAGGCACAGATAGGTTGCCAGGCATCGCTCCAGCCCCTGAGCACTGGATAATGGTGCACATGTGGGCAGTGTTGTCACTTTGCAATAAATACGTGTGTTTTGGGTTGCAGTTTGGGTACTTGGTCTCTAAAAGGTTTGCCATCACTAGCATAAGCCATACACCCAAATTACTTGAAAAGATAAGAGAGGAGTTTAGAAAATAGTTCAAAGAGGTGCTCAGCAGGATCACAGATGGTATAACTAAACAGATCATGGAAGTAATAACCAAATGTCCCAGGAACATTCAAAAGATACTAAAAGAAAGCTAGAACATGAACGGTTTAGCAAAGATTTAGAATCTTTGAAAAGGTTTCAATCAGAAATCCAGGAGATTAAAAATTATACTGAAAATATGGGCAGAAGAAGTGACAAGTGTGAGGCTAATTTTAGAAGCAGAAGACAATGATGCTTTCAAAGACCAGTTACTGAAGGGCATCTTAAATGCAACAAGAGAACATGAAAAATGGATCTAACAGCTGCTAAATTATGCAAAGACAATTAGAATAAGTGAAAGAGCAATCAGACTAAGTGAAAAAAATCAGAAAACAACACAAATCATATTTAAAGTCCTGATTACAGAAATACTGGCTGATAGGGCCGGGGATTTAGCTCAGCGGTGCCGCCGCCTGCCTTGCTAGCACAAGGTCCAGAGTTCATCCTCAATACAAAAAAACAAAAAACAAAAAACAAAAAACCCAACAGAAATACTGACAGAAAACTCCCCAAATATAGAGAAAGCAATGAACATACAGGTAAGTGAGGCACATAGAACCCCAAATAGCCATGACCAGGAGAGAACTTCTCTGCACCACGTTGAACCCAAAGTACTAGAAGTTCATCCTAGGGACAAAGTCTGAAAAACTGTTAGAGAAAGGCAAGAAATCACATACAGAGACAAACCCATCCAAATCACAGCAGACTTCTCTACACAAGCTATACAGGCCAGGACGGATTAGAAGGAAGAGTTTCAGTCCCCAAAAGATAACAATTTCCAAACCCAGTTTATGTATTCTCCAAAAACGTTCCTTCAAAACTGATGAAGAAATAAGTTACTCCCTGACAAAGAGCACCTTGAGAAATTCATAACCATCAAACAAGCATTACAAAAAATTTCAGGGATCTCTTTCAGAGAGACAATGAAGCCAACGATGCCAATAAATTAAAAAAAAAACAAAACAACAAAAGCAAAACAAAACGAACACATCTGGTAGAATAAGCAGCTAAGCGAAAGCAAGAAAAAAAGAAAAGTGGAAACAGGAAAATAAGGCAATGACAGGAGTAAGTCAGTGCCTCCCAGTGATAATTCTCAATGTGAATGGCCTCAATTCCCCAATCAAAAGCAACAGATTAGGCCAATTTAGCTCAGTGGTTCAGCCACCTGCCTCGCAAGC
>NW_022900923.1:647327-698665 GCF_012274545.1 Fukomys damarensis | reverse complement strand
ACCCCCTGTAAAAAAAAAAAAAAAAAAAAAAAAAAAAAAAAAAAAGCAGCAGATTGGCCGAATGGATTAAGAAACAAAACCCAACAACATGCAGTATGTAAGAAACATTAAATTAAACAATTAACATTAAAAAAAATCAAAGGATGGAAAGCAATATTCTATGTAACAGGAACCAGAACAAAGCAGAAATACCTATCCTCATTTCAGATGAGTGCATTTCAAGCCAAAACTGATCAGAAGAGACAAAGAAGGCCACTACATGTTGGTTAAAGGAACAATTCAACAGGAAGAGATAACAATTATAAACATATATGCACCAAATACTGACATGGCCAACTTTATAACACACACACACTAACAGAAATTAAAAAAATCAGATAATCACCAATACAACTGTAGCAGGGGACCGCAGTACTTCACTGTTATAAAAGGACGTATCAACTAGACAAAATAAAAGTCAACAAAGAAATATCAGAGTTGAGCTAAACCTTTAGAGAAATGAACTTAATAAACATCTACAGAGTGCTCCACCCACAACATAATACACATTCTTCTTAGCAGCACAAGACTTTCTCCAGAATGGACCACATACTAGCCCATAAAGAATGCTTCAGTAAATGCAAAAGAATCAAAAGTATCTCATACATATTGTCAGATCAGAGTGCAATGAAAGTAGAAATCAATGACAAAAGGTATCACAGAAACTATGGAAACACATGGAAATTAAACAATACCCTCTAAATAATCAGTGAGTCACAGATAGATAGTTCCTATCATCAAACAATTCCAATATGACATATTGGAACCTATGGGAAACATTAAAAGCAGTTCTAAGAGGAAAGTGTATGATAGTGAATTCCCACATCAGAAAATCAGAATGAGCTCAAATAAGTAACCTAATGATGTACCTGAAAATCCTGTAAAAACAAAGAACAATCCAAATCCAAAGGTATTTTGAAGAAATAAATTATAAAGATTAGAATATAAATTAACGAAACTGAGACTAAAAATAGAATCAAAGAATCAAAGAGTTAATTCTATATAAGAATAAACAAAATAGACAAAACCTTAACCAAACTTATCAAAATAAGGAAAGAAAAGACTCAAATCTATGCAATTAGAAGTGAAAAAGATGAATCAAAATGGATTTTGGTGAAATCCAGATAATCACTCACTACTTTGAGAAATTGTACTTTAATAAAATTGAAAATTCAGAAGAAATGGACAGATTCCTGGATACCATATGAGCGACCAAATCTGAATCAAGAAGATATAAAAATCCAGTATAATCCAATGTCAATTAGTGAAGTTGAAGAAGTAATTAAAAAATAAAAAACAAGCTACCAACCAAGACAAGCCCAGGTCCCGATGGGTTCACTGCTAAATTTTACAAGAACTTTAGAGATCTAACACCAGTACTCCTCAAACTCTAATGAAATTGAAAGGGAGGCAGTAGTCCCAAAGTCATCCCTGGAAGTGAACATTACCCTGATTCCAAAACCAGAAAAGGACCCAACTGAAAAAGAGAAATGCAGGCCAATCTCCTTAATGAACATAGATGCAGAAATCCCCAATAAGAGGCCGGCAAACAGAATGCAGTAAATCATCAAGAATATTATATACCATGACCAAGTAGGATTCATGCCAAGGATGCAGGGCTGGTTCAATATATGAGAATAAAGAACTGTAATATACCACATTAACGGAAGCAAGAACAAAAATCACATGATAGTCTCAACGAACACAGAAAAAGCATTTGACAAAATCCAACATCCATTCATGATAAAAATCCCTGAAGAAAATAGGTAGATAAGGTCTTTATTTCAATCTGATAAAAGCTATCTATGACAAACCAGTGACAAAATCATATTAAATGGAGAGAAGCTGAAATCAGGAGTAAGAAAAGGATGTCTGCTATCACGAAACCCGTTTAGTCATCAAAACATTAGCTGGATCAGTTAGGGATGTGAAAGAAATAAAAGGTATATGGATAGGAAAGGAAGAAGTTAAATTAGTATTATTTGCAGATAACATGCTTTATACTGAAGACCCCAAAATTCTGCCAAAATACTCCTAGAATTAATAACCAAATTCAGTAGCATAGCAGGATACAAAGTCAACACTCAAAAATCAATAGTGTTCCTATACACAAGTAAATTAACACACTGACAGAGAAATCAGGGAAATAATACCTTTCACAACAGCATCAATAAAAATGAAATATCTTAGGAATTAACCCAAATAAGGAAGTTAGAGGTTGGTTTCTACAATGAAAAGTACAAAACTCTGAAAAAAGAGACTGAAGGGGATATCAGAAAATGGAAAAGTATCTCTGTTCTTGGACAGGCAGAACTAACACTTCCGAAACTTTTCTACAGATTTAACACAGTCCTAACCAAAATACCAATAGAATTTCTCTCAGAACTAGAGAAAGCAATCCTAAAATTCATACAGAACCAGAAGGGACCTAGGATAGCAAAAGCAATTCTGAACAAGGGCAAGGTAGGGAGCACCACAATCTTGGACTTAGAGTTATACTGCAGAGTTACAATGATTGAAAAAACCCCAGCACGGTATTGGCAAAAAAATAGACTCATGGATCAGTGGAATAGAGGATGAAAAAACAACTCAGCTACCTGATCTTTGACAAAGGGGCCAAATACTGATACTGGAGGGAAGGCAGTCTCTTTAAGAAATGGTGCTGGGAAAACTGGCTTTCCCCATACCAGAGATTGAACCTGGATCCATATCTCACCATGCTCTAAACTAAAATAAAAATGATTCAAAAATATAAATATTTCTATATTTTGAAACCATCTGCTGGAAGACAAAATAGGTAAAACTTTAAGATGTAGTCATAGGCAGATTTTCTGAACAGAATCCCGGTTGCACAAGAAATAATACCAAGAATCAACAAATGGTTGCACGGCAAGGAAACCACCAACAGGGGCTGCACCTCAGAATCGTCCAGAGCGACCCAGGGCTGGGCAGCTGCTTGCTGGCTTCTGCAGGGCCTGAGGATGGCAGTGGGGAGGGAGGCCAAGGTGGGGTGAGTGGGGAGGGGCTCAGAGAACTGGCAGGGACTCGGTTTACCCTCCAGAGGCAGCGAGCTCACGAGCTCACCACCTCCCTCTAGGGCCACCCTGAAGGAGTAGGGGCTGGGGACAGCGCAGAACTTTGGCAGCCGTCCCTGCAGATGTAACAGGTGTGCAGGTGGGCGGAGGGAGCTGGGCAAAGCCTCAGGTTCATGGTGGGAGTCCAGAACCTCAGCTGTCAAGTGGTCCTCCGGGGCTTAGCTGGGTCTGGAGCACATAGGGGCTCTTGGGGTTCCCCTGGAAATTGTAAACTTATCCACGCAGATGCTTGCACTCGTGTTCATAGCAGCGTTATTCATGGCAGCCACATGGTGAAAGCCAAGAGTCCCTGGATGGGAGAGCAGACAAACAGCAAGTGCTCCATCCCCACAGTGGAGTAGTATGCAGACAGGAAAAGGGGTGAAGTGTTACTACTTGCTATGGATGAGTCAGACCACTCAGCGAAAGAAGCTGATCACAAAAGAACACCACATACTGCATGGTTCTACAAGTGTCCACACACCACACCCATGGAGAGAGGAGCGGAAGCCTCAGGGCAGAGACGGCCGCTGAAGGCGCTGAGATTCTCTCTGGGTGAGCACTCTAGACTTGTGGTGATGACTGCGCACCCTGGGGAACACACCAACCCACCTGAGGACGGCGGTCTTCATGTCTCGCAAGAGCCCAGGGCCGAGGCTTATGCTGCAGCACACTGGTGCAGCAGGGAGAGTAGGGGTCATGCTTTCCCGGGTGTCGTGGGGCCCCCACCTGCAGAGCCAGGAGAAGCGGCACTTCCTGGGTGCTGGGAGGAGTCAGGGGACATCGCAGATGCAGCTGTAAAAAGACATCAAAGGTCTTTGTTTTCTCAGCACTGGGGATGTGCTAAGCCCACACTCGACTTTCAGGGAAGCAGTGAGCTTGGGGGAACCCAGCAGCCTTGGAGAACAAAGTCAGCCTGGCTCAGAGCAGGCAGTGGTAACTCTCGTGGGGACCGAGGAGAGGGCAGTGGCTCAGCACCTTTCTTCCCCTGAGGGTGGGGGCTGATGACAGCTCAGAGATGCGGATCCCCACTACCTCTGTGGCCACATGCATTTGGGCGGGAAGGGAACCCAGGTTGGTCCTGAGACCTTATAATGTCCTCAGGTCAGATTGCTGAGTGTCATCTGGATGTGGAGGCTGAGGCAGGAGGATCACAGGTTTGAGACAAGCCTAGGCAACCAAGAAACCCTGTCTGAAAATTAAAGAAGAGAGTTGTAGGTCCCTGCAAAGGCCCTGGGTTCAACCCACAGTATGATACAACAACAACAAACAAAATCAAAATCATCCAAGATGCTAAAAATGCCGTGCTTGAGGGCTGTTGTTGTGAGGCCTAACAGTAGCCATTCTTTGTCTTTTCCCCTAATTTCCTGAAGTCCATCCACATTGCTGTGTTGCTCAGTTTGCCCTTCATCGCAGGAGAGTGTCCCCTGCATTGGCATCATGTCGGTCACGGCACTCCACCTCTGACCAGAGGAGCGGAAGGATGGCCTTGGAGTCACCTCGGGCCCCGGATGGGGGGCACCCAGGTCCTGGGCAGCGGCCAGGTGGGCAGTTCGAGTCCTGGGTGGTTACACAGGCTGAGGTGGAGCCAGGGCGTCAGGGCTGTTTTGGACTGGCCTCTGGGTGGACGCTGTCAGGGCCCCGGGGTGTCCTCGCCTCACTGGGAAGGACCCGTCGGGGCCTCACTCACAGCAGGCTGTGGAAGCTCAGCTTCCTGCTCGCTGGACTTCACATTTTGATTTCCTGAGCTTTGCTCTGTAGTTCTTGAACCAAACCTTCAGGAAGCGCTCTGGAGGCTGCCATCTTTGAATCCAGATGCGTTCCTGAGCTCAGTCTCACTACGAGCTTGCAGTCATTTTGTGAATATCGAGAAATTTGAACACAGAGAATAACTGGCTTACATAACAGGATTTTTCCCTACTGGGTTAAAGAATGTCCAGTGTCAGCCTGAGCTTCAGGCCAGACTTGACCCAGCCGCTCAGCAGTTTCCCCAAGATCCAATTCCTTTCCGTCTGAGCCTCATTGTCTCAGAATGGCTGCCAGCAGCCCTTTGGGCTTGGTGCTACTCGACTGCATCCCCCACTGATCTTAGATCAGATGGCCGCCCAGGGTCGGGCATGCTCTCCCTTTACACGGCACTTACAGAACGCAGTGGAGCCCTCACGTCCCAGGACGCAGCCTTGCCGCCTCACTGCTCCCATGTGGCCCAAGCAGCCGCACGTCAGGCTCTGCCCGGCCCGGGCCTGCTGTGCTCTCATCCGAGCCCAGACCCTGTCCCTGCACTCCCCGGCGCACGCAGGGATCCTGTCTCCTGTGTAACCGTTCCTGGGCGTCTCCTAAAATCGGCTCGCCAAGTGAACGTTACCGGCTTTGTGGTGCTCACCTCTCCTTGGAGTTGGATTCCAGGTTCTTCTCTCGATCAAAGAATTGAAAAACAGACACACACACAAGAAACGATGGCAACGTTTATTTGAAAAAGTGTAAGTAAGAGCGAGGGAGAAACTGGCTCTACAGAGCGAGGTTGGGTTGAGTAAAAGAGAAAAGAGCGATGAGAACACCCCAGAGGCACAGGGCAGGCAATGCGTCCTTTGACACTGTCCAGATCTCCAGGGAACCGGCAGAACAGCCGCATCCGGGTGCCCAGAGGCGCTGCAGGGGACCCCACACCTCAGGGTGCCGGCTGGCCAGGCAGTCTACGGAAAACCTGCTGGAATTCTCGCGAGAAGACGCGGCAGGGCTTTGGGAACTGCTCTGCGCATGTGTCCGGGGTCTTGTACGCGATCGCGTCTGCTTTCCCAGCTGGCTCTGCGCGCCCTAGTCTCCTGTCTCAGAGGCATTTGTTAATCCAACACTGACTGGCTGCGAGGTTTTGCGTCTTGTTCAGCGCCCAAACTCCCAAGTGGTGCGTGTGGGCATGGGTCATGGTTGTTGAGCGCTCGTCATGTGAAGGGATCTTGGTTAAGGGCGGATCCCCGCCATGCGCTGGCAGCAGGAGGCCCTGGACCACCCCTGCCTCTGTTCTCCTTCGGTCTCATTTGCTTTCCTTCGAGCTGAGGACATGGAGGCTGTTGTCACATTCAGTTTAAGATGAAGACCTGGAGCCGAGGAAGTGACTGGCCCAGGGCCACCCCGCCGTGGGTCTTCCCAAGTGTGGCTGTGTTCTGTGCAGAATTTGCCTGTGACCAAAGTCCCCACTGGGGCGATTTTCCACAGAGGAGACTGGAGGAGGGTAGGTGCTGTGCTGGGGAACAGGGGCGGCACGCGGGGACCCCACTGGGCTGAACCCAGGAGTACTACATAAAGTCCAGGGATCCAGTCTGTCGGGGAGCGGTTCAGGGGCCCGCTGTCCCTCTGCTGAGAAAGGAGATGCATGTAGCACAGCGGCCAGGAGTCCATGGGGAGGTGGGGAGAAGAGCCCAGGTCCCCAGAGTCGCAGTGTGTGGCTGGCGCCAGCCCAGGCCTTACCACTGAGGCTGTTTGCTCACCCTTCCTGCCATCCTTGCTAGTCCTCCAGCTGGGGCCCTGGCCAACCTGGTCCACTGCGTTCTGTGTGGACCCTTAGCTGGGACGTCTCCTCGCCAGGGTCCTCACTACTGGGTGTCTCCAGGAGCAGCGAAGACATTGGCTGGCTGAGGAGCTGCTTTCCTTCCTCTCCCTCTGGGCAGAGGTGGTTGGGAAGATGGGCCAAAATTCAGGGAGCAGAGTAAGGGACTGGGAAGGACACATGAGTGGGGCGACAGAGAGGAGGCGCGCTGTGCCATGGTGGGCGTGGCCACAGCTCTGGGGGGGCAGCGGGTACATCGCTTTGTATCACAGTTTGCGTTACAATCCTGTTCAGCACTCAGAACGAAATGCATCAACGTTGCATCAAATTTAATTTTGTGTACTTAAAATCATGTTTGTTATGCAGTTTGAGCCACAGGTCTTAGGCCCATCTCTTTCTCCCTTCTCTGTGACTGTCACCCGCCTCCCTGCACAGACACAGCCCTGTGCCCCAGTCGAGGAGGGCGTGGGCCACCTACAGGGCGGGCCTCCCAATCTCTCCCTGCACAACTCTGGGACTTCAGGCAGCCTGGTGCTGGTGAAGGGCAGGGCCGTGGCCATGACTGTCCTGCGAAGCACAGCTGGGCCAGGAGATAGGCGAAAGCCACCTCTGCTTCAGGCTGCTGGTGCCAGCCACGTGGCCACAGGCCTGGCAAACTGAGCCACAACCATGGGGACCACTGGGTGTGGGTGCGGCAGTGAAGGGAGGCTGAGATGCGGGTTGGGGCAGGGCAGGGGAGAGGCCGCCAGAGTTTTGTGAGCAGCTGTGTGGTGTGACAGGTGCGCTGGCCCGCTGAGGTGACGGCCCCTCCAGCATCTTCCTGAGCTTTCCTTGCCCTCTGCCTGGTGGCCCCCAGTGAGGCTGCCTGGTGCTTCACTGTCTCCTCTCCCTCCTGCTACCTGGCCAAATCCATGCTCCCTTTAAGCCAACTCCTTTCTTCCACGATGTCCCAGGTGCTGGTCCGGGCACCTCTGTCTTCCTCAGCCTTAGCTGTCACGTGTCCTCATGTCCAGGGTTCCCAGACTCACTGCCGGTGTCCAGCGACCGACATGAGCTCTGTGACTGGCCCTGGTGGTCTCAGTGTGTTCATCTGGGCAGTGGGGATGGCAGTGTCCTCACCAGGCAGATAGAGGAGTACTGCGTTGCCCCTGCCCCAGGAGAAGCTCCACAAGTACCCTGAGCTCCCTCCACACCATGCCTTGGGCTGAGGGGTTCAGTGTGGAACCCCCCTTGCCATTACCTGTAACCTCGCAGGATGATGCCACTTCCAATGCTGGCCTCTCGTTATTCTTCTGTCAAGTTTGTGCCAGTCCGTGTTTGCAGTGCGCGGTGACTGTGTTCCTCACGGGATTGGCGTGGGCACCCCACATCACCACCTTCTCACTTCCCACCCACCCTGCCCTCACAGGAAGGGCGCTCCCCTCACCGCTCACCTGTCACCTCCCTGATGTCCCCCTGGGCGGGCACTGGCCCTGAGAAAGCGAGAGCTCAAGGATGTGAACCTGACCCATGGCCCAGTGGAGCCTGGATGTAGACCCAGGAAGGCTTGATGTGAGGCCTGGTTCATTTTCATGTCCTCCGTGCCTCACGGTCACAAGGGCTTGCATGCAGGACACACTCTGAGCCGTTGGTTCCATTACCTTGGGGACCCTGCTGTAAGGAGATCCGTAAACTTGGTCACAAAAAGCCGGGGTGCGGGGACTCTGCTGTCTCTGTGGCTCAGGACACTCAGCATTTGGCTGCTTCTCCAGAGGAACTCGCTTCCTCTCTGTGCACTTTGAAAATACCTTCTTCCCTCCCCTAGCCGGAGCAGGTGATTTCCTTATTTTAAGGAATCTGGATTTGCAGCATTTTGAACTATCATGATCTCAGGGCAGCGAGTCATTTGGGACCAGTGAATCTCGTGGGAACGAAATTCCTTTGTGATGAAGGCAGCTGGCATTAAAGGAAACCAAGGCACTAGTTGTGCAGCATGGAGCGTCACCAGGCAGGCATACACCCCGTCATTGTGTGCATGCCCTTGTCACACACACAGGCCTGTGTGTGCAGAGCAGTGGTGTGTGAGTGTGTTCTGGCAAAGCAAGGACACCAGTGTATCCCTCGCCCTCCCGGTCCTCCCCTGCCTGCCTCTGGCCCTTGTGGACCTGCAGGACACTGCCAGCTCTGATGTGGGAGGGGGTTCTGTCTGTACTTGTTATGCAGGGCTTTTGTGAGAGGGCCAGCGGGCCAAGGAGGCTGCTGTCCCTGTGAGCCCAGTCTGGCCTCTTTAAAGCAGCTGAGGTTGGAGGCAGCAAGCACGGCATACTCTGGCAGTGCCCTGGGAAGATGGCATGGGTTGTTTTACATCAGACCCTTTTCCATACTGGAATTTTACATGGATTAAGCAATCAGACCCTACCCGGCCTTGGACTGGGGAGAAATGATCATGTTTTAGTTCTCAACAAACCCCGCATCTACATGAGAAGTGCAGTACCAGTTCTTAAAAGTGTGTGGAGCAGGGATTCCATGGCAGAACAATGCGAACAACCCAAAAAACGTGTGCCAGGCACATGAGGCAGAACTTGGAGCCACACAGAAGGCGTTCAAACCTGGAATCTGCCACGCCAGGGCAGCATGACCCTGGGTAGACTGAGCATCTCCGCGCCTCAGTCTACCCCTTGTAATCGAGGGTGACAGCACTTAGCTGGTGGGGTTTGTCCTGAGCATTTAGTTAAATGTATTAGTGTTTTGTGGCTATTAAAACAGTGTCTGGACCATAAGAAGTTCTACTTAAGCACTTGTCGCACACAATATTTTTCCGATCTGGCAGCCTTTGTGTGTGGACCCCAATGCCCCTGGCAGCGGTGCTGTGCTGACAGGGTATCTGCAGGCAGGACTGCCTGGTCTCCTTTCATGGTAGGACTCGCGGAGCCGCCAAGAGCCGGGTGTATGTGCTGGGGCTGGTTCACCTTGGTGCCTCCAGACTCAGGCTGCTCTGAGCCAGTGCATCCAGAGGCCTGGGGCCGTCCACTCTGTGCTGAGTGTTGCCGTGACCCGAAGGTGCTGCTCTGCGCCATGCGGTGCCTTCTGGACAGCTCTGATCACGTGGCCTGCAGTCCGCCTGGGTGGGCAGAGTGTGACCGAGCTAAAGCTCCGAGTAGAGCTCTCCTTACTACAAACACAAACTCTGCCTTTCTCTCCAGCTCTTCTTGGGCTTCCTGAACAGTGGTCACCAAAGCCGTGGCCTCCTCCCGCTGGCCTGGCCCAGCACGGGGCCATTTTCAGGCCTGCAGGGCGGGCTTTTCCAGGAAAGATCTGCGGGGTTATGCAGTCTATGACTACTGTGACCCAAGCCTGAGTGCGTCTCCAGCTGAGTGGCGGTGACTCACCTGCCTAGAGAGAGCCAATGCCCTGCAGGGACTCTTCAGGGTGAGCCTTCATGTCTGCTCACTGCATTCCAGCAACCCTTGCTTACTTTCCGAAGCCCATCTTGAGTTTTCCTAAGCCAGCTCTGCTCGGACCCTCCCCTGCTCCCAGCTCCGTCTTTCACAGTGCGCTTTGCCTCCTCCCTGCCATCCAGTCTGGCAGTGAAATCCCTGGGAAGCTCGGCTCTCTGGGCTTCAGGGGCTGGCAGGGAAGGGACAGCAGGGGGCACCAAACCCCACAGTTCCGCGGGAGAGCCCTGTGGCTCCAGCCTTCCCACACAGAAGAGTGAGCTGCAGGCACTGCCCCAACCCTCAAGCCAGGGCCAAGAAGACCTAGCACTCGAGAGTCCTGTCACCAGTTGCAAAGTAAGGGCTTTATGGCATCGTACAGATTTGTGCAGGACCTAAGGTAGCCATGGTCCTGACCTGGCCAGGGGTTCCTGCTCCAAGCTTGCTCTCTGTCCACCCTCCCCAGGTGTCGGCACTGGCGCTGCACACACTGACCCGCAAATGTGAAACGGGCAGGAGGGCGACAGTGACCAGAGCACGAGGGGTGATCCGTCTGCAAGGGGCCATGAATCTCGGGACCAGTGTGTACCAATAGAAAGCCGTGAAGCCAGCCGGGCTGTGTTTAATTTCTGTTCTAATGTCCACTCCTATAAATATTACATTGAATTGATTTGTAACATAAGACCTCGCTTATGAAAAGAAAATTAGTATTTTTCAATGCAGATAAGGAATTAACACTGAAGTGTTCTCCCTGAGTCCTTTCCTCCTCCTGTGTGAGCCGAGGCTGGAGAGAGGATGGGAATTCGGTGCACCCAAACCCTGGTGAGCTGCAGAATGGAGGCATGGCTGGTATGAGCCCTGTCTGGCCCACGACCGCTGCTGGATGAGCACTTTGGCACCCTCGCTCCGCTCCGTGGCAGGGGTCTGACAGCTGTGACGGCGGCCATGCCGCGATTCCCCCACTCAGCCTTCCTTCGTGTTTGAAGCCGGTGTCACAGCTGTTGTTACTGGTGCTGGGGTGGGAGAGTGCCCAGGGCCTTGCCCATGCAAGGCATACACTCTGACACGGAGCTTCCCCAGCCCTTTCCATTCTTTATTTTGAGATGAGGTCTCACTAAGTTCCCCGGGCTGGGCTTGAACTTGGGATCTTCTTGCCTCAGCCTCCCAAGTAGCTGGGGTTACAGGTGTGCGCCACTGTATACGGCACAGCTTTTTCCTTGGCAGGTGATGATTGTGCCCCTGTGAGATGTGCCATGTGCTTCATTGTGTTTGCATACTTCCTCTCCAGCTCTTGTGAATTCTGTGATACGGTCTTGTTCACTTTTGTAAACATTGCTCTATGTAGTGAAGGACCAGGACCTTTTCTCCCGCTGGTGAGACTCTGCAGCCATTGCCCAGTCACTCTTCATCCGCCCCTGCCCCTGTGGCCTCTGTTAATTTCTTTTCTGCTGGCTCCTTCCCTGAGCTTGGCTGATTTGGATTCCATTTATGTG
Source organism: Fukomys damarensis (assembly GCF_012274545.1). Lineage (NCBI taxonomy): Eukaryota > Metazoa > Chordata > Mammalia > Rodentia > Bathyergidae > Fukomys > Fukomys damarensis. Next base: position 687,102 of record NW_022900923.1, on the reverse strand, counting down.
TGAAAACCTTAAGTATTTGTCTTTCTGTGTCTGGTTTATGTCGTGTAAGCCAGGTCTATCCAAGTTGCCACAAACAGGGTTTTGTCCTTTTCATGGCTGAGCGGATTCATTTTGTGTATTATTTTTCTTTATTCATTCATCCCTCAGTAGACACTTCGGTGATCTTGGACCTTGTCTGTGATGACTGGTGCTGCAGAATCAGTGGGTGTGCAGGGCTCTGCAGTGAATCAGTCTGACCTCCTTTGTACACACACCGGCCGGAGGGTTTGCTGGGACACACAGCAGTTTCACTTTTAGTTTCTGAGGCCCTGCTGTGCTCTGTTCCGCAGTGGCTTTGCTAATTTGTATCCCCACTAAATTGTGTAGCTCTGCTCTCTCCACACTCCCTCCAGACCCATCGTTCCTCGTCATTTGACTGTAACCTTTCTAACCCGGGTGGGAGAACAGTTCACTGTGATTTTGATTTGCTTTCCCTGACAACAAGTGACGCCGAGAGATTTTCGTATGCTCTTGACCATTTGCTGTCTTCTGAGAAGTGTCTATGCAGATCGTCTGATCGCTTTTCAATTGGGTGTTTTTTGCTGCTGAGCTTTAAGAAATTCCTTATATATTCTGGATAATTAATAGCTTGTTAGATGAATAGTTTGTAAATATTCTCTCCTATTCTGTAGGTTCTCGTGTTAATCTATTGATTGTTTCCTTTGAGTGCACAAGTGTTTTAGTCTGCTGTGAATCCGTTGGTATGCTTTTGCTTTTGTCGCCTGCGCCTCTACATTCTTGTCCGTAATTCCTTGCCTGACTAATGTTATGGAGCGGTGACAGTGAACCTGTTAGGGACTGAGTGCCCAAATTGCAGCCCCAGACCCACTTATTTATTGCAAAGTGCTAACACTACAATTAAACCTGAATATTGAAGTTTAGTTTAGGGAAAAACGACTGTTTGTTATCTGGTGCTCGGTTGTTGGGCGACTTGGCTGTTGTGCCAACAGAGAGGCCTCTGTGTGCCGGATGTGGCATGTGTGCCATAGGCCCTGTGTTTTCTTCTAGTGGTTTTACAGTGTTGGGTTCCATTAAGTCTTTAATTGGCTTTGAGCTTTATACATGCTGGGAGAGGGGAGACTCGACTTGTCCTTGCCTGGTGACGCCGGGTTTTCCAGAACCACTTATTAAGGGAGTGTCCTTTGCTTCAAGGTGTGTTCTTGGCGTCTTTGCTGGAAGTCGCTTGGCTGTAAGTGTGTGCGGTTATTTCTGGGCTCTCTTTTGTGTTCCAGAGGTCTTTGCATCTTTATTTAAAGCACCAGTGCCATGCTATTTTGGTTATTCTAGGCTGTAGTATGTTTGATGCCTGCAGCTTTGTCCTCTTTGCTCATGAATGCTTTGCAGCCTCCCTTTTCAATGCCTTTCTTCCTGTTGCTGAGGGTCAAAAGCAAAGAGGTCCTTGGGAAGAACGGGCCTGATGAGGGTCCAGAGCTGCACTATTGACACCCGTGCTCAGGACAGGCTCCATTGCCCTGCTTGGCTGGGGACAGGCTGACCGTCCCCTGCTGGCAGGTGTGGGCTGTTCACTCATAATTTTGCCCGACCAGTGTAGTGCCAAAATATAAGCTCATTATAAAGCATGCATAAATATTAACTCCAAAAGGATGTGGTAAAGATCCTCTGCAGGGTATTTTTAAATGTCTTATTGCATACTTTCATTACTGTCATTAGCTAATGTTTCCAGCACCGTTTACACTTTGGGTTGGATTTCTCATAAACACAGTTCATGCAAAGTGTAGATTGCCTTGTTACTCTGTGATTGTTTCCTGTGAGGTGCAGAAGATTCCTCCAAGTCTTGTTGGTGATTTAAGAGCTATGTGGTCGACTTCTGAGGTCTGCGCATCATTTGTCCTCCCTGTCACGTGACCGACACGGTCTGCCTTTTCTTATTCACCTTGTCCTTCAATATTGCTCCAGCCTTGTGTTTGTTTTTAGAAAAATATACAAGTCTCTCATACACCTCTGGGATGGGGGTGTACTGAGAAGCCAGAGCCTCTCTGGTTCCTCTCACTGGGTCACATGGTGCAGAAGGGTCCTGGACCTGTGCCGGCCCCAGCCACGTCCACGCTGTCCGACGTTCAGGCCTGCTCAGGACTCCCAGGAGGCACAGCGCCTGGAGGGGCTGCATGAGGAGCTGAAGTCATTGCTCGTGGTGAGCACGAACGAAGATTCCTTGCTGTGCACTTAACTGCATGAAGATGAATACACAGAAAGTGTGGCACTCCCTTCCCACACCTGGGGATTATGTTGTACAGGCGGGTCCCTCTGGGTCACGGTGGTACCCAGCCCCACTGCCTCTGCATACTTCAGACAGCTGCCTGGCACGGTCTGACGAGAACCTCCGAGACCAGCACTGTGAACTGCGTGGCACAAGTCCCGCTCTCTGCCACTGTGGCACCATCCCTGCCAGACGATGTCTGGTCACTCTGGGGTTGTCGGGCGCCCTAAGTGAAAACCAGATGGTGCCGCTGCCCATGCCCAGCCGGGCCCTGCTCCAGGCCAGGAGGGAGGAGCTATTTCTGGAGTGGCTGGGAGTCACCTGGGGCCTGGAGTGGGGACAGCCTTCCTGTTCTGGCTGCAGGTGCTTTATTTGGGGTGCATCTGTCTCAGCCTCTCTTCCCCAATCTCTGCTTCCTGGAGGCAATGGTGGTTGTGGGATGGTGCCTGGGAACCCACGGGCCCGTGTGGCAGTGGGGCGTAGGGGTGGTGCTGTGCAGACCAAGAAGCTTGGTTTGTGGAAGAGCCAGGCTGAGAGCCAGTGCTTAGCTTGGACGGAGCAGCCTCAGGGACAGTGGGGGCCCGGGGTGTTGGGGAACACGGGGTGTACTCTTCCATCACGGTGTTCGAGGCTGCAGCCGCCCTGGTGCAGTGGTGTGGGTGTGTCCCCTCTGGTCTGTGGACCAATCCCTGGGGCAGGGTTTCAAGGATCCTGCCCTGAGGGACGTGGCTGTTCTGGAGCTTGTGGAGCTGCCCCTGCAAGGGGCCCTAGACACAACAAGACATTTGATCCTTGCAGTGCTCCAGGGCCTCCTAGCACTACCTGTGTTGTCACTTCCACACACCTGTGTGCAAGGGACTCACTCCCTGCAGCAATAGCAAGAGGTGGCTCCCTGTGCCCAGGCCGGAGGGCAGGAGAACCAGAGTCCTCTTTGCCAGGAAGACACAGAGGCTGAGCTGGCCCAGAGAGGAGGCATGGGCCAAGCGCTTCCCAGAGCTGGCTCCTGGGCACCAGTGACACCGGTGTGACTGCAGCAGGCATGCCCTCTGGACACAGGTGATGGAACACTTGCTCCTTGGGGTGTGTGGAAAGGAAGGCTTGTGATGCTCAGCCCAGCACACACTCCAAGTGCTACAGAAACAGCAGTCGTTGAGTGACTGGGCCAGAGTAGCCCAGTGCAGAGCACCGCCTGCCAGCATGGTGTGGTGGGGTCTAGCCCCGGCACACAAACACAAGCACAAACACTGCCGTGGCGATGACTGTCAGAGGAGCTGCCTGACTGCAGACTTGGGGTCCAGGGAGAAGCCAGCAGGCTTGGAGTCTGTACCCAAACAGTGTTCCACTTGTTCCCTCTCCAGCACCACATGGTGGGTCCCTGGATGCTGGACCCGTCAGCCCCCAGCTCCACATGGAAGATGTGAGGGAAGTGAAGAAGCTTGTATTTAGTGTTAGCTGTTGATAATGACAAAAATGATTGCAGCTGCTACTACTAATTATTAGTTTTTACTTTTTTGGTGGCTGCTACTGCTATTATTATTTTTTCCCCCACTAAATTTGTAGGTATACAGTACAGTTACATTCATCATTGGAATCTTGTACCTCTACAGTGTATCTTGGTTCTTATTTTTCCCTATTCCTCCTCTGTCCCTTCTCCCCATGTGACTGCTATTATTAAACTTTCCCCTTGTGACCTTGGGTGGGAGATTCTTCCGATGCATTTACAGTGTCCAGTAGGACTGGCGAGGTTTGTGTGGTGTTTTTTTCAGGCCCAGGACCTGGGTGTCCCTGTTCTCTGTGGGGAATTAGCCCTCTTCCCTGCCCTGCAAGCAGAACCTGTGAAGCAGACCATGAACACGAAAAATATCGAAACACCGAAGAGGCCTAGGCAGGAATTCAAGATGGGAGAACAGGTGTCTAGTATCCAAGGATTCTCAAGAAGCAAAGCTGCCAAGCTAAGCCCTGATGAGAAGCGTCCTCCCCACATAGCTCAGTTTGAGGCAGCTGCAGGCAGAAGGTCAGGAGGAAAGCGTCTGCTTCTCCTTCAGGCTGGTAGAGGTGCACGTCTCTGCCTTCCTGGGCACTGGCACGGGGCCTCCCTGCCATGGAGCGGTGATCTCAGGCTGTGATTCCACCCCGCGGGCAGACTCCTTCTGTAGAGGTGCATGGTGTGAGTGGGAAGTGAGGCTGCTGGGTCCGTGTGGGCTCTCGCCTTCTGAGCTTCCTGCAGTACTCACTGCTGTTCTCTTCATCTGTCCTCACCTGTCAAGGCTGGAAGCCTGTCTGGCTGCAGGGGACAGAATTCTGTCACTCAGGCTGAGGATGGGGATCAGCGCCACACTCGGGATGGCCGAGGCCTTTGTGTTATGATTGGACGCTTCAGGCTTCAGTCTCCTGGTTTTGTGTCATCCTGATCTAAGACTTCGATTGGATGAGGTGGGAGTGCAGCTCCTCTGGCCCAGAAACCCTCATCTGCCATGGTTCTTCCCACACAGTCCTGGCCATGTCGTCCTATGTTGGTCTTGCTAATGGAAGTGCTGTTGGGGAAGAGAAACAGCCATTTCCGGTGCTGCTTCATTGTGATGAACCTAAACCTCAGTTTTCCCTGTTCCACTGAGCTCTGTGTTGGTTCTATGCTGACCTGAGTCAGCCGCTGGGGCCCCCTACTCCTCACTGTGGAGAGGAGAACAGCAATTCTGAGTCCTGGCTGCACATTAGAGCCACCTGTGCCTGTCTGTGTTCAGTGGCCTGGACAAGCTTTGGCTCCTAGACGATGCTGACAGAGGTGTGCTGAGAACCCTGCAGGCCTTTAAGAACCATACACAAGTTCAGCAGCATCCTTCCCGAAAGGCCCTTCTCCGTGCCAGGGACCCCACCCTGTGCTTCTTGGTCCGAATTAGTCAGTTTTCCAGTCACAGGATCAAAGTGCCTGACACCTGCAACTTGAGGGGAGGTTTACTGTGGCTCATGGTTTCAGGGGTTTCAGTCCATGGTCAGTTGGCTCCAAGGCAGAAATGGCATGGTAGAAGGGCCTGGGAGAGGAAAGCTGCTCACTTCATGGTAGCTAGGAGATGGACTAAAGGGAGGAATAGGGAGAAGAACACACCCTCCAGGTCACTCCCAGTCACCACTTCCGGCCAGGCCCCACTTCCTAAGAGCACATCCAGCCGTGAGCCCATCCGTGGATGAATCTACTGATGGCCACAGCACCCCATTATCCAGCCACCCTCCACGTGCAGAAAACCTTGGGGGACGTTTCAGATCTTAACCGTGACACGGCCCTAGCGTAGATCCCTGTATTGTGATGCATTCGTACTGGGTCTTCTCTAGATGCCCTCCCAGGTCAGGTACCACATGTTTTTAAACCCTGTGCCCACATTGTGCATTTCTGGGCACACATTCACCTGGTGATGTCTGTCTGTAGGGACCAGTGAAGGCGCATGGTTGACTGGGGGTCATGCTGGGCATGCGTCCTTCAGGGTGCCCTTGGCTGTGCGGGGCAGTGTCTTCCTGTGGGACACTTTCCTCAGGATGAAGCCGCAGCCTGAAGGGTGTCACCTCCTGAGTCTTTTGTGCTAAGAGATGACAGTGCCATAGCAGCTCAATACGGCGGAGAGCAGGATGAACGGCAGTGTCCTGAGCTGCCATTGCCCAGGGCCTTTGTGATGTCTGGTCCCCTCTGGGGGCCTTGATGGCTGGGGCTGAGGAGCCAAATGGCAGCCCGTGGGGACATAGCCAAGGTCCTCACAGAACTACACACCTCATTGCCCTGGACTAGAAGCCTGGTCTGAAACCCAGGCCCGATGCTGTCACTGGAAGACTGTGCGTGAGTAGGGCGTATGCCTGACCTAGGGAAAGGAACTGGCTCTTGGTGGAGTTTCCAAGATGCTGGATTCGAGAATCCAGGTAGAAAGCTGGGTGTGGTGGGACCTTCCTGTAACCCCAGCACTTGGGAGGCAGAGGCTGGAGGATTATGGTGAGCACTGATGTGAGTTCAAGACCAGCCTGGGCTACAAGGTGAGACCCTGTCTCAAAAAACAAAACAAAAACCTGTGCTGTGTTTGCAGGCCCATTCCAGTGGTTCTTTCTTTCAAAAGAGCCTCTTAGCATGAGTCACCCAGAAGTAAAAAAAAAAAGCACTCTCTGCCTGGTGTTCCCTGGACTCTGTTGTTGATCTCTGACTCCTCAAGTCCCCCAGAGGATGGAAGTGCTGGGCTGTTGGGGTGGGGGTGGGGAGATGACAACATCCTCCTGGCCGTCGCAGACCCCACCTCTGCTCCTCACAGCTGCCCGCCTGCAGGGCCTCGGAGGAAGGGCAACCACTGAGTCAGAGCCCAGGTGTTGTCTCTTGCCTGGCCGGCATTGGTCCCGTCGTGTCCATACCACTGTGCCCTACACACCTGCCGTCCCCACCCAGATGTGGCGCAGGTCAGGCTTCGATGGCATTACAGTCACCTTGGGAGCTTCTGTAGCTTGGACAGGCGCTGGGAGCCTCGCGCTCACTGCGCAGTGTGGCTGGTGTGATGGTTCCTTCTGTGCCTGCTCCTCCACGGGCAGCATGTGATTTCTGGGCATCTGTGGGGACTTCCCTCAGGGCGACACGGATCAGGGGCTTGGGAAGATGGCCAGTTTCCCTCCCTCAGGGGAGAGCTGGAGCAGACAGAGGTGGAGGAGGAGGGGACTTTCCTGTCCACTGCTTGAGCTGGGACACGATCTTTGGCCTGAGCCCAAGACACTGGCTCCTGGGCCTCCCACCTTGGACAAAGACAGATTCTTCCAGGCCCCAGTGCGTGGGTCACAGAGCAGGGACTTCTCAGCCTGCACGAGCATGTGAGCCAACCCAAGAGGGAGAGGGAGAGAAGGGGAGAGACAGACAGGGAGAGACATGCAGAAGAGAGACAGCTAGACAGCCAGGCAGAAAGACAGACAGACACAGAGGAGGGAGAGACAGAGACACACAGAAGAGAGACAGCTAGACAGCCAGGCAGAAAGACAGACAGACACAGAGGAGGGAGAGACAGAGACACACAGAAGAGCGACAGCTGGACAGCCAGGGAGAAAGACAGACATACAGACACACACAGGAGGGAGAGACAGACATGGAAAGACACACAGAAGAGAGAGAGCTAGACAGCCAGGAAGAAAGACACACAGACAGACACAGAGGAGGGAGAGACAGAGACACACTGAAGACAGATAGCTAGGTAGAAAGACAGACAGACACACACAGAGGACGGAGAGACAGAGAGACAGATTACTGTACAGTGTCAGCGCCATGCTGTTGGTCCTCCAGTGCAATGATCTAATCAACACCTCTTTTCCCTGTGAGGGACCCAGTGGTTTCAGACATTCCACGGGGCAGCTCCGCCTCAGCCAAGGGCAGGGGCCGAAGGCTTGTTCGTCCCTGGCTGACCCACGGCATGAGGAGAAGCTTGTGTGTGCTGTGGAGAATAGTTACAGAGAGAAGGGTCATGTGCAGCTGTATGGGACAGAAAGCCTGAACGTCAGCGCTTTCTGTACACTTTCTGGAAGAGCAGCGGAAGGAGGTGGCAGTCCCTCCTGCTGTCAGGCTCTGAGCTGGCACCTTTGTCATTCTCTTGTCTATCCTCACTGGTCACAAGGTGGCTGCGGCAGCTCCACACATCACGTCCTCATACAGCTGTGTGCCGAGGCAGGAGGCATACATGGGCTTGGAGGTGGCCAGGGCAGTGAGTGGGCTCTGCATAAACCTCTTTTTTTTTGGAGAGGAAAACCCCCGCTCAGCACTGCCAACCCTGCCTATGGGCTAGAGCTTGTTGTGGGTCCACCCATTAAATAATCTGGCATGGGGTGAGTCTGTCACACCTGCTTTAGAGCAGCAGTGATTCACCCCTGGAAGCCAGGCATACTGCCGAGCAGGCAAAGCTGATTCCGTCCGTCAGGCAGAGGGTAGGAGGCACAGAGAGAGTAGGAGTGTTTGCCTCAAGTCACTAAGATGCTCCCGACTAGGTCCAGGCTTCTGCAAGGGCCTCATTTTCACCCGACCAGCCTCCTCGGTGTGCCTGTGTCCACTAAAGGCACAGGGGACTCTATTGCCATCACCCCAGCATGGCCACATGATTTGAGGCAGGTAGGAGGGGTTCAATTTCAGGGCCTCTTTTGAGCCCCTGGGAACGACAGTCCCCAACCTGGGGTCTGAGAAGGTGACAGGTGGCCTGGGCTCCTGGGGGATGGGGGAGGAGAGCAGAACCACAGGCTGGTGAGGAACTCACTGGAGTTCTCGTGAGCTGGGGCCTAGCAGTGGGGGTCGGAAGTAGCAGACCTAGAGATGTGGAGTGGCAGGTGGAGGCCTGAGGGCTTCTCTCCACCCTGCTGTGAAGCTGGAGTCTGTTCTGCTCTAATAAAGCAGCGACTTAGATCGCCACCACCCTCCTCTCCCAGGACTCAGCTGCGCCGGCATCGAGGTTCTCGGTGAGCTTACCTGACGGAGACCAGCTTCTGTCCCGGCAGGCCCACTGCACCATGGCAGAGGGGAGGTGTGTCTGTGACGAGGGGTCTGTTCAGCCTCTGGGGCGGAGGCCTGGAGTCCTGTGGGCAGCAGTGACTCCCGTGTCTCCGATGCTGTCTTCCTCGGCGACGACACTAGGGCACCCCACACCTCCAGGCAGAGGGCACCAGGGCAGGAACAGGTGCCGCCTGGGCCACAGAAAGGGCTCCTGGAAGCCAGGAGGGAAAGAGTGCGACAGGGAAAGGCCAGCAGGCACCAGGAAGCACGAGGGGTGGGCGGCGGGCGCCAGGCTCACCAGGGACGGGATTGGGATCAGCCTCACCACACACCCTGAGCAGAACGTTTGAGAAGGGAGGGAGGGAGGAGGAAGGCGGAGGATGGAGACAGGGAGGAAGGACACCACGCTAGTGGCTGTGCGTGTGAGAGCCTGGGTGTCCCACCAAGCCCTCCCACACACGTGTGCACACAGCACGGAGAACGTGTGTGTACACCCTGGCGTAGATTTGTAACCAACGCCACAGTCCACAGAACACTCTTGTTACCTCCAGCTGAAAGAAAGAATCCCACATGGGTAACTTTTGTTTGTTTGTTTTGAGGCAGGATCTTACTGTGTAGCCCAACCTGGCCTCGAACTCATGGTGATCCTCCTGCCTCAGCCTTCTGAGTGCTGGGATTACTGATGTGTGCCACCACGCCTGGCACACAGATGTAATTCAGAGTGACGAAGCTTGATGTAAAGGAACACATTCTGTACAAGTCCGTGTGTGCCAGCTTCAAACCCAGGCCCAGCACTGTCATGTCCGGATCTGGTGAAGGGGCCTCTGGACAGAGAGGCAGAGCTCGGAGGAGCCTTCCGAGGTCTTGGCAATGCTCAGTCCATGACCTGGCGACTGGGGTGCCTGTGCTTCTGTCTATTGTGTTACATGTCAAGGAAGTTTCTAGAAATTTTCTAATCAAAACGTGTGGAGGAAGAGAGACAGCTGAGAGGGAACACACTCAGCTCAGGAAGAAGAAACATCCTGGCTACGGCTGGGGAGTGGGGGAGCGCGACACGGGTGTGGGCTCCAGGTGTGGAGCTCAGGGTGCATGCAGGCTGCCAGGCCGGCAGGAGGGCCTGATGGGGAGGAGGCGGCTTTGCCCACTAGTCTCGGTGGAACAGCCAGCGTGCGGGGGCTGGAGGAGCTCCAGGCCCTGTGCTCCTTGAGGGTGCTTTGCCTGAGACCCTCCTCGCTTGAGATGGGTCCTTCTGCTTTCTCGTCCCTCCTGTACTGGGCTGTGTTAGGTGGTTCCATTTCTCATTTAGGCTGCAGGATGCCGAGCTACAAAGAACCCAGCCAGCCCTCACGGAGGAGTCTGTGTGCTGAGGGCCAGCCATGGGGCTGCATGGGAGAGCAGGGTGTAACTCAGGGTTATCGGTGTTGACTCCAGTGACTGAGCTTTCAGATGTGGAGGGGGCAAAATGTCACATGTGGATGTCATTGGAACTGCACACACGGACAGAGGATGTGTGTGGGTGAGGAGAAGCTAAAGAGTGATTGTGGTGGATGCTGTTATTTTTGCCTTTGGGGGGCCAATGTCTCCCTGTTAGGATGAGTGACCCGACTTTCTTTCAGAGGAACAGCCTTTTCTCAATGCTCAGATGGGGTGGTTGGTCTCTTTCTTCTGTGGTGTGGTTTGCATCTGAAGAGACCCCAGAAGTCTCTTGTGTTTGAGGTGGGGCTTTTGGAAGGTGACTGGATCATGAGGCACTGTGCTCATCCATGGACTATTCCACCAATCCCTTCTTGGACCCTTTCCCTCTTTCTCTGCTTCCTGGCTGCCATGCGGTGAGCAGTTTTCTTGCACTAGGTCCCTCTGCCATGATGTTCCTGCCTTGGAGCAGCCAACCACGAAGTACGAAATGAAAGAAGGAAAGGAAGTTGGGGGAGGAGAAAGGCAGAAAGAATGAAGAAAGGAAGGAAGAAAACCTAAACCCACAGGAACGTGAGCTAAGATAAACCTCTCCTTTTAGTCATTATTCAAAGGCATTTGCTCACTGCAACAGAAAGGTGACTAATGCACTGTGGCCTTAGTGTTTCAATTCACAGATGGGGCCCCAGACATGCAACTTACTTCCTGAAATGTTGAGAATCTTCTGGGAGGGAGGCTCTCTCCCCTGGTGTGCAGGGTGGCAAGAGGTTGTTTGAACCCCACGCACTGTCTTGCTGTCACAGGGAAGTACCTGTCCAGATGTAGCCATCAAGAATCTACCCCAGAGCTGGGGATTTGGCTCAGTGGTTCCACCACCTGCCTCACAAGCATAAGGGCCTGAGTTTGATCCCTGGTACCAGAAAAAAAAAAAAAAAATCCACTCCAGGCATGAGACAGAGACCAAGCTGGGTGTGCTCATCAAGCTCTGGTGATGTTACAACCCTGTGCTTTTTAGTCACACGACCATTTTTCTTGACCATGAGTGTTGTGTTTCTGCTACTTGCCCCTGAGAGGATTGTTAGGATCTGTGGTGGGAAAGGTGTGAACTCGTCACTTCTGTGTGCTCTGTGTGTGTTTGCTCTGGCAGTTTTCTTTAACTCCGTGAGAGGACGGTGACTTTTACTGAAATGCCTGCCTCCCAGGAACTGACCGGGAAGAGGTTTCCTTGTCACAGAGGCCCAGGACCACTGTTGCGGTGTACATTGCCGGCTCGTAGCTGGGTCCACACCAGCCCTGTCCGCCCTGTCCCGAGTGATGGACACAAGTGTGGCCTTCTGACCCCAGGCAGCCAGCTGTCAGCGCGTGTGTTGCAGAGCTGGTCTTCTGCCTACACCCGGGGTCCTGTGGGGGAGGAGAAGGTCCTGCATGGACCTTCGGGGCGTCATGGAGCCAGCAGTGTTCCACGTCTGTGAGTGTCACAGCAAGAGAGACAGGTGGCCAGGTGGGGTCTGGAGAAGGACGGGGAGAGTGAAGCCGAGCGCAGGGGCATAGAGAGGGGTCAGGGTCCGGGCTGGAGGGGCCAGGCGGCAGGGGCCCACGGGGACTGAGCAGGCCATTGATGGCACCGTTGGGGTCAGGCGCTCTGCCTGTCTTGGAGGGGCTGTCCCAGCCCCTGCTTGGGAGGAGCAAAGGTGCCTGGGGACCCTGCAGGCCCATCCCCGCTGGGTGGGCCTGGGTCACAGATGTCCTGTTGTGAATGTGTCCATCTTGTCCCATGCAGCATCTGTCGTAGCACAGACCCCCAGGAGGTGCGAGCTGCGGTTTGGACCTCACAAGGCTGTTGCAGCCCAGTGTCTCCACATTGAGACTCAGCCCCAGGGTGGCGGTGCTGGGAGCTGGAGCCTGAGAGTCAGCTCTGCCCTTGGGAATGGAACGGTGCCCTTCTGGGGATGGCAGGAAGGAGGCCAGTGTTTCTGCCTTCCTGACGAGGAGGCAGCAGGACTAGGCTGTGGCTGAAGCTAAGGGCCCCCAGATCCTGCTCCTGCTGGCGACTTGAGTGTGGACTCCCATCCTCCAAGCTGTGCATAGCCACCTGCCACTGTTGGAAAGTCTCTGCCTGGGTACTTTGTTATAGCAGCACAGAGGCCAGGTGCACCAGCTGAGGCTGGTGCTGGGGCATGGAGTGTCGGTGCTGACAACCAGGGCTGACGCTGCCAAGGAAGAGGGCAGTGCGTGCACATCTGTGCCGCCTGACCCTGTAAACTGCCAGACTCGTTTATCACTCATGGGTTCAAGGAACCGTGTGTGTGAGCTGCTGAGATAGTTTTTAATTCCAAAGAGAGGAAGGCCTGATTTCACTGCAGCAGATTTTACTTTTCCACTTCACAAAAGCAGCAGTGAGTTTGGCTTTTGAATGAAAACGTGGACTTCACATGTTGGCTGTCACCAAGGCAGCAAACCCTAAATGGGTGGAAAACGCTGATATTGCGCTCTGTCTCATGAATGCTCTGCTACCAGTCCCTCCTCTCTGTATTTGTAGCACAACAGTGGTGCAATGTCATGGAGAATTTCATGCAAAGTTTTTCTAAAAAGACTTTAAACTTAAGTAAAACTGACATTGACACAATGTTAGGCAATAGAAGAAAGATACCATATGTAAAGGAGTTGGTGAAATAGTTTCTACAGAAAGTTACGTATATCCATCTATCTATATATATATATCCTCATAAACAAGCAAGAAGGAAAACCAGGTGTTAATCCTGGTGCCAGTTTAGGGCTTAACAGGACGCTTGGATTTTCCTCTTTTGTATCTCAAAATTTCTGTAATGATTGTGCATTGTTTTACATTGTGTTTTATGATCAGACTATAAACAAAAATTGTTTTTGAGGGAATTACCTGAAACCCATAAGCCATGACCATATATCTAATGCCACCCGTGGGCATGTCACGAAAGCCCCACATCAAAGAGGAGAACAATGTTGCAGAGGAGTTAAATCTGGAGAACACTGAGCTCTTTGCCCCTCCTGAGATCCCTCGCTGGGCTCCTGAGGGGGAGGCGGGAGGTGACTTCCTGCGAGGCCTGTGTCCTTGGAGGGACAGTTCAGCTGCAGTGACTCCAGGGCTCCCATCTGAAGGGGGAGGCGCTGGGTCTTCTGGTGGCCACTATCCAGGTGCTCGTCTCAGTCCGCCTTTGGTCCTCACTGCTGTGTCACACGGGGCCCAGAGCGGCTCTCCCTCTTCAGTTCTCCAGCCCGCCAGGTATCTTTATTATCAGGATATCTGCAAGAAAGGGTGGATGCAAAAGAACACGCGGGGGCTGAGCGGTGGGTGACATGTGACCTATTGTCCCGTCTGCAGGGTAGGTCTTGCCTGAGGTCCGAGTGCAGGGTGTGGTGACATAGAGGAAGAAGGGGCTGCCCTGGAGCTGCGCCACCCATAAGACCTGAAGGGAGGTGCACCATTCACAAGTGGCCTCACTGTGGTGGGCGGACAGGGCAGTGACAGAGGTGGTCCGCACCCTCCAGCTGGTGGAGGCTGCAAACCACGACCATTCCAGCCAAAGTGCACTGAGTTCTGCAGAGGGGGACGGCCCCGTCCTGGGTCCTCTGTGGTCTCCAGGGCAGCGGGTGCGGTTGTCTCTGGTGGGTCAGAGGGGCTGGAGAACATGCTATAAGGTCTATCTTTTGTGGGTTTACACGTGAGGCGTTTCTGTGTGGAGAGTCTCCGTGCTTTTATTCTGAAGTGATTGGAAGACATTGAGGACAAAACTTCAGGGTTTGAGAGGAAAAGGGAGGAGTGTGGCCTAGCTCACTGTGGTGCTCCAGCTTCTTCACCAGGTGACCGTTCACTGCACACCTGCAGGACTGAGTGGGGAGCCGGGCGGGGTCAGCTTCCCAGGGCTTCAGGAACAAAGCGCCACAAAGGGGGCGCTGAAGGTGACAGGGCGAGTTCTCCCCTCTTCGCTCCTGAGGTTGCTGGTCCTTGGCCTCCAGGCCCCCCCATGCCTCCTCACGCGCGATTCCCTCTTCCTGTGTTGTCGCCCCGTCTACTCATGAGGATGCCAGGCATCGAACTCAGGAGACCTCACCCTAACTCATTACACACGCAGGGGACTCAATCCAAATAAGGTCACGCTCATGAGTTCTGAGGATGAAAACCTCAGCACGTCTGTGTGGGATACAACGTGCGCCTGAGGGGTAAATACTGAGCTACTGATCGTGGTTGAATGCATGGGTGGGTGGGGGGCAGATCACCAAGGCTCCATCTCCCGTGCTGCTGCGTTTGGATAGCACTCTCCCCAGGGTGTGAAGCTGCTAAGTGAACAGGTGAGCCAATTTTCTAGCCTTTTATAGACAGGGGAGTTACAGTTAATAGTCTGAAGCTTAAAAATTTTATCTTTAAAGATTTTTATTAGTCCAGGGCTGGGGATTTAGCTCACGGGTGCTGCCGCCTGCCTCGCAAACACAAGGTCCCAAGTTTAATCCCTGATACCAAAAAAGAAAAGATTTTTATTAGTCCATGTTAGCAGTACATAATGATTACACTCATTGTGGGCAGTTGGTCCATGTGCATAACATGTTGTAATTATTTTTTCTCTTTTTTCATCAGATTTAGGAATTCTGGGTCTTCAGTCTGTCTGTAGATGTCTCCAGACTTTGCCCCTCACCTCTGTAAACCATGACTGTTATGAATACCGTCACCAGCTCGATACCCGAGACCGTAAGTCTGTGGACCCACAGCAGGGTCCTCCCGTATGTTGGAGTCTGGAAGTAGCAGTGATGGACTCAGGAGAGGACTGTGGGAAGAACCTGCGCTGTTCCTGCGGCTGTTCCGGGTAGGTGTCCGACCCCCAGCCTGGGGGCCAGGCGCTGGCTGAGTGAGGGCAAACAGCCTGTGGGTGCTGGGCAGGTCGCCCTCCCCGAGTCGACTGAGGGGAGCTTAGTGGGGTGGCTGCCGTGTCCCATGGGTGCTGTCTTGTCCTCCAGGTGGGAAAGAGGCAGGCCCACAGTCTTCCTGGGGCACCACTGTGGCCTCAGGTTTGCTGGTGGGGTCTGTGGTGTCTGTGGGGCAGGTGAGCCCTGTCCTCGCACAGGGCAGCAGGATTGGGGCTCTGCACTGGACCCAGTTCTCTCTTCCCATTCCTATCACCCGCGCTGGTGGGTGCTGCCTGCCCAGGTCTCCCCTGCATCCACAGGGGTGGTGGGGAGCCTGAGCCTGTGGCCTGCTGTCCCTGATTTTGATCCTGTGGTCTAGGACTGTCCCTTGTGAGAGTGGTCCCCCTTCCTTTCTGACTGGCATTTTGGTGACAGCACTTTGGATTGTGGGGAATGACCGTCTCTGAATGCCAGGTCCTGACACAGGACCTTCAGTGCTCCAGGTGATAGGCAGCAAAGCTGTGACTGGCAACGGTGTCATGTTAGGTGAGAGGCGAGGATCCCCAAGAACCAGAAGGGAGGAGGAGGTGGGCTCTGGCTGTGGACAGAGATGCGCAGCTACAAGCTGGTCCTAAATGGGAGTGGCACTTGGCCAGGGTGTGGGAATCACCCCAGGTTCTGAGCCACCGACCCACCCCAGTTTCCCTAAGGTGCTCCTGGGATTCAGAGCTCCACAGGCTGAGGAAAGAGGCTGGGCTGTGCCAGTTCCTTCCACCATCACCAAGTTATCTCCCTGCGCCTCACTCAGGCCCTTCTGTCTTCTCAGGCCCTCATGGCTCCTCTGACCTGGGTATCTGGTCAGTCCCTCGCTGACTTTCCGCATGTACAGGTCAGCCTGGCCTCCTCCACCTTCCTTGTGCCCCCGCAGGCCTATCCCTGGCATCTGCCAAATGGATGCTTCCCCTCTGCCCTCTCAAGCCCAGCACTGCAGTGCCTCCCGAGCCGCCTTTGGCCGGATCCTTCCCTCCTTGTCCTGTGCTGTGCTTGCTGTGTGCTGCTGCCTGGCATGTGGTTGAGCACCTTTCTAGTGGGGGAAGAGCCTGAAGAACCTCCCAGGCTTCGAGTCCTATCTGTCCCTGCACCCCACCCCACCCCGGCCCAGTGGGTTCTGATAGAGGCAGCGATGGGCTGGTTGGGTCCTGCTCCATCTCCCCACAAGGTGCTGGCAGGCAGCCCCTCGGTGGGTACCAGAGCGTCCATACCTCTGTCTTTCTTCCTCATAGCCCAGAGCACCAGAGAAGAGATCCAGCTGCTGGGACGAAAGTGCCGTTGGGCTCTTGCTCTGTTGGCCCTTGTGCTGCCTCATGGCCCTAGCTTGAGATTTCGTGTGGTGACTTAAACTGCAACCAAAGCAGTTCCTGTGCCACCCAATCAGAAGGCTTTCCAAACCTTGCTTTTTGCTCTCAGATGTGTCTCTTGAAATCAGCTCTGCTACAAAGTGGGGCTAACTCCAGTGTCGCCCTTGTGGATGTGGTTGTAAGGATGAGTTTAAATGGGAGGTTTTTAGATTTTCCAGTGTGTCAACAAGTTAAGAATCTCATTCATGTAAAAAATGCAAATAAATGCAGCTGCGTGTGGTTGTGCGGACACTAAAAGTGAGCTCATGGTGCTAAACCAAGCGAGAAGATGCTTTAAACTGACAGAAACACCAGCTCTGGGGATAATTTAAGGAGCATTAATAAGTATATTTAGAAACTCACGCAGAAGCCATGCTTTCCGCTCATTTTTCCAAACTCTGTGAGTGAGCAGAATTCATAACGGCAGCTTAACAAATACAAATACAGAACTGGCTGCTTTCCAAACCCAATTAAATGTTGAGAAAGGAACTCATATACATTACATTTGTATATGTATATATCTCCATTTTATATTCACAATAATTATGTATTTTCATGTTTATCATTGGAACCCTTTTATTGAGTTAAGCATTGTTCACCTTTCAAAAGTCAGATTTCCAGAAATCAGCTTGAAAATCTGTTTGAAGATGTACGGCCCTGTGAAAATGTCATTGATAAACACAGCCAGTACCAGGGCTGGTCCACTAAAACCACTGAATGCATGACATTGTTGCCATGTCGTGCATTTTCAAGAAAATACAGTAAAAGAACATTGCCGCTGCAATCTTGGCGATTTATGCAAGTAATTTAATCTCCCATCTCTTAAATTTATTAAGGAAGGTTTTCATTTTTGCTAAATGACGGTCCCCTTGGAAATGCGGATTTAATTAAAGGATGAAAATATGCTTGAGTCTCGTGGGGAGATGCTGAGGTGGACCTGGGCCCCTCCCAAGGCTTGCTGATGTGACACTGCTGGATTTTATGACTCTGAGTCTCATTTCCAAATGTGTGGCTGTCCTTCCCTTACTGAATCGTCACTGCCACTGCTCTGCACTTTTGATCAGGGTCACTTTTCTTTGGTTTACAAATGGAAGAAAAAGGAGACAAGCAAGAGGGACATTTCCAAGAGATCACTAAGCAAAAGCTGTTTGAGAAGGAAGAGGGAGTGGGACTCTCAGGAAGGGCTGTGGGCTGTGGAAATGATTTCCCTGGCCTATCAGCCCACGGAGTCAGTGGAACTGTGTGGCCCCTGTGGCCACGTTGCTGTCCCACGCCAGAGGGCACCATGTACCTCCTTTCAAAAGACTCACGCGGTGTCTGTAGCTGTGTGACTCATGCCTTCTCTCATCAGCAACTTTGCATTTTGTGAGTATAGTTATGATTCACGTCCCCTGTTTTCATGGAGTAAAGCATTGGTCTCCATCGTACCCTTCTCCATCCATCACCAGGGCCAGAAGCATCCTCGAGCCAAATCCTTCTCTAGACCTTTCCCAGCCAAGACATGTTTGGTGGCTTCCGGTTTTCCTCAGGGATGCCACTCTGCTGCCAGGTGTCCAGGGCCTTGTAGAGTCCCCACCCTGGCTGTCCTACCCACTGGCCTTCCTGTCCTCTCCCAGTCGGTCTGGCGGTCCGTAACTGCCAAGGCCATCCGGTCCTGTGCATCTCCAGCCCGTGTTCTCCTCCCTGGACGTCAGGCCTCCCCTCCCCGGCCATCTCCAGCCAACCCGCACGGGGAGCCAATCATCCGGGGCATCCACTGGACTCAGGATAATGAAGACCCTGGCAACCACCTTGCCCAAGATGTCACTGTCTCCAGACGTGCTTGGCTATATGAAGAGGACGGGTCTCAAATGGAAGGACCAGACCCTCCCTGGAGTTTGTTAATGGAGCTGACAATCAGTGTTGGCATCTGGAACTGGAATGTGTGACCTTGGGCTGTGGGTCGGCCACACCCATCATGGGGAACAGGGACTGTGGAAGCCGAATGGCAGAAAGGGAAAGTGCAAGGTAGGGCTCTTGGTAGGAAACGACTGAGGCCAACTCTGGAAAACCCAGGGTGCTGTATTGCTCACGGACACGATGCATCCCCAGAGACTAGATTGGAACACGGACCCCAGTGCGCAGGCAGCCAGAAGGAAAGCCGCGGTGTTTTCCTCAGAACAGGTTAGCGCAAATGCCACTTTGGGTACCATTAGCTCTTGCATCATAAGGGCCACCCCTCCCTAGAGCAGTTGCTGTAACCTTTCTAAAGTTTAATTCCCATTAGGATATTCTCCTGCCCTTCTGTAAAAGAAATTGGTCTCATCTTTGTCCTGGGTTCCTGTCATGAAGCTTCTGAAGTCACTGGGACTTCCCAAGTGACAGGACTGTCCTGGCTGGTCATGGGGGTCCTGGTGCCCTGGTCAGCTTTTGCTGAGATGGTCCAGGGTCTGAACCCCGAAAGGCTAGCCTGGGGCTCCAGGGTGGAGGCTGCCTGGCTTCCAAATGTCATGAATCCCTAGAGTCAGCAGAGGCCATGACCTGGTACATGGATTGGAGTACTCTGGTCTTCCCTGAAGAGGTGGCCAGGAGTGACATGGGCACAGCAGGCTCTGGACGGAGCACATCTTCTGATGAGCAAAGTCTCTCCTGAGAAGGTGCCAGTTCTTGAGCACCAGCTTCCTGGGCTCCCACTGAGTCTGCAGTTGGAGGCCACAGAGCCCTCCCCACTTCATGCAACCGTGGGACTCATCTTGGCAGCCACCGTTTTCTACTTTGTCTGATTTATAGTTGGTGTAAGGAGGTAAATCTAGTCTCTGCTATTCCATCTTCACTGAGAGTGAAAGTTAAATAGTCTACAGTTGCCTTTTCATTTTTAAATAATACATGAAGCTTACATTTTCTAATCCATCAACTTCATAAATAGAACACCATCTTAATTCTTCCAATGAAATGCAAAAAAATTTATAATATAATATAATGCTACCCATCTCTGACTTTTGCTTTTTAGCACATTCTGAAAAAATTTCCTCATGTATGTTCACCAAATAATTATTACTTTAAAATTGGATAGCCCGTCTTCTGAGAGCTATAATAGTTTCATCATGTTTTACACAGTGATCACCAGCTGTCAGGGTTTGGTTCCATGTTTAACAGAACTTAGTTCATTAATAAGTTTTGACGAAGTGTGCCCTAGATTCTCCACTGTGCATACAGGAGTGGTTTTCTTGTTGTTGCTGCCCGGCGCTGTGGACCAGCGCTGGTACCCTGTGTGGAGTGGGCTGTGGTGGCCTTAGCTCCTGCCGCGTGACGGGCACTGCCTCTGCCCGGGTGTGCGTGGAGCCTGGCTGCTCTTTTCCTTGCCTCCTGCAGGACCGAGGTGCTCACACTGTGTTCCGAGGGCCTGGGGGAGTGCACACTTCTCAAGGTGTCGCACTCCAGGCCCCGCCCCTCCTGGCTCTCAGGTGGGTGTTGTGCACAGTTGCTCCTAAATCTTGCTCAGTCCATTTCATAGCTGGACCCTTCTGATGCTGACCCAGGGTTGGGTGCTAGGGCTGCTGGAAGATATTTTCTATTTGTGTCCAGTCTTACCCGTCAAGAGTTGAGTTCTTGTCTTCCTGTTTGGTTCTGGAGGGTTTTGCAGTTGCCTTTCGGTGGATTTCTGCTCTGGACGCCAATCTCTGCTGGCTGTGCTCAGCGCTTTCCCTGGGGCCGAGCAGCCTTGGTGCCTGCAGAGGAGCCTGGGCACATCTGGTCCTGCTCAGTGCTGAGCTTGTGCTCAGAGCTGCTTCCCTCTGGAACGAAAGGCGATGCCTCCATCTCCATCTTCGTGCAGTGAGCCCATCCTTGGCGCCGGCCTCACAGGTCTGGAAGGCGGGAACCGGAAACCCTGGAGCTCTTCCTGTCAGGAGGCACCGTGACCCAGCCAGAGTGAGGCAGGTGAAGAAGGCAAAGACACCGCAAACACCAATACCTGCATGGTTTGCATGGGAGCCACATGGTCAAGAGCAGTGTGCTGACTGCAGAGCCGACTAGTACTGTCGCCTGCTGCTTTCTGCCTAGACAAGGCTGCCCTGGTCGCAAGATCCTGCTCTGTCAGCTGCGGTTTGCTGGTGGGGTCACAGCTTCTCTTTGAGACTAATCCCTTCTGCCTCAGCCCTCTGGTGCACAGGAAAAAGTCAAAGGACTCTGGAGCTGGGGAATAGTGGGCCAGGTGTGGTGGTACAGGCCTGGAATCCCAGAAGTCCAAAGGCTGAGGCAGGAGGATCTCACATGCACATAAAGTAGGGTAGTGCCAAAGATTGTGTGTGGCAGACGGGTGCCTAAGGCCATCGGTGTTCTGGACCAAGGTACAGGTCTTCCCCTCATCCACACTGCCCAGCCCCTCCCTCCAGGCTCTGCTCCTCCCTCAGACAGGATTGTGCCGCCTCCTTGTGTCCTCTCAACCTCAGCCCTAGGGATGTACTTGCTCCTCTTCATTCATGCTGGGTCTGTGAGCCCACTCTTCTCTGAGACTGGGCGACCTCCGTGGGCTCCTCCTGGACAGGGTGTGGAGATTTCCCAGCCTCGACAGCTGCAGAGGGCAACCCTCTGACCTGTGGGAACCTGTGAGAAGCCATGCTGGCTGAGGGGCAGCCCCCAGGCTTGCACCCCTCTGCCAGGGGATTCGGTGACTGCTCCCTCGGCTGAGGCTGGGCTGGGACCTGGCCACAGTGTTAGCTTGGCTGGAGGTCAGACCCGCTGTGCCCTGAATCAGCCCCACATACCGGACGCCCCTGCGCCTCTCCTCCCCACCTGAGGGCCCTGTGGTCACTTAGGGCAGGCACCCAGGCCTCTCCTGTGCACACACGTATAGCACCTGTGGCGGGGGTGGGGCTTCTCTCTTTTTTGCACAGATGAGGTTATACTGCAAGCTTATTGGTTCCAGTCTCCCTCCGCTCTTCCTCTTCTTCCTTCCTCCGCTTCCACACCCCAGCCCAGTGGGTGCTTGTTCAGCATTACCTTGGTCTTCTGGGGTTTCTAGAACATGACTTTGTGCCTCTGTCGAAGTGTCCACTGGCTACAGAGCAGCTATTCAATTTGCTGAACCAGCCGGCGGGGCGCTGTCTGCACTCAGCTGGGGAAGATGCGCCCACAGCACGCAGACCTGGGTTCTGTGGTACACTTGCTGTGTAGAGTGCACATTATGAACCTTTTGACATGGTTCACTTAGAGGAGGAAACCAAGGCTCAGGAAGCCTGAGTTGCCTGCCTGGAGGGGGACAGCCTGCTTCCATGTCCAGAACTGACAGTGTTCCCAGCATCCTGCAAGAGTCTAGACTTGGTGGCCAGTCTGCACTGGAAACTTTTTCCTTCTAGGCTCCACTCTGAGGTAGGAGATGAGGGCTGAGGCAGACTGGCCAACTAACTGGGCAGGATGTGTCAAAGGCCCTAGAAACCCGGGGCTAACAGTTGAAGGACAGCCTTCCTGAGAAGAGAGGACATGGCTCAGAATGTGGACCCAAAGTGATGTCAGGCTTACGGCTGAGCACCAAGGACCAATCAGAAGATGCTGTATCAATCCTTCATTTGCATACTGGCTCAGCCAATCAAAATACACTGTTCCTGATCCTTTATGTCCCGTGGGAAGTGAGAGAATCTTCCCCAGGGCAGTTTAGGTGTGGACAAGGCCCACAAATATTTGCTAGGACCACTGTCCCGGATTGTGGAGAGGAGGCCAACTTGGGAATCTAGATACAGAATTCCTTGTTCTCAGGCACGGTGAGCCTTTTCGCCACCTGCTCTTGCCCTTTAGAGTGTACACCTCTTCCACTGACACCATGCACGTTCTTGCTGCCTTTTCGGTGTGTTTTGTCCAGTGGTTTGCACAGGACTCCAAGAACTTGGAAAGCAGCCTGGTGGGGGCCTCCATCCTGGAACAACTTGCGACATTTGAGTAGTTTACTTACTACTTCAGATAAAAAGATAGAACACATATTAGGCAATCCCTTAACATTCAATTCTAGAGTTACAAGCCATCTTGTACTTTTGCATTGAATGTTAACCAATTTTTTTTCTAAATACATGAAAGCCACACTATTGACATAACTATGGTAATAAAAACTTCGACATTTAATTTATTCAATGTATAGCATTTACATTATGAGAGGCAGAGCCAGGGACAGGCACATGGCTAAGACAGCCACAAGGGGTTGCCCTCAGGGTTGGGCAGACAGGCAGCTCAGTGGCCTCTCCTGCTCTCCCTGGTGCCGAGTTGCCCAGCGTGGTGTCAGTCCAGGAGAGCAAGACCCAGAGCCGCCCCAGGCCCAGGTTTGGAAGTCCCTGAAGCTCAAGTCTGCTACAGCCTCTGGCCAGACCAAGCGTCAGCCCCAGGCTCAGGGAGCAGGGAGCAGTAGCGTCAAGGAGGCAGAGAGAGCCATCTCGGGGCATCTACTGAGTGCTGACAACAGTAACGAATGTGGCCCTCATTCTGGTGCCGATCACGTCCCTGTGCCAGGCCAGCAACCCCAGACCCTGTGCTTCCCCCACTGTGCCCTCCATCCAGC
Organism: Fukomys damarensis; assembly: GCF_012274545.1. Taxonomy (NCBI): domain Eukaryota; kingdom Metazoa; phylum Chordata; class Mammalia; order Rodentia; family Bathyergidae; genus Fukomys; species Fukomys damarensis. The sequence continues at coordinate 664,156 of NW_022900923.1, read as the reverse complement.
CCCTGGGCAGAGGGGTGTGGGAGACACAGGGACAAGTCCTTGACTCCAGGTTTTCACTTAGACCCAGTGCTCCTGCTCCCTAGGGTGGCCCAGAACATTTTCAGCTGTTAGAGCCAGTTAATTACATTGCTGTGCCCTGGTGAGATCATTAATTAATGCTAACATTTGCGTGCCATTTTAATTAAGACATAGATATTGTTGAGAAGAAAAGTGCCTGCTGTTTGCTCCTTAGTGAGAAAGCCGGGCAGGGCTGGGGCTCCTGGCGCCATGGCTTGGTGTCAGCCCTTGCTGCAGGCTTCTCAGTGCGTTTCAGACACCCAGCCTAGTCCTGGGAGGGGAGCCCGTCTGCTGGGGCTCCCGGGCCCCACCTCAGGGTCTAGGTGACAGGTTTGGTGAGAGCAGGTTTTTAGTCACAGCACTTTCTCTGAACTATTTCTTTTGTCAAAAAATTGAATAAAATGCCTTAGTTTATGTGTGATTGATCTTCTGTTTCCTGTGTTTTGCTAAGAGTTTTCACATATTTCCTATTGGAATATGTGTGTGCTTAGGTTCCTACACTCTGTTGCCCAGGCTGGCCTTGAACTCCTGGTCTAGTTGATCCTCTTGTCTCAGCCTCCCAAGTAGCTGGGACTATAGGTACATACCCCATACCCAGCTCTCCCTCTTGAAAATAAACTATTTTTTTAAAGTTGCAAAATATAACACAATTAAGTAAAATGCATAGAGTTTAATAGTAATACTTTCCAAATTATTACCACTCTGTTGCCCAGGCTGGCCTTGAACTCCTGGTCTAGTTGATCCTCTTGTCTCAGCCTCCCAAGTAGCTGGGACTATAGGTACATACCCCATACCCAGCTCTCCCTCTTGAAAATAAACTATTTTTTTAAAGTTGCAAAATATAACACAATTAAGTAAAATGCATAGAGTTTAATAGTAATACTTTCCAAATTATTACAAAGCAAGCACTCAGGTTGGAAGCAGGGCCGGCCTCGGCTCTCCCAGGCCGCTGCTGCCCTTCCTGCCCCAGCAGCGTCTCTGCAGCCTCCCTGCTGCAGTTCACAGAGCCCCGCCACGACCCCTTGGTGACGCAGGCTCGCTTTGTGGCTGCAGTGCTGTGGGGTGGGTGTGGTGCCTCAGTCTTGGCGGCCCTTGCATAGCAGCATGTCAGGCAGGTATGTTGTGGGCAGTGCAGGCGTCGCCTGATGTGCAGTCTTGGGACTTCCCCCTTGGGTGGGACTTCAGGTCCTGGATGAGCTTGTCATGGTCAGTGGACCAGGCCTGGAGATTGCCAGGGTGACAGAGGGTCAAAAGGGTGGCAGGAGAGCGGGGCAGGGCTTGCTGAGAGACGAGTTCATGGCCATGAAGTGTGGGCAGGGGAGGTGAAGAGGACCTGAGGTAGATCCCATCACAATGTCACTGAGGCCTCCGTGACGCAAGCCCAGCAGTGTTGGGCAGGTGAGGGAAAGGGGATTTGGTGGAGGAGGAGACCAGAAAAGGATGTGCCCCCAAAGATCCCAGAGCCCCTCACGGCTCTGCCATGGCTGCCATCTGGCAGGCTTGGCCAGCAAGTGTGTGGACTTCTCCATGGCTGTTGCGCTACAGAGGTCTGGGTACTGTGTCTGATGGGAGGCAGGCGATGCTGAGCTCTTTCCATTCTAGGAGGGGCAGACAGGTGCTTACGGGAAGAGCCAGATGGCACAGGGAGTTTCTAACTTTACATGGTCAGGCACCAGGTTTCAGACTAATTTGGGCTCCTCTTCCCCACCCTCCTGCTGGCCTGGTTGAGAATAGTCTCCTGCCTCACCAGCCATCTGTCCCTCCGTGCTCTGCTGCCTCCTGGCCTCCGGAGTGTCCTCCCACAGAGCACTGAGCCCTTAGCACTGCCTCTGGGTGAGTGAGTGTTTCCCTGTGGGTCCCGGGTGGCACCCCGGAGAGGGACAGGCCTCTGAAAGGTGCACAGGTTAGGTCATGCTTGGCTCACCAGACCGGGCTCCCTCGAGCAGCTGAATGCTGAGGTGTGGCCATGACATGATCTGAGGCTGGGCTTTCAGACCTTTGATGGCTTGGAACTTCCTTTCCTAAACAGGCAGGATCTGGGGCTGATTTCCATGCTGTGGCATGGATAACATTTCTGGAATGCCTGCTGTGTGCTCAGTGCTGTCAGCACAGCACAGCAGGAGAAAGTCACTACCAGTCATCTATTACTGTCACGGACACCCAAGACGATCAACTTACACAGAGCAAAGATTTGTTTGAGCTCATGGTTTTGGAGGGTTCGGTCCATGGTAGGTGGGCCATGCTGCTTAAAGCTTTGGTAGGCAGTGTCATAGTGAAGAGGAACTGCTGAGCTCACCACCAGGGCATGGATCAGGCAGAGGACCTTCGGCCCCAACTTCTGAGGGCTCTGCCACCTTCAGACTCCACTAAGCTGGAGATGAGCCATTGACAAATGGCTTTGGGTACTCTAGATCTGAGCTGTAGTCCCAGCTGTTTTTTAAGATAACAGCAGTAGAGAGCAACAGTGCATTACCCAGGATGTTGACTTTCTGAGGGAAACAATCATAGCTGTGATCTGAACAGAAGAGCTCAAATCTGTCACCAGACTGGGGACCATGGAGCATTCACAACACAGCAGGCTCTGCTCCCGCTCTTATCTGCCTGACAGCCTGGCTGTCCTCTCTGGGTGGGGTGAGATCAAAATGACAACCTGCATGGCTGAATGGAACCAGACAGCCAGGATCCCTCTGTGCGTGATAGACCATTGTGTGTGGCTTTCTTCCTCATGCTGCCGTGGCCGGGCCAGCTCACTGTCCTCTGCTTCTGGCCCTTGTCACTCACTAACTTCACAGCACCAGCGCCTTGCCTGTCCTTCTGGGTTTTTTGCTGCTGTTGTTTTCCTCCTTCTCGTTCTCATGAACTTAGACATTTGATGGCCATTTCTCTGACACCTATCTGGGTGGAAGATTAAACGTTAGTGCCTGTCACATGTCTGTCTTCCAAGCTGCTTTGTGGCTGTGGACAGAAGGCAGCATCAGAGTTTATTATGGAAGTGTCAAGGTGACCTGCCGCTCTCTCCAGCTTTGGGCTCTTCTGAGTGACAGATGTTTTCAAACTGACTGAGGGATTTATGATGTTAGGGCCAGAAGCTGCTCCTAGTGCAGGCCCTGAGAATACCTGTCTTTACTGCCTTTTCACTCATTTTGTATGTCGCAGTGACCTGACCATCAGGACTGGCAGAGGCCACCCTCAGACCCATGGCCTTGAGTCCAGCTCTCCTGCAAAGGCTTTGGGCTCTCCTGGCTTTCACAGAGGAATGTTACAGCCAAAACGAGAGTCACAGAGGTGGAAGCCAGCTGGGAAAGGATGAAACGCCTCCAGGTGCCAAGTTTTAGCTAAATTGGCCTGGATGACCCTGGTGGGTGGGAACCAGGCATAGGGAACCACAGTGGCTCCGTGGCATCCTGTACTTAACTGCACTTCTTGGAGTTGTGGGAAAACATCTAGCTATGTTTTTCTTAAATTTGTCTTAAAATATTTATAGCGAAACAAACAGAAGAAGAGTAGGCTCCAAGTGTCCTCTGGGACTGCCCACCCCTTCCTTTCCTCCCTGAAATCCCTTTCACTTTCTGCCAGATTCCAAACAGTGCACTGCTCAGGTTTTTAAATTTTTATTTTTATTAGTGCACAATCACCACATCCTGCGGGGAGCGGGTACATGTGCATAAGTCACCGCCATTGTTTTTACTTCCCCTTCATCCTCCCCCTTCTTTGGTCCCTGTTTGCTGATATCTGACTTTTACTTAGTTTTGCATGTCCTGGAGCGTATACAACTGGAGTCCTTCTGTGCGTGTTTTCTGTTCACTCAGGTATCCGACCTGAGATTCATCCGTGTTACTGGGCCTCACGGTACTGAGTTGCCGTTCACTGTGACGTGCAGCCACGGCCCACAGCCCTGCTGAGGTGCTTCCTCATTCCAAGGCAGCTGAATGTCTGAATTGCTTCCACTTTAAAAGCTGTTATAGACAGGACTTTCCCCACAGCCTGGCTGGGCGTGGGACGGATGTGGGCCTCGCTGTGCCGGGTGGCACTGTCACAGCACACACCCCGACAGGCGGGACTGTGTCGCCTCCTCCACGGGTCCTGGGGACGTTTCCATAAGGATGCTTGTTTTAGAAGCAGATCTGCTGACTGAAGGTGCGTTCTGTCTCTAGGTGTCCACTGTCCCTGTGGCTGTAACAGGAGGACCTGCTGCTCTGGTGCCCAGGGCTGGCTGTTAGACTGAGCATCCCCAGTGAGGTACAGTGGACCCTCTCAGGGATGGAGCTCTTCAGCATCATTAAGTCACCTAGGGGCCACTGAGTTACCAGGTACATCTGCACACCTGTAATCCTAGCAATGCTGGAGGCTAAGGCAGGGAGATCCTGAGTTCCAGGCTAGCAACTTCACAAAACCCTGTAAAGAAAAGTAACCCAGGCCCAATCCTGAGGACCTAGAATTTGTACAAAATGCAGCAGCTGTGGGCTGTGGCCATCTGTCCCCTCGCCCCAACCCTGCCACTGTGTGTGTGTGTGTGTGTGTGTGTGTGTGTGTGTGTGTGTGTGTCTCTTCTGCTCACCCCAGGGGTATTTGGGTGTAACTATAAGGCATCTGAGCAAGCAAGCAGGTGTATTAAGAAGATAGCAGGGGCTCCCAGAACCCATGGAATGGATGAATGCCCTTGACACTCTGGATGCCACATGGGAAACTGAGGCTGAGCAGAGTATGGGCTGTTAACTGCTGAGGCCCAAGGGTATCTGGGTGTAGTCAGCGCTGAGCTCGGTGCTTGTGTGGCCCCCTTCACTCCATATTGCAGATGCCCTCACCCTGACTGCTGAGGTGACAGCCAGGGGTACCCTGTGGCCCTGTCCTTTCCTGTGCAGCCTCTTGTTTCCTTCCTGAAGCCTGCCTGATTGGCTGATGCTTTTGTGCTTCCTCCTGATCCACTCCTCAAGCTGCTCCTAGTGTATGAATCTGCTCTCAGTACCTGAGCACACGAGCGTTTCTCTCACCGTCATCATCCCGAGACCCCAGGACCTCCTGACCAATCCTGATGTAGTCTGCTGAAAGCCTGATGTCAGTGAGCTCTCTACCACTCTCCTGTGCCTGAGACAAAGAGTTCATGGGAAGGGAGAAAGGTTTACTTGGCTCATAGCTTTGGAGGCTCCAGTCCATGGTTGAGTGGTACAGAGAGTGTGTGGGGAAGCAAACCGCTCACCTCATGGTGGGAACATAGAGGAGAGGGGTTCCTCTGTTGCCTCCCGGGATGCAATGCTATTTCTGAAGATCTCCTGCCAGGGGTTGTTCCACTACCTTCCAGTAGGATCATGCAGGAACCAAGCCTTTAGCATGTGGCCTTTGGGGACACTGCAGATCCAAACCCTAGCATATCTTGAAGCTCCCTCCACTGGTGCCTCAGAGTCCTTTCCTCTCCCTTGGGTCTGAGGCCCTTGTCCCTGGACTAGATATTCTCTCTGTTTGGGGGAACTGGTTCTGTACTCAGGCCCTCTGTGAGGGGCACACAGGGAGTGAATGCTTTGGATATGTTGTGTTAAATGTTTCTTTCCACCCACACCTTTTGTCTTGGTTACTTTTCTCATTGCTTAGACAAAATACCTAACACCCAAAGTTAAAGGAGGAAACATTTATTTAGCTCACAGTTTGGAGAGGTTTCAGTCTATCGTCAGATGGCTCCAAGGCTGGGTGGCACGGCAGAGGGGCACCATAGAGGAGAAACAATCCACAGCAAGGCAGGCAGAAGGCAGTGAGCAGCAAACAGCAGCAGCAGCCAGCCCGCCTTCCCTCTTACCCCTATATCTCATTCAGGCTATAAACCTATTGACTGGTGCCACCCACACCCAGGCTGGGGCTTCCGTTATCCACATCCTGAACTATGATAAATGGACTAATGTAGGATGGTGCACACATCCTTGATCCCAGCATCACACACTGGAGATCCAGCCAGCTCTGAAAAGCCCTACCTGTGAGTGCATGAGGCACTTCAGGGACATCCAGATATAAGCCGTAACACTCTTCTTTAGGGTTTTACTGTGATGTCTGGATGGAAAGCATCTTCCCTGCTTTATTATCTTCTACTGTCCAGTGTTGCTGTTGAGAAACCGTTGTCTTTTTGGTTCTTTGCACGTGGCTGAAGCCCTCTTGTCCCCTTTCTCCTCCCTGCGAGCTCGTGGAATCTTTCTTGTGCCACTGCCATACAGCTTCACTGGATTCACTTCTGTTCCATCTGCTGTGACCCTGGGGCCTTGTTCGTCCTGGAAACTCCTGGCTTCCATCCTGGGATGTCTTGTTGGTTTCCTGGCTGATCTCTTCTAGGTAGTGAGTACAGAGCCACTCTGCGCAAAGACCTTTTGTTCAAATGCTGTCCTTGTGAACAGTCCCAGTTTTGGTTTTAGCACCTTTTTCTCATCTCCAATTTCTATCTCTCTGCTGTTGGCCCCGTTTCTGAGTCTTCAGTGTTAGCTCCCAGGGCTTTTCACTGTCATCATATTTTTAATTTCTAAGACCCCAGCATATGGGAATTTCTTCTTCTCTTATCTCTGTTTTTGTCTAGGCTGCTGTTTTCCCTGAATCTCACCCCTGTGTCCGAGTGGGGCCTCTGAGTGCCCAGCATTGCTGCATGCTGCCCGGGAGGTGTCAGGAACTGGCTTCAGTGTTTCTCTTGGTGTCAGGGTCTTGGGGTCATTTCTTGCTGGGACTGGATTCTACAGGACAGGCTCTTCCACGTCCCTTTGCTGACAGCGCCAGGGAAGCAGGGCTGGGTGGCTGGTGTCCTGGCCTGTGAGCCTTCCTGCTTCAGAGCACAGTCCCTGCGAAGTGAGTCTGGCTCCCCGTGTTGGACCTCGCCACAGAGCAAGTTCCTATCCCTGCAGGGAGGTGCGGGTGATGTGAGGGAGTGGTGAGGTCCAGCTGTGTCTCGAGTAGACTTTCAGTCTCAGTCTGACCACTGGGTGCCACTGACACCTCTCCTGTGCTGAGGATCTGCGAGCTTCGTCAGGATTCAGCTTCTCGGGTCCTCTAAGTCAAGTCCCCATCTGCTCACCCATCTGCCTTCCTGTTCCCTTTCCATGTCACTTTTATCTTTGTCCTATTTTCTTTGTTCTTGTGATGGCTTTTCCAAGATAGCAGAGGCTGAGTGCCTTTCGTCTTCCCTTTTTAACCAGAACCCTGGAACTTCTTGAAAAGGGATCATTGTAGGGAAAACATCAGAAGCCACCACTTCAGCTCAACTTCCTTCTACCTTCTTTTCAAAACCCTCTGCTTTTCTGTCCTACTTCAAAGGTCCCACTGGCTCCTAGTTAGTCTGACTGTACATTTTGATTACCTGACTGGTGCAGATAAATCTCAGACACATAAAAATTGCTCCTCTCGGGCATGTGGCATGAAGAGCCCGGACATTTGGGTAACCCTTGTGTGATCCCTCGTGTGCTTCCTTAAGAGAAACGAATGCTGCTCTTTAAAAACTGTGCTGCTGCCCAGTTTGTGTCAGGGGCAGAACTGTCATTCTCTGTGCCTGGTGAGCATTAGGACTTTTAAGAGTGAGGCATTATTTGACTTTCCTGGGAAGTTGACTTGTTGAGGTTGTATTTAGCCCATCCATGTTGCTAAGGATCTTTAGGAATGACATCTGAAACACCCATAACCTGGGAATTTGAGAGACAGATGGTGTCCCCAAGTTACAATGGGATGAAGAGGACTTGGGCAGGCTGAAGAGGGAGCTGGGCGCTCGTCCTGGAGCTGACAGCTGTGTCAGGTGGTAACTCTCCTGACTGTGGTGCGCTGTCTAGGAGAGTAAGATGAGGAGCTGCAGAGGGGCACGGGCAGGGCTAGGGAGGTGGCTCCCGCATCCTCACTTGTCAGTCACAAAGTAAGTGCGCCAGCTCGTTGGTTTGTGTCTTCTTAACTACATTGGTAGCCATGCACAGAGAATCCTAAAAGTGTCCTGGAGTATTAATGAAGTTTAGAGACACATACTTTCTTATTCTGTGAAGAGACAGATGTGGCTGATCTTTTCTTTCATAGGGTTTGTCCATGACAAGTCTGTTACACAAGATAGAAAGGAGCATTTTATATATTTATTCCTTTCTAATGTGGCCGTCAACTCATCTTATTATTATTATTATTATTTTTTAGTGCCAAGGATAGAACTCAGGGCCTTGCGCATACTAGGCAAACACTAAGCTACACCCCCAGCCCTTTTCATTTTAAAAATTTTGAGACAGGTCTCACTAAGTTGCCCAGGCAGGCCTCAAATGTCTGCTCCTCCTGCCTCAGCCTCCTGAGTCACTGAGATCACAGGTGTGTGCCACTGTGGCTGCCCCAACTAGTGCTTAGTGTAGTAGCGATAGATTTACTGTGTCACACTCATGGGTCATGCAGAATGCCCTTCTCTTGTGTATGTGTAAGCGGATGGGAGAAACTGCATTCACCAAGCTCCCAGGGCACAGTGGATGTGCATGTGGGTACAAGCTGGAGAGACCCCTGAGGTCAGGCTGGGGACATGAATGCAGGTAGGCTCAGCACACAGGTGTCCATGGGCCATCTAAGGAGAGAGGTCCCGCTTGCTGTCCAGGTCTGAGAGCTGGAGGCTCAGAGTGCCAAGAGCCAATTTTGTCTAAACAATAGAGAGAAGAATCAACTGTCTGTTCATTTTCCTGCTCTTTATTCCTGAGTCCTCTCTCAGCCATGTGATGTCCTGGGGTGGACATTGTGAGCCGGGTGACAGCAGCCTCAGGACGCAGGTGGCAGGACTTCTGGGGAGCAGGACTGGGCTCTACAGATAGAAGCCACATGTGGCTCAGGACACCGCTCTTTTCCCCGCACCCACTCCCACGTTCTGTACCCACTGTCCCTGGCACCTGGTGCTGTGAAAACCCTGAGGGTGTGAGGATGTCTCACAGGGGCAGCCCCGGGTATGGCTGAGGGGCTCCATGCACACAGCTCGAGTTTCACAGCACAGGAACTGTGCTGGTCTGCAGGATGGAGATGTGTTTGGGGTGCACAGAGAAGGGGCTGTGAGTCCTCCCTCCAGGTAGAAACATCCACTCCTGAGTGAGACAAAGGTGAACGATGGGAATGACGTGCGGATCCTCGGGGGCTGTGGTTTGTGACTGGGATTTCAGCCACATCCAGGAGAGGCCTAGGGAGGGGGCTGCAGGGTGGCTGCACTATGAGCTCTGGGGGTCACCACCCCACCCTCTGGGACCCCACACTGGACAGTGGGACCCGAGGGGTTAGAGTCTGGAAAGCTCGGAGCTGGTTCTGCTCTGTTCCTTGGCTCCACACCCCAGACGAGGTGACCGCAGAAGCTGCCTTTCCAGGAGTGGAGCTTGGACTCAGGGTGGAGGCCGTGGGGAGTGATATGGAGTGGGGTGGGAGAGACTGGACTGCACGGGCAGCAGGGCACCCTGGCCCGACAGGAGCTTCGGGGGGAGTGGGTGCCCGGCCCTCATAAGCCCCTGTGGACAGCATTCCTGGAGAACTCCAGAGGTGATTTCAAAATGGATACTTGTGCACACTGTTCTTGCTGAACCCGCCATTGTTAGGAATGATTCTGTTATAAGTTTTAGCTTAACTTTCGTTCAGTTCTTACTCTTGAGAGACTGTTACAGTACACAGGGCAGAGACATTTGCAGAGTTCTTCTAGTTTCAGTGCATGGAGGCGCATGGTCTGGCAGCAGTGCAGGTCTGGCTGTCCTTGAACATCCCAAAGATAATGGGCCCAGGGATGATACTGCACCTGGCAACACTTCTTTTTTGGGGACAAGGAAAAAGAAGTAATGGGTTCCACCACAAATCTTTTGCTCTGGAGCAGACAGGGGTTCATTAGAAAGCAAAGGGAAAAGAGCTGATGCAGATCCTTGCTTTTGGGGACGCTGATTCTTTCTGTCACAGAACAAGGACTGGCAGAAGTGTGCACACAGGCAGTCATTGGGAAAGCAAACCAAGAGTTTCGAGAGCGTAAGTATGCAGGAGCTCCAGGACTCATTTGATTCCTCCTGACCATTTTGAGACAAGTGACCCATTTCTTGTTTGTGAAGTGATTTATTTCATGGGAACATGCCTGGTTTGAGGCCTGCTTGACGGCCTCTCCCAAGGCTTAGTGTGAGCAGGAGGGTGGGTGCTCGGGCCGTGGTCCTGGCTCTGGGTCTCTGAGGACAGGACTGATGCAACCGCTGGACCCAGGTGCTTGAGCACAGCTTCCCCTGCCAGTGGCCTCCCTGCTCTGATCCTCCCTCTGAGGCTGCCAGGTGGCCCCAGGGATGGTGCCAACTCCCGCTGGGCCCTTCTTGCCCATCGCTTCTCCTAACAGCCCCCTTTCCGCGCCCCCCCCATGCACCACAGCCTCTGTCCTGGGCTCCAGGGTGCACTTGTCAGTACAGGGTGACACTTGGCGCTGACAACCACAGTGTGTGGGTCCAGGATCTTCCACCAGAGAGCTGGGAACTGGACAAGGGAGGCCCACTCCATCAATGGACCCAGATGCGAGGGGTTCTCAGTGGGATGACAGCACTCAGAAGAGACCAGGACTGCCCCATGTGACTTCACCCACAAGGAAGGAGATGCTCCCAACCCAGAAAACCTGAGCTAACTTTTTGATTAGAAAATTTAAGGGGTGTGTCTGCACACTTTGAAGTGTGTGTGTGAATGCACGTGTGTGTGGCCTTAGGGAGTGTGTTCAGGGTGGGAACAGAGCCAAAAACCACACATGTGGCTTTGCCTCTGTGTTGTGCTTTGGCCATCTGTGTCCTCGAGACACGTGATATGAGCCCACGGAGGGTTCCTGAGTGAATGAAAGAATTCAGAGGCATAAACATGTCTCCTGTATTTGTCCCCAGTGCCTTTTGAGGTCTGGATTTCCTTGTCCTTGCCAGCAAGGTCTGGCATACAGGTTTGGTCCTGGCTCTGGTGGGTCTGGGTGAGAATCCCAGTGAGGTCTCTGCCAGTCCAGGGCTGGGCCTGTGGCAGATTCTATGTGCTGTGAGTTGGCGTGGAGCGAAGGAGAGAGTTTTCAGAACAGCATAGTCCTTGCTAGGATCTTTGCTCCTTAGAAAAAGTATTTAAAACTCCCACAGTGTAAATTTAAAGTCTCATAGTGTAAATGAATTCAGATGTAAATAATGCTCAGACACCAGGGAATCTGAGCAGCGATGTGTGTGAGGCGTCCTGGAGAATTAGCTGGGGTTTGCACCTTCCCCGCGGCTGGCAGCGCTGGGCGGCTCTTCCTTCCTCCTCTGCTCTCACTCTAAGGGGCTGAATCTAGGAGTTGAGTAAAGGCCTCTGCTGTTGGTGGCCACTTCTTAGCCAGAAAACACAACTGCCCGGCCCAAGGAAGGACTCGGAGTTGCCAGATACCTGCTGCCTGTTTGAGAAGGGGTAGAGAAGGTGGAAATGGGATGTGTGCCCAAGGGCAAGTGGTATTCGTGTGCGTATGCATGTATGTGCATACGTGTGTGCATATCTTGGCCTCTGTGCCGCTAAACACGACGCCTGACGCTGGACAGATATTTGCTTCCTGCTGTTCTGGAGGCTGTGAAGTCCAAGAACCCCGTGATGTGGGGCTTCCTGCTGGGTCCACACCTGGCAGAAGATAGGCAGGAAGGCAAGAGGTGAAACTGCAGCCTGCCCACTTCTTCTCCCAGGACACTGTCCTGGGCACAGTTTTCAGCAAATACTTTTTGGGGAGCACATTGAAAGCACAGCACCCCAGTGCACAGTCCAGGCTACATCTGTGAGGCTGTGTCTGGGGGTAGCAGGATCTTTGGGGCTTCATTTTCCTGCACGATTTCTAGGGCTCCTGGCCTAGAAGCACCTTCCACCCCATGGCTTATGTCCAGAAGTGAGGTGAAGCAGTGGGAGAAGAAAGTACCAGGCCTCCCAGGGGCCAGTCTCTCTTCAGCCACCGCCCATGCCACTGGTGCTCCCACCTGTGTCCCCTTGCTTCCCTGGTGTCTGGGCAGCCGGCGCCCCATGCCCTCCTGCACCCGAGTCCTGCACGCTGCCCTGTGAATGCCCGTTCATTTTTATTAATTTTTTTCTGTCTAGGAATTCTGGGGATTGACTTCCAGCCCCTAGAACTATGTGAAATAGTTTCCATTGTCTAAGCGACACTGGCCACGGTCCTATGTTAGAGCAGCCCCATACAAGAGCAGCCACGGTGGGACTTACTGGATTAATGGCCTTCACTGCATCACCCGAGCTGAACTAGCAACCTAGCATCAGATAAAACATTCAGGAACGCGTCTGCAGTTTGGGTTGAAATGCTAGGCTTTCTCTCTGGTGCACAGAGAATATCTGAACAAAAGTTTTCCATATATTTTAATATATTGTTTCAGATAATATCCCACAAGATTAAAAAACTTAATTATTAAAATGCTTTTATGTGAAACAGTAATGTAGAAAATGGATATCGTACTGTCTTGATTTGTAGCATCCTAAATTGCTTTCTCATTTCAGCTAGTTTGTTCCTAACATGTGGGATGATAATTTAGAATGCAATGCATGCTTACATGGATGTGATTAATTTTTAATGGTACTGAACATTGCATGTTTGAATATTCTTGATTATATTAAGTACATGCTGGAGTTTTAATGGGTACTTTCTTCATCCTTTGAATTATTTTATCTGCATTTTGCTAAGCCTTGAAGATTTTGTTCTTCCAATGCATTATTGCATAAAGCTAATGTTTTCAATGTTTTTCTCATTATTTTGATTGATAATTGTAATTTAAAAAATCAAGCCACAAACTTTGACAGAATGTGATTGCCATCCTGTTGACAATGAAAATTACAGGGGAAGATCAGTAATTTTTTCCTAAACTAAGTTGTTAGTTGGAAGGAGCTTTTGATCAGGAATCTGGATTTACAGCTTCTCCAGGCTAGAAAGCCATGTAAGGGACTTGGGCTTAGACTGTGCCTTTCAGACCTACACGTTTTGGTGAATTCTTTTCTGAAGGTCCCAAAATACTTCATGTGCCCTGGACTTGCCAAGAACCGAACCAACGCTGAGTTTATTGCCTCCTGCAGGAAGGGCGCTCCCCTGTGACTGTGCTCAGGGTCCACTGGGAGCTTGACGGGGGCTCTGGGCAAGTGTTTCAATGTGGGGAGGCGGCTGCTGATGAGATTTTAATCTTCGTTTGTTTCTGATATCCTGAACACAAACATGAGGTTTCTGGTATGGAGGAAGAAAAACAACCACAGGTTTTTAGTTAGAAGAGATCCCTGTTTTCAAAGACAGATTTGCGGTTAGAAAGCAAACAGAAGTTTGTGAACACAGAGGCACGGGAGACGCCCAGGGAAGGAGTAGTTCTCAAGAGGTGGCTTGGAACTCCCGCTCCCATATACGTAACATCTTCGAGAAAGCCCTGGACTTAGAGAGGAGCTGAGACCGTGCAGAGGACGCTGGGTCCCTCGGCACCCATGGAGCCCGGGATGGTGTGAGAGGGCAGGTGGAGGCCGTTGCGCAAAGCTTGTCGTGGGGACTCCTGGCTCCACCTGTGAGGTCCCAAGTGGTCTTCCTGGCAGTCTTGGTTCCTCCTGGTGGGCGGGGAGGCAGGGCGCCTCTGTCTTGGTAAGTCTGCACCCTACTTCCGGCCAGTGGAGGAGGCAGAGTCTTCTTAATCCCCTGCTCAGCGACTCTGCTCGCTGTGGGGTACTGAACCCACAGGTCTCAGCATGAACTAATGACCATTTGCACCCAGTATTTGCATCAGTAGGGCTGCAGAGGCCCTCTGTCAGTTGTCAGTGCCTCAGACCTCAGACCTCAGACTTCTGTCAGTGGTCCTCGTGACATCCTGAGCACTGGCCTGGATGGATGAGTTTAATTATCGATTCATTTTACTCATTAACATATTTACTGATCAGATCAGAATTCACTCAGCAGTGTGAGAGCTGCCACAATTACACGAAGGACACTGGCTGAGTGTGCTGTAAGGAGGTGCAGCTTTTAGAAGGGCATCCAGGCCGTGTGCTGGGGTAAGTGATTCCTGTAGACTAGGGTCCCTGCACACTGCAGTCTGGGGCAGGGGACAGCATCCAAGAGGTGGCTGAGTGGTGCTAGGCGGGGCTGGGAGGTGGGGCCGTGAGCAGCGGCACAGCTGGGCAATGAGCAAGCCTGCTGCAGGGCCTCAGTTTCCTGCAAGTCACAGCTTCCCGACAGAAGGTATCCAGGAGAGCCAAGGAAACGCCACCACTCGGGGTCTGGCTCGGGCCACAGCCCTGCCCTGGGAGCACGGTCTCTCCTTCACGCACAGCCAGCCCTGCAGGCAAGTGGCTCCTCAAAGAGTTGTGGAATAATAAATCATATGCATGAAAAATGGGGGGCAAGAGGGGAAGAAAAAGCCTTCAGATCTGAGTTTGAATGTTGCCGGGGTAAAATAATGATTCTGGGACAAGCAGGGAGCCTGTGGGGCCAAGGCTGCCCTGTGGATTGGGGAGGAGGACACCGCCAGGTCCCCTCCACTGCTCCATGTCCACTGAAGGTTTATGAAGAAGGTCATTTAAAATCCCCGGTCCTTAGGATGCCCCAGTGTCCAAACCCAGCACCAAAGAGGCGCAGGGGCTGTAGCATAGTGACGCAGAGGCCCTTCCTGGTGGGGCTGGAGGGAGGCTTGGGGTGCTGAGAACAGTGGTGCGGGGAGACGGGGGAGAAGCTGGGGGCTGGAGGGAGGAAGCTGGTGGGATGGGTCGTTCAGGGACACAGGAGGCCTGCAGCCCTCTGCTGAGCTTCCCGCAGCATCAGACATGTTCTGCTTCGTGCACTGTCCATGTCCTGAGGTCTTTGTTGAGGCAGGGTAGAGGCAGGAGTATGGGGCAAAACCAGGATAGGGTGGGAGGGGCTTCGTGATGACCACATCTTAGCAGTGTGGGGACATTCTGCCTTCTGTGATGAACTGAGGTGCTACTACACACAACAGGAAAGCACTTAAAACTAAAGCCTACCTCCCCATAAAAGCTCAGGAGGAAAGCCAGGTGTAGTGGTGTGCACTTGTGATCCCAGCTGCTCTGGAGGCTGAGGCAGGAGGATTCTAAGTTTGTGAGGACAGCCTGGGCAACTTAGCGAGATCCTTTCACAAACAACAGCAAGAATGACACAAAACAACCAAAGAGGGGCAGGAATGGGCAAAGATGGTGGCCAGGCAGTGGAGCAATCAGACGCACAACCTGCTGGTCATTCCCTGTCGACTTCTGTCACTTTGTCTGCTGTCCTCAGCTCGTCCTAGGAGTGCTGTCTTATGTAGCGGTTGCTGTCTCACCCAGCAGAAGAGCCTCGCGGGTCCTCAAGGGAGAAGAGTGGATTCATTTTTGTTGATGTTTGAAACTTCCTCTTGATTTCTGGCAATGCTGAGCTGGTTCAGATCAGTCCTCCCCAATGAGCCACTTAAAAAGCTGAGTGGAATAGAAGAAACCTTCCTGACAGCATCAGAGGGCCAACAAGAGAGGAAGGAAAGGCTGGAACCACACCCCTGGAGAGGTGGGCCTTGCCCGGGCCGGGCAGAGCAGGGCTTCAAGGGCTTTTCATGGGGCCAAGAGCAAAAGCCAGAGTCCAGGGACCCAGGACCCGGTGCTCGACAAGCCTCCTGCTCTGGCCCAGACCTAGAAGGGCCTCGCCACACAAAGAAGGGAGGACCAAAGCAGCCTGAAGGCCGCCTGCGGCTCTCGCTAGCTGGGAGACACCAGGCCCTGAGAGTGGACTGCAGGAACTTTCAAAGCATCAGGTTCCCCAGACACCTGGCGAAGAGGAAGAAAGCCCTCCTTGGAGAAAGATACCCCAGACCGTGCGTCTGCAGACGCCTCTCCAGACAGTGCCTGGCACACAGTAAGAAACAACTAGACAGGTGAAGAGCCGGGCTCCGGAAGGGACAGAATCAGAGCCACAGGACCAAGGGCCTGATCAGCCTCAAAGGGATGCAAATTACCCAACTTCTCAAATTTTCCTTAAATGGTAGCTTATTGTTTTGGTGTGAGTATAACTACATCAAAGAGAGGAAATGATCTCTAAAATACAAAGCACAAACCACAGAGCTAGGAAGAAACACACCCCTGCTTTGTTGGCAGTGTCTTGAGTGGCAAAGTAGGAAGCTCATCATTTTTATTTCTGAATTTTCTAAATTTTCTTTAAATTTCTATCCTGGAAAAAATACCTTGTGTTTCAGAACCACTGGCCCAAGAAGTGAGAATAGCCCTCGGGTGCCCTGAGAGCCAGAAGAGGCAGACACATCCAGGACAGCAGATGCTTAGTGGACCTGCTGACAGGCTGGTGCTGGGCCCTGCGGTTCGGTCATACCCGGATGGGACAGAAGTGTCTTCTCACGACCAGAATGCGCCGTTACTGCGGGCTGCTGTTGGAGGCCCAGGCCACTCTCACTGGCCGATTCTCCTGTCCACCTAGCTGGCTGGCTCTGTGGGGCCGCTGGACTAGCAGAGTGTAAGAGTGAGCCACAGGGTGGCGGGACAGCCCTTGGCTCTGATCCACGGCCGGCGTGGACCCAGGGTTCCGGTGCTGCTCTCTGGAGACCTTTGGGTTCTAAACAAGAAGCGGGCGCCTGAAGTCTGCCTTTCACCCACTCTGGGCTCAGGCCCAGTCTTTCCAAGCTGGAGGTGTGGACCCGACCCGGTACTGAGCACCGGGCTCTGGCCGGTGCTGCGCAGAGGTGCGGGCTGGACCCGGCGACCCCAAGATCCACGGCTGTCCTGTGCGGTCGCCCGAATGGCCCGAACCGGCGCCTGAGAAGAGGACCAGGGCACGGGGAAGAGCCCGCCACAGCTGGGACGCG
>NW_022900923.1:637981-647154 GCF_012274545.1 Fukomys damarensis | reverse complement strand
GAAGCCGTGGCCCGTCCCCGCCGGCCCCGCCGCGCCATGGCCTTCACCTTCGCCGCCTTCTGCTATATGCTGGCCCTCGTGCTGTGCGCCGCGCTCATCTTCTTCGCCATCTGGCACGTGAGTGGCCCCGACCCCTCCCGCGCTCCTGCCCGCCCCGCTGTCCCGGGGTCTCCGGCCTCGTCCCAGATCAGCCAGGTGCCAATGACAGCTGCGGGTGGAGATGGCTCCGGCCGGCCGGGACAGAGTGAAAGCAGGGGGCCGGGAGAGGAAGTGGGGAGAGGGGCGGTGGGGAGGAGCAGGAGCGGAGTACTGCCTTCGAAGGACAGGCAGGGAACCCCAAGACCGGGGGCAGACAGTTCCGTTCAGGGCAGCCTGGGTCCTGAGCCGCCAGTAGCGCTAGAAGGGGGACCCGGGTCCCTGAGGTGGGTCCAGCCTCCGCATCCTGGGCAGCTGGCAAGTGGAGCCCATGGCCAGCAGCTGTGGGGCAGTGTCCGAGGCGCGGTCTCCCTGACCAACCCGCCTGCCGCCGCGGTGACCGGGGGTGGGGGGGGACCTTGAGCCAGTTCTCTGTGCCTCAGACCTCAGGCAGTGAGAAAGACCCGGACTGGAGATGCGGGGTGACGGGTGGGTGCCCTGGCTGTGTGGAGTGTTTGTGGAGTAAGAGGGTTTGTCTTAAAATAGCGCTGGGCAGCTCAGTGACTGGCGATGTGACGGAGCGCGGTGAGAGAGGAAGGGGGGAGGCTCTGCCCGTTGCCTTCTCCCCTCCTGGCCTCTGCAGTGAGCAAGCAGTGACCCCAGTGCTCCCTAACTTCCCTGGTTCTAAGATCCACAAATGCACACAGCAGCCAATCTAGGGACCCGGGGAGGGAGGCTGGGCTCACAAGGACTCGTCCTGCAGCAGCAGCAGGGGCTGTGCACTGTCCTCTGCCACCAGGGAAGCCGGGTCCAGGCTGTGTAGGGAACTGAGCCTTGGAGTTGGCTGTTGTTAAGGAAAAATGGAACTTTACCCACTTTCAAATAAAAGGAACACAGGTAGATCGTGCAAACCTCAGCTGCCGTGCTTTAAAGGTACTTTCTCGGCTTCTCTGGGTGTGGGTACTGTTTGCAGTTTTGGAGGCTGATATTTCACGGCTGTTTCCTCAGGGGGTGGCGGGCATGGAGCTCACTGTGCCCTGTGGGTTGGTTCTCCAAGGCAGCCCTGAGCAGGCAGGCCGAGGAATCGCTCCCTCCCTGTGGGGAGATAATGCATAATTCAAGAGCAGGTTAATCGAGTGGGTGGCTGGGGCAGCCAAGCAGCTGAGTGACCCTGGAGAGTCAGCCAGGTGCTCCACCGTCCGCTCCTGGTTCCCCATCTGAACGCAGCCAGTTGGTCGCATCTTCATCACAAAGTGTGTTGTGTTCTTTGAATTCAGGTCACAGTCCAATTCCCCAGGCTTAGTCCTGTTTCCCTTGTCCATGCCTTGCTCTTTCTTGCTCAGAAACAGCCCAGACTCACGGCACTGATTTGCTTCCTGAGCATTGAGAGGGGAAATTGCAGTCGTACGGATTTCAGGGTGCACGTGTGTGTGGGTGTTGGTTACACGGTGGTGATTATCTCAGCCGAGACGTAGGAGTGCTGTTCCGTGTCAGACGCGTGCCCGTCTCTTCCCGGCCTCTGTATTGTGTGCCCATTCGGTGCATGGCATAAACACATTCACGCCTGGAGCATGCGTGGGCCCCTGGCCTTGGCCGTCCTCCGGCCTGCCTGCCTCACCTGGGCTGGCAAGTGGGAGATGCTCACTCCCGAGCTCCTTCCTGCTCAGGAGCACAGGCCAAGTCGCTGCTGATTAGCACCCCTGTGGCCAGGCTCTGTCCCCCATGCCCATGAGGGGACTCCGAGGTGCTCCTCGGGGTGTCACTTCTTCCTTCCTCCTGCTGGGTTTAGCAGCACAGAAGGATGTGGCCAGCCGTGAGCGCATCTCCTTTAAGTCTCATTTTTACATTGGAAATTTATCTCTTTGTTTTCAAATGGAATTATTTGAAATCAGCAGCCACCTTTGAGTGCATTCATCACATTTGGAAGGAACAGAATAACACTGCGTTTTTCACCAGTGGCTCTGCGCACCTTCAGTTCACGGTCTCTTACCTCCAGGCAGCGCTTTGGTCCTCACAGCTGATGTTTTGCAGGAGAGGTAGTTATGACTCAGAGAGGTTATAAAATATGCCACAGCGGCACAGTGCTTCGTGTGTGAGACTCATGCCCCGGCCCCTCTTCCAGCAGCATCACTGTCTTTGGATTCTTTGACTTTGATAATAGTTTCTATCCAAAGGGTTACTTATTTTCTCTAAATTTGTGTTGGAATTTCTGGTTGGAGTTATAAGAATAATCAGACTGGAAGCGTTGCATATTCTTTTTGAAAAGAGTACTTCCTGTTTCTTTTTTAAAAGTAGGCTTCTGTTTATAAAATGGAATTTCATTGCCATTTTTTTTGAAAATACAATGATACATAATGAAACAAAATCACCCCATCTTACCTTCCAGAGGGTGTGGGTGCCTGGGGTTTATTTTATAGCACAGAGGTGGACGTGTATGAGGAAAGGAGAGAGCTGCAGGGGTCTCAGGCTCAGTCGGGCAAGCTCTGTTGCGGCCAGTTTGTGGGAGCAGCGTCCGCTCTGCTGGGAGCTGCGTGGGCCTAGTGTGGACTCGACATGGACCCAGCGTGGACCTGGCGTGGACCTGGTGTGGACCCGGTGCCACTGTCTCCTTACACAGCGGGGCCAGCCCATGACTTGGGAGATCATACTCAGTCTGTTCATATTTAAGGCTTTGGGGTTTTAAGGTTTTTGTTTCTAGAGTCACTTCGGGTTTTGACAGTTTACAAATAAAATCAATTTCCAGTTAAAGAGTCGATATGCATCTCCTCTTCAAATTCCCTTGAACAGCAGTGTTTGCCACTGGGTCGTCTGAGCACTCTGATGGGCTCCTTGGCTGCAGGATAAACAGATCGGGCTGTGCCACTTTCCTGTGGCAGCCCAGGTGTGGTACATGGGAATCTGTCTCCACAGAAGGGGTTTCTGCCAGGCGTGGGTGCTGGGATCCCAGGAGCAGGCAGGTCCTCAGGGAGCTCTGTGCTCCAGTCTCAGTCTTCCCACGTCCCTGCAGCAGATTAGATAGAGTGCTGTGGCTCAGGTGAGGCTGACAACAACCTCGAACCCAGACTGGAGACTCACAGCTTCTGAGCTAGCTTCCCTTCTGGCCGGTGTCGGGAGAGGCAGCTGAGAGCGGCGGATTGGCACTGCTCTGTGGCCTGACCCTGCCTGTGCCAGTGTCTGTGTGCCCACACATGCCCGACTCCGGCCAGCCTGCCTGCATTGTGTGCCTGGGGTGGGTGAACTTCCCGAAGGTCCCCACAGTCCAAGTGCACGGTGAAATCCCAAAGTGGAGCCAGAGATGAGACAGAGAATGTTCGTAATTTGGCACAGAAAGACAAAGTGTGAGACTTTCTGCTTGTGCTAGAGCAAAGCTAAACCACAAAACTCTGCCAAAGGCCCCTAATGATGAGCAGCCTGACAGGTCAGGCGGCCACCGGCACCGTGTGCGGGGTCCTCACCCTGGAGGCTGCAAGGACCTGGCAGAGGCCCCGGCTGCAGGCAGTGCCTGCCCGTGCCTGGCCCCTCTGGGTGTGGCAGCCCCTGGAGACGATGACCCTCATGCCCTTCTGGAGTCTGCGCTCTTTCACTTAGCCCCCTAGGCACCGCTACCCACTCCCCTCAGCCCCCGGGACTGGGCATGTAGCACATGCGGTCATTTGTGCCTTTACAGTGTCCACGCTCCCACACACTCAGACCCTCACACCCGCCACGTCCAGGCTGTCTGGTTTGTGCCCAAGTCCCGCGAGGCATGCAGAGCTTGAGCTCCATGTTGGTGGCTCTGAGTGTGCAGAAGGACACAAGTCCCTCTTTGGTGGCTCATGGGCTGTGACCCCAGAGGCCCAAGCTCTGGGACAGGGACCCTGTGGGGCTGCATGGTGAGAGTGGCTGGGTGCAGAACTGAGCTGCGACCACGGCGGGGACGTGGCCTCAGTCCAGGCGCCCGGCCAGCTCAAGGCTCTGGGGCTTCTTCCACCGGCCTGGGCTCCTGCCTCCAGCCTGCCTGCTCCCAGGCCCGGGTCTGCAAAACACGGGGAAGGCGCTGCAGCGGGGCTGAGGAGGTCTCCATCACGCGTGCCATCAGGCACCCAGGCCGGACGAGGTGGACAGAGCTCCTGGAAGCTTCCGCACTCAGTCCCCCTGCCTCAGCCACCTGCGTTCTGGTCTGAGCTCCAGCCCATGGTGCCCTTTTCAGCTGCCTGAGAAACAGGCCTTGCTTAGCCCTGAGGTTTTGGCTATGATTTTTCTACTATGGCAAAATATATATAACGTGGCCCTTGTGAGCTCAGCCGTTTCTAAGTGCCCGCTCTGGTGGTGTAAAATACATCACAGGTGGTGTGACGAGGGCCGCTGATCACCTGCAGCACCTCACCCTCATTGCATGCGGAAACTCTGCTCCTGTTAAACACCGAGTCTCACCCCACACCCCGCCTGCTGCCAGCTCGAGGCACTGGCTTCTCCGGGAGCCTCCACCGGGCAAGACCCTCAGCACGTCCCCCGTGCCTGGCTCGACACCAGCGTGAAGGCTCAGGGTCACTGTGTTGCGGCAGGCGCCCGACCTGTCCCCTCCAGATGGACCAGATGGAGCGCTGTTCCCTGTGGGGGCTGCTGAAGCCCCTTTGCTGTGCCTGAGATGATGCACAGGGCAGAGGAGCAGTGGGGACACTGCCCTGAAGGTGGGCGGCACTGTCCAGGGCTGGGGCCCGGGTGGGACGAGAGGAGCCCCTGGAGTGAGTGCTTTCCTGCTGCCACCGTGGCCCGTGGACCTCAGTGGGGTGGATGGACGATGACGGATACGGGGTGACTGCGGACGGGAGAATGGACAGACGGGTGAGTGGGTGTGTGCGGACGGGGGGGGGCCGGGGAAGCAGCGGCAGATGGGATTGAGGTTGTCCTGGTTATCAGGGAGGCCCCTCTGGGGGAAGCGTTCCCGCCTAAGAAGTGGGCCAGACAGAGAGATGGGCAAGTGCCAAGAGTGCTGCGGTTTCTGCTCGGCCAGGGAACAGAACAAGCCCATGGGACTCTGAGCGATTCCCCAGCGGCTGCCTGGCCTTTGTCCTCAACCCGGGTTGGTCACAACCCCCTGTCGTGGAGTTTCCAGCTCCCGGGGCTGTGTAGTCACTGGTTCTCTCCAGCCTGTGCCCCAACTCCTGCAAACCCCTCTGCCAGCCTCTCCGCCCCTGGTCCTGCGGCCCCGGAGGCCATGCCGGCCATGCGGAATGAGCAGGGACACGTTCCTGTGGGAGTGCCGTTCCGCCCCTTCGTGTGGGTGCTTGGGAGTGGGGCTCAGGGTCAGAGCCATCCCACGCCGGAACTCGTGGCTCTCTTATCTCAGGAGCAGCACTTCTCGGTCCTCTGCCTCTCCCTTGCACACCCCCAGCCCTCTGCTCTGGACGCCGCAGACCTCCAGGTTTCCACGTTTTACTCTGTGTCTGCTCAGTCTTCTGCGTGACTAACACAGTTGCACAGGCTCTCAGTCTCTGCATGGCTCTGTTCGACAGAAATGATAAGTGGTCCTGAAAGGAGGATCTGCCCGTGGTGACGCCACCCTCCCTTCCAAGGGTCCCGTCCAGAAGGTGGCGGTGCTTCCTGCGCTGCAGGGCTGGGCATGTGAGGTGAGGGCCTGCTGTCAAGGACAGAGATGTCACCAGATACCGCTGCTGCCCACCAGGCGTCCCCGCCCTCTGCCCTCATATCAGCATGGATCCTGCAGTTCGGGTGGCATTGGGTGTGGGTGGCAGCGACACCGCGGCTGCCTCACTTCTGCTCTTGCCGTGTCACTGGGACACATTTTGGAGACTTCATTGTCTGCGTTCTTTCGGCTGCCTTAAGTCACAAAGTGGTTTTTATAAAAACCGACCAGATTTGTAAGCAGGTAATGTTCTCTCTTTCTGTCTCTTTCTCTCACACAAACACATCCGTGAACACACATGCGCATGCACACACACATGCATTTCTTCAGTGGTGTGAACCCCACACTTGCTCGGCCGTGCACTCTGTTCTGAGGGTCAGAGTTTGTTCTCTCCTTTCTCCGGGTGTTGTGGAGTGGGCAGCCTGTGGCACACATTTGAGCTCACAAGGTTTGGGTGAAACCCAGTGAGCCACACAGACCTGGCCACCTGGAGGCCATGCCATGGGCTCCATTGTTGTGAGAGTCGAACCTGAGATCCACACTCGGGGCCTGGGTCTGACTGAGGGACCCTTCTCCTTCTGCCATGGCAGCTCCACACTCGTCCCCTTCCCAGTGTGTCTCCTTTCCTTCCCGGCTCGTGGAGTAGCACTGAGGGCCCCACTCCCTCCTCGCTGGTGCTGTGGGGGCTCTGGGTCCAGAGGCGCTGGTCCTGGCTGGAGGACTGTCCCTCCCCGTCCTTCTCCCCTGCACGTGTGGTGGGTGTGGGGCGGCTATGGGCACTCAGCCTGGCTGTGGGCTTGGGGCTGCCACCACCCCACCCCCGCGGCGTCTACACCACAGGCTGACATTTCCAGAGCCGCAATCTTAGGTATCTGTTCTGTTTTGTGTTCACAGAGTCCATTTTGACTGTGGGATCAAGTTTTCCTGCTGAGGAAAAATGCAGAGGAGGAAGGCAGTCTTGGCAATAACTTCTTTTTTCTTTATTGGCAACTGATTCATGAACTCTAAAAAAAGAGTCGACAGCAACATAGCCAGCTAGCAGTGGCAGCCCAGATGGCCCTTATAGAATAGAGATATTTGTATCTTGGGTAAAAAAAATATTTAAATGTATTCTGTGAGCCCCATTAGGATAGGGGATTAGCAACTGCACTTGGGAATTCGGATTTGGAAACAGTGGACGGATGAGCCAAGATGCAGAAACAGCACGGGGCAAGGGACAGCAGTCCTGTGGGGAGGCGGCTTTCCAGGCCACGCCCTGCACGGGGAGACACAGCTGGCACCCTTGCGCGTGTCACGGCAGCGCAGTTCCCAGGTGGACATGGAGCTCATGTCCTGCTTTTGCGTCCACACTGCAGCTCACCGGGGCCGCGAGCAGCCATTTGTGAACTGGGCTCCAGCTTCTGCCTTGAACAGACAGTAGATGACCCCACTCCCCAGTCCTGTGCTTTCTCCGTGACCCACGGGAAGTGGCCCAGGCTACATTCACAGGCGCACCCATGGCTGCCTGACATCTTCTCGGACTTTCGCTGTTCTCTTCGCCATTGGGCGGGTGTGGATGTCCTCCCGGGACCGGGTGCTGAACGGCTGTGGCAGCAAGCGGTGTGGGAAGGAGTGGGCAGGGGAGCCGTGGGAGAAGAGTGGTGTGGGGTGGGGAGGAGCCGCTGTCCCTGGGAGCATGTGGAGTCATCAGCCGGATGTGCTGCTTCAGGCCACTCATCGCCATCACCACTGCTGATCCCATCCTGTGCTAATTGTTCTTGGCGGCTCTGGAGGGTGACGGAGTTGGGCCCAGGCCAGCAGAGCATGAGTGCCCGGTCCTGACATCCTTTCCTGTTGCTGGCTGGCAGATTTGGAACCAAAAGCCATGCCCGAGGAAGGCACTGGTGGGGCTGGGGCTGTGGGAGAGGGGCTCTTGGCAGCAGGCTTCTCTTTGGGGCTAGCGGTCCTGGCAGCTCACTGGCCCCCGCGTCTCGTGTGTGAGAGCCCTGCAGCGCTGTGTCTCCTTCCCTCTGTGGCCCCATGGCAGAAGGACAAGTCCTTGGCTGTAGTGCAGGGGGAGGAGAAATTCTCCAGGGTAAACTGGACTGGAAGATACCAGGCCTCCGTGCCAGGACCCTTTGATCTAACTTTCTCCTGTTATTCACCTGTGATGGAGAAGCAAGCTTTTCTCTAAAGTCAGGGTAGCCTTGCTATTAGGAGGTGGGCAGGGTGGAAGCAGCAGTTACTGGGGTGTGACCTAGGAAAGGCTGCTCCCTCCCCGGCTCCCCTCTCTCTGCTTCCTGGCCACCATGATGTGAGCAGCTCTCCTCCACCAGGCCCCTCTGTTCAAACTTCCTGCCTTGGAGCTGGCCAACCACAGACTGTAACAGGAGCCCAAATAAATCTCCCCTGAAGTGGTGGTGTCCTAGCGAAGGGGAGGTGATGGAGCACCTCACACAGCCCTTGCTGAGACCAGGGCTGGGTCCAGTTTGTTGCTTCATGCAGTGGGGGAATAGGGCGTTGGAACCTCTTTTAAAGTGAATTCTCCCTCCTCACCCTAGGAAAGCAGCAAGGAGACCCAGGAACACTGGTGTGGCCAGGGGATCTAGGCTGGAAGGCAGGCAGCGGGTGTGTAGCCTCTTCCAGAAGTGAGCACACAGGGCTGTGGGGGCCGGGGGGACAGAGGTGCTGGGCCCATGCGGTACTGACCCTGTCATGGGCACACAGTCCATGCTCTGGCCCCGGGCATCAGCAGCCTGTGTACTGCACAAATCCAGGTCCTGTGGGGAGCCAGAGCCAGAGCCAGTGTCTTCCTGGGTTTCCTGTTCTCATATCCGGAGCCCATGTGGAACATTTTGGGCAAGAAGGGAACCACAGTTCCTGTGGTGAAGCTGGTGAAGCCAGGCCTCAAGGGCAGGGCTCCGCTGGCAGTGGCAGTGGCTCTTCCCCAGGTGCACTGCAGCCCCTGGCTGGGCGGGCTCCTTTGCTCTTAATTTGCCTGATACCAAAGGGAGGGGACTGGGCACCTTACCCCTCTCGGTCCCAGGGTCTTAACTCCTGGGGTCATCAAGGTGCCACCTTCTCGCTTGGAAATGGGGTCCTAGAACCCAAGAATGATGTGACTGGCCAGGGCGACACAGCCCCACAGGCCAGAGTCCCCTGAAGTCCAGGGGCTTCCGAGGATGATCACTGCTCTGTCCCAGAAAGTGAAGACACATTTGCCTGCTGGGTCTGCAGCTGTACTTCCCCACACTGTGGGGCTTTGTGGCATTGGGTTGTTTCTGGAGGCTAAAGCCAGCTGTTGACTGAATTCAGAACAGAGGCACAGGTGCACTGTTCACCAGGCCCCTCATTTACAGTGCTCAGTGGCCCTGTGGGCGTTGTGGGAGGGCTGCTTTGAAGGTTTGCTCTATCAACTCCCTCCCTCTCTCCC
>NW_022900923.1:608565-637957 GCF_012274545.1 Fukomys damarensis | reverse complement strand
TCCCTCCCTCCCTCCCTTCCTCTATCTATCTATCAATCATCTATCTATCTATATTCCATCTATCATTTGTCTGTCATTCCTCTGTCCATCCACCCATCCATCATCTTCCTGTTATTTTTAATAACTTTTTATTATTTTTTTGGTACTGGGGATCGAGCTTGGGACCTTGTGCTTGTGAGGCAGGCAGAAGAACCACTGAGCTAAATCCCCCACCCATCTTCCTGTTATTTTTGAGGTGCCCTTTTCTGGTTATTTCTGCTGAACCCCTGGCCCACCAGCCCTCACTTCATGCCTGGGTCCAGCTGCATGGCCTCCTGGATTTGGGCTCTGGAGCCCCCAGACTTGCCTCTGCCAACTTCCCAGGTCCTGTTTCCTGCCATGGCGTCCTACTCAGGGGTAAAAGGAGGGTGGCAGGTTGCCCAGGTCCTACTGCTGCTCCTCCTGGTTCCCAGGGCACGGGCATGAGTGGCACGGGAAGATTCTGAAAGGACTGGCTTGTGTTGCTGGCTCTCCGGTTCTCTCATTCCCTCCCAAGACCCCGGTAAGATTCACCACCTGTCACGCTGTTATGCTTTTTTGGTGTCACATCTGTCCCTTCAGCAGGTCAGATCTCCTTTGTTTGAAGTTCTGTTTTCTAACCCTCTGTACTTTGGAGTTCCCTGCTCCCCTAGGAATTTCCCCAAGATTTACTTAGGCACTCTCCCTTCTGACTGGGGCGACATTACCTCAGGCAGGGTGCGTTTCGCTGTGCTGCTTGGAATGGACCCTGCCGGGCACCTGGGCTGAACTCTTCCCAGTAGGAAGGTGGCCTTGAGGAGCTCCCCTTCTGCTGGAGCCAAGGTCCCGGACCATCGCCAGGCTTTCTGGGCCTCAGCTCTATCTTTGAGGTAGACAATGGCAACTGCCTGGCGCCCCCTCAAAAGCCCACTCTGATGACAGATGTGGGCCTGGACACGCGCCCCACGGGAGCCAGTCTTTGGCCGGCCTTGAGAACTGTTTCCTTGGGGTGTCTGTGTGCAGTGTGGGTCCCTCATGTGACCTGGAGTGACTCTCCATTACTGCCATATAAGCCACGCTCTCTTCCTCTGTGAAGCCAGGCAGGGCCAGAACTTTGCTGTGAGTCTAGTCTGGAGGCCCTGGGTGCTGGGGTGCTTGGGCTCTCAGCCTCTGTGGTTGCTGAGTGACTTATAGACCTGCAGCCTCCTGCCTGTTAGCATCTGCCCAGGATAGGATGTGAATCCCTCCAGGGCTCCCTGGAAGCTGGTTGGTGGCAGGGAGTCCATGCTCATGGCCGGGGCCCCTGTGTGCGTCACCACCCTTGAGTGGCCACAGCAGCCTGGTTCCATGATTGAGTCAATGCCCCGCCAAGACTGCGAGGACTCCTTTACTCTGCAGGTGAGCACAGCAGCCCTGGACTAAGAGGCCTGTTTTCAGTGGAACTGGGACACGGAGGCTGCGCCCTGAGCCGCTGGGGCCATGTGGACGCCTGCACGTGGGGCCTTCTTTCCTGGACACGCTGCGTCTCTCCCATCTGGGCCCTGGGGTCCCCACTTCCTTGTGGGGTTGCTGTCCTCCTTCTCACTGTTGAGTCGGGGTCTCACTACCCCTCCTGGCCCTGGCTTCCTGTCCAGAACCAGCCAGGGCCACAGAGCGGCTGAACGCTGCAGCCCTGTGACTGCGGGAACGGGGACAGTGGAGTGAAAGGTTGCCGAGCACAGGTCCTGGGTCTATGTGGAGCCCTGGGCTGGCCTCGGCCCCTTGGCCTTTCTGCTCTGTGCTCTTCCTCCTGCTGTGGCCCTGAGCCTGTCCCGGGATGGGCGGTGTCCACTCCCAGAGCCTCCTGAGTCCAGGGGGCTCCAGGCTTTGCTCTTGCTTGGTCGGTAAAGGATGAAGAGGTGACAGCCTCACCCTGCCTCCTTCTCTGCCTTGGGGTGCTGAAGAAGGAGACGAGGGGTGCCATGTTCTGGAATTGTGCAGAGGGCCAAGCAGCAGGGGTCCCATGGGGCAGAGAACGTGTCCTGGGAGCACTCACTGTCTCTGGTGGACCCAGGCCCTGTGCTTCCACAGGCTGCTTCCAAGAGTGGGTGGCGTAGAGGCCTTGGTCTAGTTTGTGGAGTGTGGTTTCCAGCATAGGGACAGAGGACCTGGGGTGCTGCTTCCTAGAGAAGGGGGCTCTTTGGAGACCAGGCTTCTGAGGTTCCTGTCCATGCTGGGCCTGGTGTTTTGGGCCCACAGGGTGTCATGGGGGAGCAGGTAGTGGCGGTTGTTCGCCTCAGGTGGCTCCTGGGGGGATGGGACCCTGTATCCTGAGGACCCACTCGACTCTGCCTGTTAGGGTTCCAGCACTGCTTATAGCACTGGGGACGAGGGACTGACCCCTGACAGTGGCCTAGGGGAACCTCCTAGGCCAGACCAATTCGGGGAACGCTCGGCTCAAAGCAGCCTGGCAGCCCTGCTTAGCATGGTGCCTGCACTGTTCAGCAGGAAACCTGGAGGGCGCATGAGGCCAGCGCCCTCCTCCCTACCTGCCCCTGCTCCATCAGAGCTGTCCTGTGGTGGCCCCCATCCATCTCCTGTGGGGGCTCGTGGGCCTGGATGGCCTGGGGCAAGAAGCATCGGGAGCTCTGAAGGGGGCTGCACCTTGCGTAATTCACACTTCAGGTCCTCTCTGGCCCCTGGCTGAGCTCTCCTGTGCCAGAGCCTCGGCAAACCAGCTGTGCTTGGTTGTCATATTTATTGAGCAACTCTTGGTTGGCCACTGGAGTTGGATGTCCAGGACGAATAGTCAGATGAGGGCCAGGACTTCAGGATTCACCATCTGAGTGGCCCCAGCTGGCTGTCCTGAGCAAGAGCACATATGTTTTGCACCCTAGCCCAAGGTCACAGCAGATGGATCACACACAGAGCCGCATTACCATGGTGAGAAGAGGAGGGTGGTGGAGGGAGAGCCCGTGCTGGGTGTGCAGAGTGCCCACTGCGCAGCCCAGCCAACAGAGCAGGGGTCCCGGGGTCTGGGATGGCTGCGGTGGGTGGCAGCCACTGGCAGGAGTGTCCTGTGCAGCCAAGGCTGTGGTAGGAGATTCTTTCCCGGGACTGAAGGTTTCGACCCAACCCAAGTGGTGCATGAGTCGGATCCCTGAGGGGAAGTGATTCCCCGGACAGTCAGCACCTGCACTGGGCCCATGGAAGCCGCAGGTCCCAGGTGGGCAAGCGGTGGTAGATGAGGACAGAGTCACAGAGCACCCAACTTTGGAACCCTCCTTCTGCAGGCTCCAGAGGCAGTGGCAGTCAGAGAGGACTTTTGCTGGGCACGTGGAGCTGAGGTTCTGGAGAACCGGAAGGAAACTGGACCTGGCCGTAGTGACAGGAGAGTGACCATGTCAGCTAGGAGATGTGCAGTTGGATGTGGAAGGGCAGGGCGGGCATCCCTTCTCTGCTGTCCACTGAGGTCTCCTCCGCTCCAGGTGCTGGTGTTCTTCAGCCCGTCCCAAGAACAGATGCTGGCGCGGTGGGGAGGGGTTTGCTGCGGGAGACGGTGCCTTGTGGAGGTGCAGGAAGCATGGTCTCGGGGTGGTCCTGGCTCAGTGATTTCCCCTGCTGGGCTTCAGAAGAGCTGGATTCAGGGACAGCATCAGCCCCAGGACTGCTGTCCTTCTGTGCACAGCGACCCTGCCCTCAAGAGGGCTGCCCAGCTGCAGGCAGGCAGCACTCTCCTGCTCTGCACATGCCCTTAGGGAGAAAAAGGAACATGCAGATCTCTGCTCTTCCCCATGTTTTGAATGGCTGCCAGCCCTTGGGCCTGGAGTTTCTTCTTTTCTGGAGCCGTAGCTGTTGGTTCTTTCCTTACTCATGGTGCTCACCAGTTGCCCAACTGTGGAGAGCTGAATCGTGGTTCCAAAAGCGTCCCAGTTCTAGTCCCCAGAGCCGATGACTCTGTCACCTTGCAGATGGGACTCAGTTAGGGATCTTGGGCAGAGATTGTCCTGGGACACCTCTATGGAGTCAGGGTGGCCTCGAAGGTCTTCCTTGGTGACCAAGGGCACCAGGGCACACACAGGTGACATGGCTGCCCAAGCAGAGGCCGGTGTTGGGACCCAGTCACGGGAGCCTCTAGGAGAGAAGACCAGAGGTGGGTTTTTCTCCATGGCCTCAAGAGGAACACACCCTAACTCTTGCCTTTTGGCCACAGTAGGCTTTTGGGCTCCTGACCCCCAGAGCTGCAGGACAGTGGCAGGAATCCAGTGCTACAGTGCAGACTTGCTTCCCACTCACAGCTTGGTATGCAGTCGCTACTTGATTTAGTTTATTGGATGAATGGTGAATTTCATGGCTGGATTCACAGCAGGGCCTGTTGAAATCAAGGTGGCTTCATTTGGAGCTCTGGAAACTTGGGGAAACTTTGCCCAAACAGAGAAACCCCAGTGGCTCTTCCCGCTCCTAATTACAGGATGCTGGACTCTAGCCCAGGATGGAGCTGTGCTTACACCTGTCACACTTATCTCTGGGCTCTGGTGTGCCCGGCCCCTAGTGCTAAGCTTGATCCGAGAATGCCTCAAGTTTAAAGAGCCAGAAAGCGTGACAGCTGAACGTGACCTTCGCTCTATGGGACCTACTGCTCTTTGGAACAGTAGAGGTCACGGTAGGTGCAGGTGGCTCCTGCTGTCCCGGGACTGGCAGGATGGTGCAGGTCCCTGCGAGAGGGTTCTTCTTGGGCACCAAAGTGTTGAGTGGTGGCAGCAGTGGGGCTCTGCTTTGCACACAGCCTGAGTGTCCTGCACACCAGGCCCAAGGCCTGGGTTGCACCTGGGGCCTGGGTGCCTGGGTGAGCTGCTCCGGCCACCGGGAGCCATGCCAGGTAGACCAAGTCATGTACGCCCGAAGCTGCCACCTAAGTGGCTCTTCCCAGTGGGTAGACGTTTCCTGGATTCAGGCTTGGAGGGAGGCCAAGTGGCCAGTGCCAGGAGGCTGCTGGAGGAGCCAGTGTGAGCTTAATACTTATAGCAAGGGCTCTGGGACCAGCATGGAAATGCAGGCAAATAGTGTGCACACAGGAGCCCAGCATGGCCTGGCCACCCCTGCTGCACAAGGTCTGGCTCTGCACAGCTGTGGGGCTCGGGTGGTTCAGGGTGGGGGCAGTGCCGGGGGAAGGCTTCCAGCTGAGACAGACACTGCCAGCAGAGTTTCTTCACAGATCGGCACGCTGCTCACAGCTGCTTGCGTGTTTTCGAGGCTTCGCGGGCTCCCAGGAGGGAAGGCAGGGAAGATACCTCGCGGAGCCCCTGAGGGTGGGCTGGGTGCAGGCAGGGTGCCTGGTAAGAGCCTTGGAAAGGAGACAGCTGCGCACCCGGTGTAAGGCAGGCCCTGCGTGATAGGGCCGAGTGGCGCAAGGCCAGATGGGGGCTGGGCCTCTGCCGGAGGCGGGAGTGAGGCCGGGGCCGCCGGGAGAGTGCAGGAGGACCCACTGGTCTTCAGCGCAGCTGACTTGGTGGAAGCGGTGCATCCAGTGCAGGCCGCGCTGGAGAGCGGGGAAGGTGGGACGGTTCACCGCGGAGCAGCGCCGGGGGCATTTCCTGACCCGTGGGCAGCCTGTGCTTCAGAGGGAGCCGCTCAATTCCTCCCTCGCGGGCGGCTGCCGCTAACGTTCCTGCTCATCACACCACGAGCCCTGCTCCCAAAGCGGCTCTGTGTAGAATCGGTCACACCTTCCACTTCCTTACCTCCTTTTTTAAGATGACCTGTTTTTTTTGCTTCCCTGACCCTCCTGCCATGGGCACATCTCCTTGCCGACCTTTCTCTCCTTCAGGCCGTTGGTGTCCGCAGTTTGGCATCCTGCCTTCATGTGTCTCCTCACGCCCTGTGACCACAGCACACACGGTGCCTTTCTGGGTGTGTCTTGTTTGTGGTTTTAAGTGTTCTGAATCAGGCTTGCTCACTGAGTGTTGGCTCAGGGGATCCCTTTGAGTTAACCAGCTTAGCTCTAACTCAGGGCTGCATAATATTCCCTTATGTGGGTGCATTGCTGTTTGTTCAGTCCTATGGTTATTGTTGGGCATCTGTGTGTTTCTAGTTTTTTGCCATCTCAAACAAGGTTTTCATGACTGTCAGTAGTGCGGCTGAGAGCCTTCTACGCCGCCATGGGTCAGCTGGGCATACTTGAGGGTCAGGGTTAGGCCGAGGTATAGGGTTTGTAGTTAGGGTTAGAGTATTGTTAGGGCTGGGGTTAAGGCTAGTGTCAGGACTTAGGTTTGGGTTTACAGTAGGGTTTAGTGGTTGGGCTTAGGCTTGTGATTCGTAGTGAATGAGGCCCCCAGCCAGAGGGCTCAGTCACAGCCCGAGTACCCTCTACGAGCCAGCAGCTAGGGAGGAGTCTGGCCCAGGATCCATGTTGTCCACATGGAAGAAGCAGGAGGGACTGGGACCACTCTCAGATGCCCAGGGAAGCAGACTGGGTGAAATGTACACGTGGACCGATCTGATGGGCGTCCTCCCTGCCCTTGTCAGCAGCTCTTGCCGTGGCAGGATCGGAAAGCTAATGTCATGCTCATGAGCCAAGCAGGGCTGCTTGTGAATTTGTGCTCCCCTTGCTGGCGAAGGTCTGCTTGAGGAAGGGACATTTTGTGCCCACACAGTGCAGGGGCCATGAAAACTCCAAGTGCTAACACAGACAATCTATTAGGTTATTTTTCCCTTCTCCATTACTTTTTGGTTGATTATGTTCCAAATCAGGAAGGTTTCACAATGAAAAGTGCCTGTTCTTCACTAGACATTGTGTGTGAATATCTAGTGCTTGTGTCTTAAATTGTGAGGAATGTAAATTTCTTAGGACAGTGTATTCCAGCAAGAGCACTCAGGTTTTAGGGGTTTCTGTGTCTTCATTGACTATGTTCACCTGCTTGTCTCAGACGAAGGGCAGTTTAGCCCTTTGTCTCTCTCTGCCTCTCTTCTGAGCTGCCCAGGCTGTGAGGGTCTCAGATGCAGTTGCTGTTTGGTTTACTCCTTATGATGCTGTGTATCAAACCCTGCCAGGCAAATGCTATACTCCAGCCCTTTCTGTATCTTTTTATCTGACTCTAGGAGTCAGTACAGCCTGCTGAAGGACAGATGTACATTTTAAACAAGGTCCTCCATACTTGTTTTGAAATGTAAGCACAAGGATTATAAATTTCTCTTGGGTAATTCAGATGCACACCTCCTTGCTACAGAACTTGTCTTTGTTTGTATTAAATGAACAGGATCTTCTAAAGGCTGATAGCATAGGTTTTTCCTTCCTTTTTTCTTTTGGCCATAAACTAGGAATGGCCTCAATAGACTCTTACTAGACCATAGTCTAAAACCTAGTGCTAAAATAAGAATCAGCAATGTTCTGCAAAGTTTAATTGGTTATGTGCAATAACTGCACTCAGCAGGTCACTTCCTGTGGTTATACTTGGGGACGCGCTGCAAATAACTCATCCTGGAGAGTTCATTAGGAAGCTGCTTTGCTTGAAGCCAGATATTTCACAGCAGCATTACTGAGACATTTTTCTCTCAATACCTCTGCGAACAGCTATGCTGTAGCTTGAGCACTCACTTAGAAGTCTTTCTAGGCCAAACTGTTCCTATGTTGATGGTGTGGAATGCGAGGCTTGGGCAGCCCCTCTCGGGGCTGGTGTTTCCAGGATATGTAGGATCTGCAGCCTCACTGGTGCACATCTGCCACAGGGTAATGGAGGAGCCATTGACAGAGGCAGGCAGGGCCAAGCTGCTAGCAGAAAAGGTGAAAAGTGGAGTAGGCTGTTGCCAGCCCTGGGCATAATGGGGTGAAGGAACCTCACAGGTACTCTGGGTGGCAGCTGTGCTACTTACAGAGGAGCAGAGATGCTGCCACCCACAGCCCTCGGGTGGGGAGAGGGGAGTGAGCCCCTCCTGACTCATGTTCCCAGTGGCCCTGACACGAGGGGCCCACAGCCCCAATATGGTGGCCAACAGGAGGGAGCAGAGCCAGCACCTGCGGCCTGTTAGTCAGCCTCACTGGGAGGGCGGGCAGGCACGGGAGCTGGGGTGTGGCACCTTCACATGAGGCGGGAGGTCTCAGCTTTCACCCTGAGCGACCAACCTCAGTGTGGGCCTGAGATGCAGCATCCCGGCCTTGGGCCCTGAGAGAGAGTGGCACCGTGGCTGGCTTCTCCAGCCTTTCCGGTGCCCGTGTGAGAGACCAGCGAGAGCACTGGAGATGTGTGGACTCGCACCCCCCTCACAGTGTCTGATGCGTCACTGCCCTGTTGGTTCCCAGCCGTGAGCCTCACTGTGTCGCTCCAGTCAGGTTCTGATTCCGTTGTTGCCACGCCGTGGGGATGCAGTGCTTTTCCTGGCAGGAAAATGACCTGAAGCCTGGGTTTGATGCCCAGCACTGCCGGGCGGGGTCTTTGTATCTTTTGTGCATCTTTTGTGTTGAGGACCAAGCCCAGGGTCTCACCCATGCCAAGTGGTGCCCTTCCTCTGAGCTGCAGCCTGGTCAGCACCTTTTGTGAGCCCTGGGAGTAGTCTCTCTATGGAGCTGGTCCCCTTTCCTTTATGGACCCTGCAATTCTGTCATAACTGATTTATTTCGCTTGTCACTTGAGATTCTGGAAAACCTAGATCCAAAATTTCAAGCCAGCAAGTTTGGATCTTTGGAGCCCTTGTGTTGTGCTTTGTGTTTCCTGATTTTTTGCTCTCATCTAGTTTTAAATATCTTACATATATTTAGTAAACCACCTGTGTTAGTCAGCTTTCCTTTTCTGTAACAAAATACATAAGAGAACCAATCTGTGACGAGGAAGGGTTTGTTTGGCTCATGGTTCCGAGGTTGGCCATGGCTGGTGATCCCCTTCTCTCGGCCTGTGTCAAGGCAGCGCTTCATGGCAGGGACGTGTGAGGCCCAACCTGCTCACCTCAGGACCAGGGGTGTGAGGAAGAGCGAAGAGGATGGCTGGTTTCCCACAGTTCCCTTCAGGGGACCCCAGAGACCCAAGGCTTGCCACCTCTCAAGCTTCCATAACCTCCCAGGACAACCTTAACCCAGGGACTTGGGATCACTCAAGGTCCAGATTCAAGGACCATGCACCACGATTTCTCATAGAGTAGAAGACTATGCACCCATGAATTTGGGTGCATCCATCACAGTGACAAAATACCCAGGAAGTCAACTTAAAGAAGTCTAGTGTGGCTCGGGTCTTGAAGGTTCAGTCCGTGGCGGCTGTGGCCTGAATCAGCACAACATGGAGAGGTGTGCAGCGGAGAGCGCTGCTCGGCTCATGGTGGCTGGAAGCAGCGGGAGGTGGGCGCGGCCGGCCTGAATCCCTCCGGGACAGTCCTGTGGCCTGCTTCCTCCAGCCTCAAAGAGGGGAAGCTGGCTTGAGCATTGCTGCACCCTGCGCACGACACCTTCAGTCCGATGAAGGACCCACATTCCGGGAGCCGTCCACGCTTCTCTCTGCCTGAGTCTGCAGTGTCTTGAGTGAGTGCAGGGTAAGGGGGCAGGAAAGCCACCTGGCTTTCCTCTCGTGGTGACCGCAGCTACCCCCGCAGTGCCTGGCCCAGCAGATGCTCAGTGCTCATTGGAATGGATAACGTGGCTCCTTGGGGAAGGTTTTGGGGTGCTGGGCATGCACGCCCCAGATCTCATACAGCTGGCCCTGGGGACACAGGCCCACGTACTGGGAGAGGCTTTGCTCACCCCAGAACAGAGGCTACTGGCACCGGAAGGAGAGAGGCAGAGGTTGCAACCCCCAAAGGTGCTAGGAAGTCTCCAGGCTCTATGAGGCAGATATGGCACCTGCCGCCTGGTGCTGAGAGCCAGGGACAACAGGGCAGAGCCAGCTGGGGGGAGCAGGGGCCGAGCCTGGGGCTGGCAGCCAGTCAGTGGGGTTTCTCACTTCTCGCCTGTGGCACTGGGGGCTGGTGGGGCCCAATAGAGCAGATGCGATGCAGCTGCTGCTCCCCCATGCCTTTGTGGCCTGTGCTGTCCACAGTGGCTGCGTCACCCATGCATTGAGAAGCCAGCAGAACACAGGCCTTCTGTCATCCTCCCTGTCTGGCTGTCACCCTGACCCAGAGGCCTCCCTGCCATCTGCTCCCTGGGCTTAGGCCTGAGATATGGGATACAGGCTGCTTTGCTCTGTTACCTGAGGGGTGAGGACAGCGATGGCAGAGCCTGCCCAGCAGGTGACAAGCCAGTGTCCTGTGCCCTCACCGCATGGGGCTCCAGCGGCCTCCAACCTGGGCACCGTGGACTGTGCCCTCTGGCCCATTGCCTGGCACTTCGTGCCTGCTCCAGGGCCCTGCTGATGACTCCCTTCCTGGACCTTCTTCCCAGGGCTCCCCGTTGGGCTCCTGGCCAGGCAGATCCTGTAGCTGCATGACAGCTTTTAGGGGGGCTCCCAGGCCCCCTCCCATGAGCCACCGTTTTCTCAGGTTTCTCATCAATTTGTTCAGCACCTCCTGTACTCCTGCCCTGACTGTGACCTCTCTGCTGTGTCCCAGAACTACATGCAGTGCCAGCACATCCTGGGGACCTCTTCTTACCCTTTTGGGGCATGATGGGGGGCACCCGCCAACTCAGGGCTCAGATGGGAGTCTGGTGGGCCTCGGGGCCACTCCTGGATCCTGAGAGCAGCCTTCAGCTCTCAGGCTGGAGGAGGTGGGGCTCGGGCTGCAGGGACCGGGCTCAGTGTGTCTGGGCTGAGCAGAGCACCTGACAGGGACCCCAGGCCTTCAGGTAATGAAGCTTGGTTCAAAGCCAGCATGTGGCATGGCCACAGGAAGTGGGTGTAGGATGGACTACCTGAGGCGAGGCTGCCGGACGGAGGAGGATTGTGCTCTCCCTCTGTGCCACAAACCTTGCCTTGGGTCTGGTGCTGGTGCTGACTCACACTGCAGGGTAGGTGTTCCACCTGGCGTGTCGGCGAGGACAGTTGGGTTGGGGAGGCATTTAGCTCTCCTTTGTGTGAATAATAGCCGGGGACACTTATTGTGGGAAAGAAAGAGGAGCTGGGGTCTCAGTGGCTCCTTGGGGCACAGGGATGGGGCTGGTTTGTAGAGCTATCTGCAGTGGCAAAAATGGTTTATACCTGGGCTACTTGACAGCTAGCAGACAGACGTAGGTATTTTAGCAATTAAAATATGACTATGAACTGAAATTGAATAAAATTTAAGAATAAGTAGCCACATCTGGCCAGTGGCTGTTGTCTTGGCCAGTGCAGCTCTAGAGATCAAAATAAGACTAGGCAGGGGTCAGCAGGTTCTTCCTGTGGGAGGCACAATAGTAGGTGACTTGGGTCTTTGTGGGGCCTGGGATCTTAGTTTCACCCCTGCATGCTGAGGCAGTGCAGATGAAAGAAGGAACTGGACTGTGTTCCAGGAGGAGCTTACAGATTTTGAAATCTGCAATAGTATCATTTTCGCCTGTCACAAAACTCTTCTTCTTTGGATTTGTCCCATTTTCTTAAAACATGGAAACCATGAAAGGGCTGGAGTGCCTTCTGCTCAGCTCCTCTGTGGGTGGTGATGCCCATTCTGTGGCTGCAGAAGGCCACCATTCTCCCCTCGGGCATGTGGGGAAACCGCTGGCCCCTGGGCAGTGTGGAGGCTGTGCCTGTAAGGATGCAGAGTCCTGGGGACTAAGCTTCGAGGAGCTGACCAGCCGCCCTGGTGCTCATCCAGAGCTTTGGCCGCTCATCTTCTGATCAGCTCTGCTTCCTTATTCGCCCTTTCGCCCTTTCTCCTGTCTTTCCTGTCTCCTCTGTTCTACTTCTAATTAGCTTCTGTGCCAAAACACATAAGCATAAAAAATAAACACGCCTTCCTGCCTTCTAGGAGAGGCTGAAAGTGCTGATTTGATGTTTTACGTTTTTGTGCCTTGAAATCCCAACCTTTACCACAGACTCCTCCACATTGTTGGAAAGAACAGATGAATTAAAGAAAGTTACAGGGAGACTGTAAGCCTACACAGCAGAAGGAAGGTGGTCACCAACCCACGCGCCCATCTCCAGCGTTGGCTCCTGACCAGGCCATGCCACCACTGTGCTCCCTCCCTGCTGTGCCTCTTTGAAGCCGTGACCCGGGGTGTGGACTTGCGTGGGACCACCATCCTGATTCTGTGTTTCTGTTGCAGATCATTGCCTTTGATGAGCTCAGGACGGACTTTAAGAGCCCCATAGACCAGTGCAACCCTGTTCACGCAGTAAGTAGGAGTGCTGGGGACAGGAAGGCGGTGTCACCCGGGCTTGTGAAGGACAGTAGGTATGAGGGAAGGGCAAAATTGCCCCTCACCTGGCTCAGATTGCTGAGAAGCATCCTGCCCTGGAGGCTGCTGGGGTCTGAGACCTCTTACAGGTCAAGGTCCCCATAACCTGAGGGGAGGGTCTGCTGCACAGTTCCCAAGACCCGATGCCAATGTCTTTTGGTTCTTGTCACTGATGAAAAGAGGCCCCATGTGGCCTGCACACTTTCAGGTGATGTGTGCCCCGTACCTGGTGCCAGGTTTCTGTGGAGGGTGGGGAGTGCACAGAGCTCCTGGTCCCCTGTCCCCAGCGTGTGTTCCTGTCAGGCAGCTCTGCGGCCTGAGGCCAGCTCGCCTCCCTTATGGAAGCTGACGTGGTGTGGTGGACATGGTTGAGGTTCTGTCTTCCTGACTGGCTGGTCCTGCATGCCGCCCTCCCACTGTCCTGGCTTTGTCCCTAACTCGTGGAGGGAGATGGGGATGGGGACATCATTTCTTATGAGGGGACAGTGGGCGTTGGCTGTTTGCTTCTGTGGTCAGTGTAGCCCATGTTCCAGGCCAGCACCAGCCCTCAGAGAAAGCCTTAGGCAGGGCTTCCTGAAGCAAGGAGCTCACACAGGGCGTCCACCTGGGCTCACGGCCGCATTCCTTGGGCTGTGTTGAGTGTGGTCCTCTGCTCGTGGTTCCTGACTATCTAAGGAGCCCTGTGGGTGTACAGAGAACGAGGGCCCTGCCAGCACGATGCCGTCCTACCCTGACAGCAGCACTCGTTAGGACAGGGCCAGTAAGGCTTCTCCAAAGCTGTAGCCCCTGGAGAAGGAAGTGCTCTTGAGGGGGCTCCAGAGGCCATGTGGTGGGACCAGGTTTCCATGTCCCTCCCTGAAAAGTAGAGTTAGCACAGAGCTGTGACTTTGCTTTAATTTGTGCTGTATGCTAGGAACTTTGAATTCATCACCTGTGATCCTTACTTCAGCCCTACCCGACAGGCTATTACCCAACCTGCAGCTCACAGAATGGTGCCTCTTGCCCAGCGGCACCAAACCAAGAGAGGGACTCGATCCTCTGCTGCCTGTCTCCCATACCTGTGTTCTGACCACCTACACAGGACCACTCTTCAGAGACTAGATTTTACAACATCTGAGGCCCTCTTTGAGTCTAGTCTTTGATTTTACTAAACAGAGCCAAATCCTTCCCTGTCAACTGTGTAGAGCGAGTTGAAAGTACTCTGAAGGTCCACTCCAAATCTCAGTGTATTGTACCAAGGCTGTAAGCACTAAAATCTGCGTGGCTGCCCTCTGCCAGCCTGAATTGATATTTGTAGTGTGAAAGGACTTGGTCCCATTTTTCGGGCTTGGCACCAGACCTGAACTCCTGGCGTGTGACCCCTGCCAAGTGGCAGAGCAGCCCTGGCTCAGAGAGAGTGCCTCCATTTCAGGATGCAGGGAGCCAGGGGCCCCTTCCCCTATCTCCTGGGCTCACAGCAGAGGCAGCCTACCCGGTACTTTCTGGTTTGATCCAGAGTGACTGCTGGTGAGGGTGCCCAGGAGTGGTGAAACCTTGTTGTTTCCGTCCCTATGTCGCCATGGCTGGTCCCTAGAGTACAGGACCAGGAGATCTGGGGCTGCTGTGAAAGGCCGGTGTGAGCACAGAGCTGCAGCCACTGGGAGTGCAGGAATTCTGCTCATGGAACGCAGAAGCCCTGGAGGACCAAGTTGTATAGCAGAGTGGCGGGATGTCACTCTCATTTTTCCCTCCTTTGCCGTGCTGGGGATGGGGCCCAGGGCCTTGTGCGTGCTGAGCCAGGGCTCCACTGCCTGGCTCTGCCCCAGCCGTGTTTTAAAGGCCCCATCGCCCTTGCCCTTCAGGCTTGTTGGCTCCTTAGAGGGCCTGGGCCTTCTGCAGCCAAATGTCTGGGGACAGAAGAAAGCCTGGGTGCTCCTGGGAACATCAGAACCCTAAACAGGAGAGTGCAGTCCCCAGCTCTTAGGTGTTGCTCCCGGTGGCAGTGAGACACTCTGGGCCACATTGGCCTCCACAGGGCTCTGGGGTTGGAGAGAGTCCTTGGCCCTGGGAGAGGCTGATCACAAATGCTTCTGACCTGCAGTTTGCATTTCCCAGTGAGCCTTGTTGGATCCTCTTTCCTTTTTTTTCTGTGCTTGGGATTGACCCTGGGACTTCATGCGTGGCAGGCGGTTACCTCATCCCTCATCCTGGTTCCCATTTAGATTTAGGGTGCACTGAAGTTCCAAATAGCCCCGGTCCCTCTCCCGAAGGGCTGGGCAGAAGGGGGGTCCTCTCTTCTCCACTCCCTTTGTCTTGCCAGCTTACCTAGTGCTAAGGCAGGGAGGCGCAGTTCCTCAGGGTGCTGGCTTGCTGGAGAAGGAGCGGTGCGTCTCCTAGTGTGCTCTTCATGTCTGCACATGCATGTGCCTGCTTGCCTTCGCGTGTGCATGTGTTTTGAGGAGGGTGAGCCTGTCTTTCGGTTCCGTGGATGTTACTTGTCTTGCTTCTCGGGCTTGGGTTCTGTTCCTCTCCTGCTAAACTGGGCTCCCCTCAACTCTGCTCTTTCCTCCACAGAGGGAGCGGCTGAGGAACATCGAACGCATCTGCTTCCTTCTGCGCAAGGTCAGTGGGGTGTGGGGAGCTGGACTCAGGGCCGGGCCCAGGCTGGGCGTCTGCTGCAGGCCTGGCCTTGCTCCAGGAGCTGATAAACAGGCTCCAGAGTCGGGAGGATGCTGACGTTGACAGTGATGGCTGCTGCCAGGGTTCATGGCTGGCGCTGAGCTCAGGATGTGCACTCCTGACTTCCAATGCTGGGTGCCCATGGAGTGTCCCACCGGGCAGTCAGCTCTGTAGTGCAGGCCTGTGGGGTGTCGGGCCAGGTGGACACGTGAGAGCTCTGTGTATCCATGGCACAGGCTGTTGTTTAGCTCATGCTGCACCATTCTGCAGTCAGGAAGGCGTGGCCACAACCCTGGGTATACAAGGACTTGGGGAAAATAAGCAGCACCTACGGCTTCTATCCTGAGGTCGTCCCTGACCTCCAGGCCACACAGAAGTCACCTGCTACCAACAGCGTTTGAGTAGAGAAACCAAGGGTTAACCCAGTACCAACAGCAGGGGACACCATCACCAGGTTTTGAGTTCTTTGCTGACTTTCTTTCTACGTCTCTGTTTTTGTTAGTGTATATTTGCCATACATAAACTCATGGTGGGAATCGGTGTGTGTACTTATCGCATCCTGGCCCTCTGCTGCGTTTCAGCAATGCTCCCTTTCACTGGGAGAGAGAGCTTAATCAAGGTGCCAGTCCGTCCTCTGCTGTGTTCTGAGAAGTGCAATGTGCTGGACTCCACGTCTTGCCGGGCATAGCAGGGACCTGAGTCCTGACGAGACGCACGTGTGAAAATGGGTCTGAGCTGCAGAGGACTCAGAGAATGATGCACACCTTGAGTGTTTGTAGCTCTTCGGCTCCCAGCTGCAGCCCTGGGCTTCCTTATGCCTGACCACTGCGTGGCTCACATGACCAGGATGAAGTCCAGGCT
Source organism: Fukomys damarensis (assembly GCF_012274545.1). NCBI lineage: Eukaryota > Metazoa > Chordata > Mammalia > Rodentia > Bathyergidae > Fukomys > Fukomys damarensis. Next base: position 622,173 of record NW_022900923.1, on the reverse strand, counting down.
CGGCTCGGCCTCCACCTCGCCCTATGAGCTCCTGCCCAGGGATGCACCCAGTGTCTATGTGTTCAGCCCTGTTCACCCCAGCCCCTGCTCCTCCGGGGCTCTAGCTGGCAGCACAAAGGCCCAGGCTGCCTGTGCCTGGCCCAGTGTCCCTGTCGTCACACTGCCCAGCTCCCCAAGGTGAGAGCCGAGGGTGGGAAATTGAATCAGCTCAGCGCTGGGGTTTGCAAACAGATGTGAGTCTCCTCCATAAGCAGCGGGCAGCAGTGTCTCCTCCCAGGAACGCCGTGCTTGGCACCTGTTCCTGTGCTTGATGTTTTCTCTGCGCAGGCTGCTCCCTGCCCAGCCCCTGCCTGTTCTGTCACTGACACTGCTCTAGATGGATGTACGTCAGGGTGTGAGTGCCATGGCCACATGGCCAGCCCCTCACAGCCTCAGCGCTCTCTGGATCGGGGTGCCCAGCGCCCCGACTGACTTGAGGCAGCACAAGCCCCATGTCACAGCTGTGCTCTGTCCAGGGCTCTCCCTGGCTGGAAGCCAGTATGGCCCTGAGCACTGGGCTGGGCACCCTCCTGCATCAGCCGGTCCTGGGCGCCTGAGTCCACATCCTGTGTCAACGCAGCTGCGTGCCATCTGGGTTGTCGGCACTGTCAGGCCCGTGCTGCAATTAGCATCCTCCAGCTTGCTTGGGGAGCTCTGTGCCATGCTGGGGTGGACGCTCAGGTCCTGGCGTGTGGCCTGTCCCCTCCACTGGGCTTACTACTGTTACGTCAGTGACTTTGTGCTGCACCCGCAGAGCTAGGGACACAGACTGCAGCGAGGTGGCCTATAGAGGGCGCTGAGGAGCTCATAAATATTTGCTGTGCACTTGAAGGGCCCCCACTTCTTCAGTCTGAGCCCTCTGGTTGGGACCCTGGGGTGGTAGGGAGCTTCTCACTTTATTCTAATGGTGCCTGGGAGGCCACCAGGATTTACATTTTTACTACGTTGACTCTTTAATAAGTCTGGATTTTAAATCAGGTTTAGCTCAGAGTCATAATCATTTCTGACATGAGACACCTCCAGCCCAGGTTCTCCTGTTCCTCCCTGCCCTCCCACAGTCTGAATTTCATCTTCCCAGTCCCCTCTAGCTCTGGGTGCCTGTCCTGCAGAGAGCAAAAGGGTTCAGCTAAGGTGTGCAACCTCATCCCCCTTGCCAGCTGCTACCATTGCCCCATGTTCCAGGGGCAGAACTGGGAGTGCCCTACCGGAGCTACAGCCCAGCCCTTTTCAGTTTTTCTTTGAAGACAGGGTCTCATTAAGTCACCCAGGCTGGCACTGAACTTGCAAATCTCCTGCCTCGGCCTCCTGAGTCTGGGATTATAAGTGTGCGACCCTGTAGCTGGCGATACTAAATGTCCCCATCACATCCCAACCTTTGCTCCTGCCTGAGGCTTCCCCACACCCCACTCTGCCCTGGCTCTGAGCCAGGCTGAGGTGCCCTGGGCTGTGGCACCCCCCCTTGGCACCCTCTCCTCCCTGACGTGACAGCCTTTGGCCCACACACCAGGCCTCCGCCCCTCTCTCATGGGGTTCTGGTCCTCAAGCTGTGAGCATGTGGATTCACGGGTCTGGTTAGCATCACCACCTTTCAGGAAATGTCTCAGAACTGGTCTCCCAGCTCTGGCGGTGATGGTCGCTCTTGGGAGAAGGGAAAGGGTCTCGGAGTGGATCATCCTCTAGTTCTCAGAGACGGTGTCTTCTGAGACTGTCTGCATGGCAGGGTGCTGGTGTGGATGTGTGCTCATGACTCAGCTTCTGTGTCTAGGGCCCCTGACTTCTTGTGCAGCTGTCCCCACCAGGTTGTCACAGGCTGGAGGCCAACACAGCCCCAAGTTGGGCAGACGGACGCTCGAGGGTGTGATGGCCCTGACTCTACCCTAAGCCCAGTCCTAACCCAGGTTCCAGGGTGGCTGGAGGACGAGGTTTGCATGTGGGCCCAGAGACTTCATGAGAATAGAGAAACCTGCTTCTCAGATGGTGGCTGTCAGCCTGAGCTTTGTCTTCTGGGGGACAGGAAGTGTTCATGCCTTAGACCCTGGGCACAAGTGAAGGCTGAGCCAGCTGAGTTGGACTGAGCCTGTCGGGTGGAGTGAGTGTCGGGCCTGCGACATCCCTAAGGACAGTGGTGGACTCCCCAGTCCAGGTCACGACTCCCCAAGTGTGTCCCGGTCCCAGTTGGTTTCCAGCACTGGTGGACAGAAGAGGTCCTCAGGCCCCTTGCTATGGTGGGGTGGGCTGGGTGGCAGGGTCTGAGCTCCCTGAGGAGCAGGGAGAGGCAGTGGGGCTCCAGGGTGAACTCCGGGAAGACCATGGGGGTCTGGCTGATGCACATGCCTCCTTCTGCCCAGCCACAGCCCTGTGGGCAGCAGCCAGGTCTAGGCAGGAATCCTGCCCTGGGGATCCAGATCAGGGCTGAGCTGGAATGCTAGAAGTAGGCCTGGCTCACAGGAAGATCGTGTTACTCTTCCCTCCCATATCCGAGGAAGGTGACCATGTAGGGCCCCACGAAAATATCATCAGGAATTTCAAGAAGCTGACCATGGATTTCAACCAGGGCTGGATTCCTTCCAAGCCCAGGCCTGAGATCTCACAGGTCATCCAGCCTGATGCTGGCCCTGCCACGTCCACAATCTTCACCATGTGACCCTGCGTTCTACCTGACCCAGAGTGCAGCTCCTGCCACTGCTGTGCGTACGAGGCCCTAAAACCATGGAGCCCGATGAGAGCCCAGCGGGGACTCCCCAGGCCCTGTAGATGTGTGAGGAGGCATAAACCGATGTTACTTTAAGGCATGGATTTGGAGTGATTTATTATAAGACACAGCTCTACTGTGGCAAGAGTTGTATTAGCTAGCCTTCCATCACGGTAACAAACCACCTTAGGCCATTGGCTTAAGGTCAAGTGACAGCAGGTACAGCAGGAGCTCATGGGGAGCATTCACTCACCTTGTGAGCCAGGAGATGAGTGAGGAGGAAGAGGCTGGGTCCCACAGCCCCTGGAGTCACCCCAGCGACCCCCCACCAGACCTTACCTCCTACAGGTCCCATGCTGGGGTGAAGCCTTTAGTGGGCGTTGGGGCCCTCAGCCCCCAGACTCTGTAGCCTGCTCATGTAAGGAGGATCTTCCATTCTAAGCGGTGTTATTCTGTGCCAGAGTCCAGACTTGCTGGTTCTACAGACTTGCAGGTAGACAGCTGCAGGCCCTGCCCCACTGTCTGGAGCTGAAGAGGAAGCTGTCAAGTGCATTATGTGCCAGAGCCTCGAGACAGACCAGGGTGCTTCCATGCACACGTCGGCTGCTGTTGACTGTTGGGCAGGATGTGAAGACGGCATGTTCGTGACTGTGGGTGCTCCCGGCACCGGGGACTTGAGCTTGGGTCTTTTCAGCTGTTAATCGCCTTTTTCTGGGCTCTGGAGGAAAGGAGCATTTTCATCAGGGGAGTCATGTGGCGGGGAGGGGTGCAGAGCGGGTTTGTGGGGTGTCTGAGAGACCACTAGATGCAGTTCCAGGTCAGAATTCCCTCGTGGGGGTGAGGTGTTCACATTTACCAAGTGACTGCTGTGTGTCTAAAAGCATGGGCTCTTCCGATCTCCAGAGCAGCCTTGGAACAGACTGGAAATCAAGCCTAATCAGGGCTGAGGCTGTGTGCATGCCCTGGCTATGAAGGCAGGTCTGTGTGGCCAGAGTCCACACCTCTGTCCCCGTGATGGGGACAGGACCAGCTCTTGGTGCTCCGCACACCACTGGCAGGGCCATATAGGATCCTGGAGGCACCTTCCTAGTTCCATTCCAGATCTTGTAGGATCCTTCAGCCCGAAGGGAATGCTCTTGGGAGAGTAAAAACTCCTGGAACAAAACTCAAAATGGTCCAGACACTGCGTGTCACATGTAACTTATTTCCAGACTCTTCCTGCGGCAAACTCCTTGTCAGTGAGCAGGAAAGACTGAACACTTCTCTCGCTGCATGACAGGGGTCCTGGGGGCTGCTGCACTGCAGGCAGAGGGGCCAGCATGGGACGCTAGGGCAGCAGACCCCACACAAAAGTGTTGGCTCTCCTCTCACATCTGAGCAGTGCTGGCCCTGTCCTTGTTGGTCCTCCGCTGCTTGTGATAACTATTCCTTGAGTTACTCTGGGTTCCTGGCTGTCTACTTGGGTGTGGAGTGGAGGGAGGCCTGCGAAGACCCAGGCTCAGCGTGGACATTCCACCCCTGGTGCCTTCGCAGTGTTGGGAAGCCACAGGTGTGGGAGGCTGCAGCCTTGGTGTTTGCCATCAGCAGAACAGTGGTTCCTAGTCTTGCTTAGTGAGGACTGCACACACCTGTAGAAGAGTCACATCTAGAAAGCTTTGCTCAAGCAGGCCTGGGAGGACCACCCCAGCTGTTATCCTGAAAGCACCCATGGGTGCAGGTGGAGAAGCAGTAGACGGAAGATACCTGGTATCTGCCAGAGGGGGTGGAGCCAGGTAAGAGGAGACCCTGTCCTGGGGCTCCAACGCCATCAGGGCATTTCCACGACCCCACGGTCCCTGTAGAAGTCACACTGTGACCTCTTCCAAGCAGCAGGACAGGGAGAGAGGAAAAGGCTGCCCCCTTGATGCCCACACCTTGGAGCCCAGTGTGCTCGGATGGATGCCAGGGCCTCAACTCCAGAAGGGAGGTGAAGGGCACCCAGGAAGCAGCCAGTGTGGGGTGCATGGGCCCCATGCAGCCTTGAGGGGGCTGGTGGGTACAGGGGAGGCGCATGTTGACTGGGCAGGATTCGTACATACCCGTGCACAGTCCAGCAGGTGCGTGCATGTGAGCATGTGTGGGAGCTGGCTATGAGGACACGTTTCGCCAGCTGAAAGGTGGCCTGCTTCTGTGCATGTTCCCAGCCCCATCACACAGACCCTCATGTGGTCCTGCGCAGATGTGAGCACACAGCTCCTGTGCCCATGCGGTCTGGTGCACGTTAGTGAACAGGAGGTGCCAACCACTCAGGTGCCTTCTTCATATCCTGCGGGGCAGAGGAGCCCTTGCCAGGTGAGATGAGCCGCACAGAGGAGACCACAGCACCGGTGGCGGGCAGGGTGGTGGGTGTCATCCCTGCCTGTGGGCACCGTTGCCCAGCTGTGGTCAGAGCCCCCACATGCCGCCTCAGCTGTACACCAGGGAGCTGGAGCACACAGTCCCGGGCCTGCTGTCCCAGATGGGGCTTGGGGTTGACCACCCCCCGGGGAAGCTCACACAGAGCTGGCTGCAGAGGGCCACTCAAACAGCTGAGTTGGGGGCTAAGCCAGGTGGGAGGTGTTCTCATGCTCTCTGTGCCCAGGGCAGGAATTCCAGAGCCAAAACTAAATGGGCTGAGAGTAAAGGCAGTGATTTTTCTGTGTGGATTGAGAGGGCTTGCCTGCACCAGGGATCCATGGGCTGCTAGCTCCAGACAGACTCTGCTTCCCAACACCAGATGCTTACCCTCTCCTTTGTCCTTTTCGCATTGCCGAAGCAGCAGGAGCCATTTACAGGGAGTGTTTCTAGGCCACAAAATGGGCCACAAGCCACCAAGGGCTCCCGCCCTCTCACCCTAGGCAACACACCGCCTGTTCCTCAGCGGGTTGCTAGGCCATGTGTGTGGGGCCCTGAAGGCACCTGGCTCGTGCTCTGCCCGTGGTGTCCTCCCTGTGGAGGGCCGCCTCACCATGCTGTCCTGCTTTCCCGGGGCCATGGTGGTCAGTTTGGGCGCTGCTCTCCCTTCAGCCCAGCATCTGCCTGGTTCTGTGGACAGTCACCCACACGTGGAGCTGTTTCCTTCAGCTGAGACTCAGCGATGAACAAGAAATCGCACCGGCCTGGTGCGTGCGCAAAACAGTTGTCGCAGAGAGGGAAGCAGCTGCCAGTCCCTGCGGTGTCTCTCCATGTTCAGAGAGGCAATGGGATTCTGGACCATGGTCCACATCCCAGAACAGGCTGGGCTGGGGAGGCGTGGCAGGGACAGCTCTGCCGCTGTGACCGTATGCTGTGGCATCTCTGCTGTCGCTGCCCAGGACATCAGCATGAAGTTGTGCGTGTGTGGCCAGGTCCTGCGGGAACCAAATGACAGAACTGCTCTGGCTGTTGGGAGTCCACGCTCCCCGCAAGGTCAACGGGGTGCACTGAGGAAACCACACTCAGTGCGCCCTGCTCTGAGAGGTCTGAGCGCCCCCTGCGAGCTGGGCCCCCCTTTTTAACAGCTCTGGGGGCAGAGTGCAGGGACTTTGCACACTGAGAGACATCCAGCCCTTTCTGGTTTGAGACAGGGTCTGGATAAGTTGCTAACTTGCCTGGACTGGGCCAAACTTGTGAACCTCCTGCTTCAGCCTCCCACATGTACCACGACATGGATGTGAGCTAGACTTCACTGTGCGCCATCGTGGTGCTCCTGGGGTTTCTGACCAGGGTAGTGCCAGCTGCGCCGTGTAGATGTTGCTAGAGTACTTCAAGCACACTGTCCCAGGTCTGAAAGGACGGCGCTCACGTGTGTTGCAGTGTTGGATGGGGTGCTTGCTTGTTCTCCACATCTGGGGAGCAGTGAGGACTGTGCTGGGTGTCCTGTTCGCTGTCAGCACTCTGCCCACAGCACGGTGTGCAGTGACGCTTTGCACACAGGAGTGTGATGGGGACAGACGTCACCCGGCACCGTGCCCCGGCACACATCGTTAGCCCACCCAGGAGTACAGATGGGCTGTGGCCTGGCCCCTGGGTGAGGGGCGTCTTTCAGCCCTGTGCCCTCTCGGATCGCCACACCTTCAGGTTTGTGGTGTGTGCTTAGTGCCACCCCCGCCTGCAGTACCAGCTGTCCGCTGTCTGCTGTTGCCCTGGGCCCCGTGCCAGGCTGGCCATGCCCCTTCCACTCCTCTCTCCTCCCGTCAGGAGCGCTGGCGGCTGGGGACAGTGCATGCTGGATGGAAGGTCCCTGCCCCGTGCCCGAGGTTGGACATGCGCAGCCATGTGTCCGTAGGTGGGCCCACCCTGAGGCCTCCCTGGGCCTCACGTCACTGTCTGTGGATTGTGATGAAAGGAAAATGAATCCCTGCTCGTTTCGCTGGCACACCTTACACTGTAAAGTCACGGCCAGTGTGCAGGTGCTTGGTTAAGGGGAAAGGGGTGCCGAATTACAGGGTTCGGAGCCACCCGTGCTCTGGCTCCCACTGGAGGTCTTGGACTGAGTCTCCTGAGGAGAGGACACATGGCTATTATTCTCCGTGTGCCATGGCAGCATGACACCCACAGGTCAAATGCTGCAGATCCCTTAAAAACGATCACACACACTATGTACTATCCCAGAGCACACACAACATGCTCCGCATTTACGGGGATTACGTCTTTTCAGTTTTGTTTCTTGTTTGCCCCCTGCATAAACAACTTTGTGTGATGCTGTCCTCAGAGAGTGCATGGCTGCAATATTTGACATTGTTCGTGGCTAAGAATTGCCAGATCACTTTCCAAAGAGGTTGTACCACACAGCGGCGTCACTGTGACCAGACGGACTCAGGCCCCTGGGCCGGCCTACGTCAGTCAGGACCTTGTTCTGTGCACTAATGTCCCTCAGCTGGGCAGCACCTTGTAGAATGCAGGGGTCCAGGCCAGGGCCCCACCCTGGGAACTCGCTCTGTTGATTAGGGAATGTTACAGTTTATATCAAGATGCCCTCCACAGCCTCACGCGTCCGTAGGCAGCGCTTTTGGAAGCTGACTTGTGGTCAGGAGGTGGGGCCTGTCCAAAGATGAGGTCACTGGGCATGGCCGGAAGGGTGTGTCTCCCTCCCAGCTCCCCCTGCTCTCTCTGCTTCCTGGCTGCCAGGGTGCGAGCAGCTTTCCTCCAACAGACCCTTCCACCTGCTGTTTCTGCCTTGGAGCAGCCAAACTTGGATTGAAAATATGAGCCAAAGGAAACCGTCCTCCTTTAAGTTGAGTTGTCAGAAATTTTGTCCTAGCGAGAGAAAGTGATTAAGACAGTCACACTGCTGTAGCTGCCTCAGAGTCCTGAAGTGACTCAAAACAGCAGCACCTCATGGTCACTTTGTCTTTGGGACAGAGCCAGAAGTCGCGGCAGTGCCAGGCCCAGTGAATGAAGTGGCTGAGGACGCACTGTAATGTGTCTAGCAGCCTGCCTTTACTTGGATGCCACTCAGCAGCAGCCTTCACCGTATTTTTTTTTTTGGTACCGAGGATTGAACTCAGGACCTTGCGCTTATGAGGCAGGCATGGTGCCACTGAGCTAAATCCCCAGCCCCACTGCATTTTTGATCACATCTGGCAAAGATACTCATGAAAGAAGACTTTTAGAACTGCTTCAGAAAGTGGCAAGAAGGATAGATTTGAAGTGAGGGAGATGAATAGCAATGTCTCTTTTACTATAATAAATATAAAATTAAAAAATTTAAGCATTCAGTGTATAATTTGATCACCCATTATATTTTTCAACCTTACTGACATCTGCTTCCTTTCATATGTTTTTCTTTACTCACCACTTACTGGGTGCCAAAGATTGTGCCAAATGTGGCTGATTTCTGGCCCTCAATTTGTCACCCAGAATGTTCTCATTCCGGACCCTCACCGCCTGCGTCCTGCCTTCTGTGCCTCCTCCAACTCCACCCTCTGCCCTGCTCTGGGGTTTCCAGCATCATCCCCCAAGCTGACATCATGGTTACGTGTTTGTTTTTCTTCCCTCTCAAGCCCCTCACAGGGCCGTGTGGTTCCAGCATACCAGGCCCTGTACAGACGCGTGTCTATAAAACCGCATCTTCTCCAGTGTAGGAAATGAAACAAACCCAGGGGAAAGTGTTTTAAAACACAAGCTCATTAAATGTGATCTTAGGTACTACTAAATATAGCTGTATGGAGACAAATGTCATGCTTAATTAGCAACACATTGTGAGCCACCTACAGCTCGCTTTGAGACAAAGCAGTATTTGAACATGTGAAATACTGTTTCTTCGTTTCTTGTCTTCACTTCTGCTTAGATTTTAATCTTTTTACCTCTTGAACCAGCAGTTTCCTTCCTGCTGATCCATTTGTCACGATGCTCCTGACTCATTCTGCTCGGCCTGCTCTGCGGTGTCACTAGGGGTTCAGGACTCCTCCTGGCCCGATGAACCAAGCCCCATCTGTCCCTGGCTGTGACCCTGCTTCACCCAGATTGAACTTGGGCCACTGCAGCAGGAGCAGGACCTTTCAGTCTCAGCCCCCGAATGCGGCCTGGTCACACATCTTTGACATCTGAGCGGTTTGACAGTGCAGTTCTCTTGTGATCTACTGAAGGGTTCTCATGGGCAGCAACTCTGGGGCTGGTGACTCCCGGGACCCCGTGGCCACACCCTGTGGTCTGGTGCTGCTCGTGTCGTGGTATTTGTGTGCCTCTCCCATTTCCTTGTGGACTGGCCTCTTCCCAAAGGTGAGGTGGTGTCATTAGAGTCCCTTCCTGTAGGTCTCACACTTGGTGTGTGCATCGTGCATGTGTGTGTGTGCATGAGCACAGTACAGAGGCTGGAAGAGCCGCAGGAGCAGGTAGTGCAGTGGGGGTTGATGGAAGCTCGAGGGCATAGAGGCTCCTTCAATTCCAGAATTTTGCACAGGATGCAGGAGATAATTAGACTCGGGGGAATCATTGGAAATCTTTTTGCTTCCAGGGTCAAAATATTCCTTGTAGAGTGAATTACTTCCACTCTGGGATGTTCATCTCGGCGAGAATGTTCACGTGTACCTTATTGCTTGGTTTCTTCAATACGGCTCTCTGATCATCAGTTGTTAAAATAGAACATTTCAGCTCCCAGAAACGCATCCTGAGGTTGCTCTGGTAACCAGCGGCAGCTCTGGAGCTTCAGCCGAGGTCGCCACACTTTCAGGTTGTCCATCGAGAGGCCGTGTCTCCGTAGCGCCCTTGTGATAGGTCCGTGGAGGCCCTCAGTGCAGCAGCGGAGCACCTCACCTCCAGGAGCCCCAGTGTGCTCAGCGCGCCCTGCCCTCCCCGCTGGACTGCGCTGGCTCTGAGCTCTGGACATCGCAGACGGCTGTTTAAACCAGAACGCGTCTCTGGTCTCCTTTCTCTGAGGAAACAGCTGGGGAGACATCTATTTGTGAGGCCCACATGGGGTCTGATCACCATGGCCGCGTCTGTGAGTCCCCAGCACTGTACAGACCTGTAGCCCCGTGTGCCTCGCCCCAGCACGCATGTATGACTCTGTGCATCCCCTGATCACATGAGCTGCTGGAGCTGGTGGGTGGTGACCATCCTGGCTGGGCTGTGGGTGGCTGCAGGGCCCAGGGTGCCATCTTGGTGTCCCCATCCCTGCACCCTCCTGGGTTGATGGAGCTGTGCCTCCCTCCCGGGGTGCTGTCAGGAGTCCTGGGACCATGCAGTGCTGCTCTCAGCACCGAGCCAGGCTATCCCTGTCACCATTGCCGCCACATGTGCTCCTTGCTGGGCTTCAGGGACCAGGGAAAAGCCTTTGCTGGTTCCTCAGCAGCGTGAAGTCCTGGTCTCGCTCATGCTCCAGCTCCCAGCTTGGTTCTTCCAGTCTGAACGTGACTTTTCGTTGGTCTGCGACACATAGGACGTGTGTCTGTGAGGATCCCCTGCCCCAAGGAGTGTCTCAGTGAATGAGAAAGAGAAGAGTTTAGGACTCCTGGAATGAACGGCTAAGGGTAGAGCAGATCTGCAGGACAGCGGAGGGTCGGCAGGACACCCGCTTTGGCCCGTGTATTCCCACAGCCTCGGTGAACTCACCTCGATGAGATGCACAACTGTCCTGTGACAAGCCATCCTGCACCCTCCCTGTCCCTCGCAGAAACTCCTGAAGAATCAGTTTCCTGGGACGGACTTCTCATTGGCATGGGGAGGATGATGGCAGCTGTGGGGAGGAGGAGAAGCTGTCTGCCAGCATCGCAGAGCAGGGTCCCTGAGAACCTCTCTGCAGCCTTGTGTGTGCTGCAGGATGCAGGCTGCGGTCTGGGGCTGCCAGCTTGTGCTGCCCAGGTGACCGGTTGGGAGCAGGTCTCGCTGAGTCCTCATTGCTGCCACTGTTTAGTCTGAGACTTATGATGCTCTCCAGTGTGTTCGTGGACAGCCTGCCCGCCACATGTCCCCTGCCAGTGATCACAGGAGACACGGGCCAGTGTTTGGGCTCCTGTCCCCCTGGGCGGTGGGTGATGGGCGTATGCTCTGCGTAGCCGCCCCCTCCACACAGCACCAGTTTCCTGGACACAAGCAGCAGTTGCAGAGAAGCCCAGAGCTGCACTGCTGTGGTTCCTCCATGTTCTTCCCTACTTTGTGCAACACTTGGTGCCGTGTGGCTGCCTGCATCTCCCTGTGCCCTTGTCTGCTTCTCTCCTGCTCCTGGAGGCGGCCAGACCCGGGACTCAGGGCCTCTGTGACATCGCATCTTGGTCCTCACTGTCTCCTAGGCTGTCCGCTGGGAGCCTGGGGTTTTATTTGCCCTCCTGTGGTCATTCTGGCTCCTCCAGGGACAAATGGGGTCCCTGCTTGGGGACAGGGTGGCTGGGGCTGGGGGGCGCACTGGGAGCAGGGTCTCTAGGGCTCGCCGTGGGAGCACAGGTTTGGGGAGGCCTAGGGGAGTCGGGTGGGGGGATCCAGGGAGGGATGTGTGGGAAGGCGTGAGTGTGCTGTCCCTGCTGCTCCCCGCCCTGCGCACTCACTTGGCTGCGGATGGTGCAGTTGCTGCCCAGTGCCCAAACGGGGTGTTGGGCGTCCTCCCGAGCCCTCAGTGGCCGTGGGAATGGTGTGGTCCCAGCACTAGGCATCTGTGGGGACCTCGCTGAGGTGCTGGGGGGCTCCTCAGCCTCACTCGGCCAGGTGAGGTCAGCAGACAGTCCTCAGTGGGAAAGGGACCAGCAGAAGGAGCTCCTGCCTCCGTGTCGCTTCTGTCCACAGGATGTGAAGAAACAAGTGAGCACCTCACAGGCTTGTGAGTGGTGACACAGAGGTCCGTTGGGAGTGGCCTGTGCCTCCCTCGCCACCGCCACCTCCAGCAGGACACTGGCCTTCTGCCCATAGCGGTTTCTGCCTCCCCTCCTGCTGTGTCTGGAACTTGGCCCCTTTGTCCCCAGCTGTGACGGACTTTGTGCAGGGTCCTCACCCTCAGCTGTCCCCTCAGCGCTCTGGGGCTGCTAGTGAGGGCCCTCTGCAGGCCCCGTGGACTAGACCTTGACCCTCGCCTGTGGGGTCTGGAACGTGCCCAGCCCTGCCTGCTCTCATCAAATGGCTCTTTCTTTTCTGAGCAGGATCCCCACTCCCTGCCCTGAATTCAGGAAGGAAGGACAGGAGTGGGCTGTTGCGTGTTCCTACACTGCGGATTCAGGGGGTGGGGGATTGGGGAGAGCGCTTTGTCCTCACCTCCCCAGGGGGCTCATTGACAGAGCTTTTGAAATTCCAGGGCCTTGATGCTGCCAGAAGACAGCAACCGGGAAGGCTGGCCCAGCGGTTTGTTGAGGCGGAACCACCCACCAGAGGAGAAAGTGGGGTGCAGGGGGACTGGAGGAGGCGGGCAGAGCAGCCGCCCCTGGGGCCTGGGCTCGAGGGCCACAGGCCCCACCCTTCTGGGCAGCACTCAGCGCTCTGTGTGGCAGACCGCGCGTGGAGCCTCTCTGGGGACGGACGGAGAAAAGGCGGGGTGAAGGTGGAGTGGAGAACGCCTTGCAGGCAGTTGGAGCTCACGGAGGGCCGGGCGTGCATGGTGGGCTGCTCCGCACGCGGATGCGGTGTTTCCGCCACACGTGCACGTGTGTGTGTGTGTGACGTGCTGTGCAGTCATGTCCTGAGCCCACGGGGACGGGTCAGGGCCCTGTGGGTACAGAGCGTGCACAGGCGCCCAGGTCCCTCTCAGAAAATGCCACGGCATTTGTGTGTAATGCACGCACTGCTGCCATCCACAGCAAACCCTCTCAGGATTCCGTGCGCTGTCCAGTACAGTGTAAGTGTGCAGTAAACAGCTGTCAGTCTGTGTTGTTTGGGGAACAAGAAGGAAGCCCTCCAGTGTTTAATGCGGACACGAGGTTCTTTCTGTTTCCTTTCCACATCTCACAGATGTGAGACCTGTGGTCGTGGAGGCCCCGCGGGTCCCGTGCTGTAAGTGACGTGGCTGGTGTTCGTGCAGTCACGGATGCATTCTCCAGGGAATGACCGTGCAGGCTGCAGACTGCCAGTTTGCGTGCAGCTGCTGGCTGGTGCCCAGCAGTCCCTGCCCCCGCCGTCTCGGGTGGCTTCGGCTGCTCTTCCCTGTGTGCCCCAGGCCTGGGTCCCGAGGGCAGGGGCTCATGGGTGGGGTCCCCAGGGCAGCGTGCTGTCCCCTGATGCTGTCCGCTCTCCCCAGCTGGTGCTGCCCGAGTACTCCATCCACAGCCTCTTCTGCGTCATGTTCCTGTGTGCTCGGGAGTGGCTCACCCTGGGGCTGAACGTGCCACTGCTCTTCTACCACTTCTGGAGGTGAGTCTGCGGGACCGGAATGGGCCCAGGCAGAGGGGCACCAGCCCTCCTCGCTCCTGCCTCCGGGCCCCCTCTCCAAACCCCACCCGTGCCCCTGGCCTGTGGCGGGG
>NW_022900923.1:579786-608427 GCF_012274545.1 Fukomys damarensis | reverse complement strand
CCCCAGCTGGTGCTGCCCGAGTACTCCATCCACAGCCTCTTCTGCGTCATGTTCCTGTGTGCTCGGGAGTGGCTCACCCTGGGGCTGAACGTGCCACTGCTCTTCTACCACTTCTGGAGGTGAGTCTGCGGGACCGGAATGGGCCCAGGCAGAGGGGCACCAGCCCTCCTCGCTCCTGCCTCCGGGCCCCCTCTCCAAACCCCACCCGTGCCCCTGGCCTGTGGCGGGGAGGGCCCCGTCCTTGTGGGTCAGTGTGACAGCAGCCACAGCGCTGTTGAAGTGGCTGAGCAGTGGAGGACCCCAGTGCCCCCAGGTGACAGCCGGATGACAGGACAGAGTGTATCCACACAGTGGAATGGTCTTTAGCCACGAGAAGGGATGAAGGATGGATTCTTGCTGCACATGGCTGCAAACACAAGTTGAAAGAAGCCAGATGTGATGGTCACACGGAATGGTCACATATCATCCCACGTATGTGAGATGTGCAAAGCAGGCCAACCAAGGAGACAGAGGGCAAAATAGTGGTGTTGGGGGCTGGGAGGGAGCAGAATGGGGTGAGTGCTTATTTTGCAGGGTTTTCTTTTGGATGATGAAATGTTCTGGAACTGGGTAGCATGATGGTCGTACAACTCTGAAAATGTACTAATACCCACCAAACTGTGTCCTTTGGAAGGGCGAATTTTGTGGCCCGTGAATTACATCTTAATTTTAAAAAGCACTTAGCAGATAGGATGGGTTTTCTGGGTCATTCTATTCCCTGCTAAGACCACGTGTGGGGTCATGAGATGTGGGCTTGATATAAAATACCCTCACCGGGCAGTGAAGGAGGATGTAACCACAGGGCCCACCCTGGTCCCCTTGGGCGGGAGCTTGACTCCAAACCCTTTCCTCATTGTTATTTTGCCATGGAACAAAGCCTCTGTTTAGCCACATCTAAGGCATTTCACTAAGACGTGCGGAAACGTACTACATGCTAGGCCTTGTGGGAATCCAAGAAGAATACTTAAATATAAATATAGCCCTTTCCCCGAGGTGCACCCCAGTGCAAGAGAAATGGACTCCTGAGGGACAGACAAGGACTGTCTGCCAGGGGAGTGCAGGGGATGGAGCCCTACACCAGCCTGGAGAGTGCTGGAGGGGCACACGTGTGTCCATAATGTGCATGCAGCCGAGGGCCGGGGCAAGGGAGCAGCGTGTGTCCAGGGCTGTGGCACGCAGCTTCTTGGAGGGGGCAGATGACAGTGGCAGACACGGTGGGGATCTTAGGGGCCAAAGAATTTGTCTGTGGAGGAGTTGGCGTTGAGCTCTGAGGGAGTGGAGAGCTATGGAAGGGGTCAGAGGAGCAGAGCCACATAGTGGGGTACAACTTTGGGAGAGGACCCTGGAGCCACAGTGCACTCCAGGTGGGGGGAAGAGGGCAGCCTGGCCCAGGTGGGAATGGTGGGTTATGGGACAGGCCTTGGGTTCTGGGGCTGATGGGCAGGCAGCTGTCGCCAGGACAGGAGGTGGCAGTGCCATTGACCGAGCACAGATGGCAGAAAAAGCCTGAGGTGTGGAGGGAGGAGAGTGCAGAGTTTCACATTGAGTGAGTCATCAGCTCTCTAATGCCGGCTGGAAGAGAGGAAAGGTTCAATTTGGTCTGGAGCCTCCGCCATGGTGGGTTGGGCCGGGGGAAGCATTGTGTCATGGTGGGATCATGTGGCAGAGGAGCTGCTCACCTCACGGGGGCCATCCCAGGAGGCCGAGCCCTGGATAGTATGACACCTAATCCAAAATCACCAGTCTCAGGAAGAGTACGGGTGCAGCATGCACACGCGGCTCCTGGCCTCCACTTCCCTGACATCTCCTGGCACCTCCTTGAAACACCGGGGCCACCATGTTTGCCTTCTCTCCCAGTGTCGTGGTGTATGATGCCCCTGGCTCTGACGCGAGGGTGTGTGCCTGAAGTGGGTGCAGAGCTCGAGGGTGGTGCCTACTGCAACCCAGGCAGGAGGGGAGCTGGCTGTGTGGCATGGATGGCCAGGCCTAGACAGCATTGGGTGCAAGTCCTGTGTCCCTTCAGGTACTTCCACTGCCCGGCTGACAGCTCGGAGCTGGCCTACGACCCGCCAGTGGTCATGAACGCAGACACCCTGAGCTACTGCCAGAAGGAGGCCTGGTGCAAGCTGGCCTTCTACCTGCTCTCCTTCTTCTACTACCTGTACTGGTGAGCACTGCCGCAGGAGGGTGTGCCATACTCAGGGCAAAGCTGGGGATGGGGCTTCCCGAGGGAGCAGCGTGGGGCAGGCAGATGTCCCGTCCTGAGCACGTCCTCAGGCCCACACTGCCAGGTGCCTCCTTCCAGTGTCCCCCTCCGGTCAGGGTGGAGTGCAGGGGCACCTCTGCTTCCCAGGGGCTTCCCAGTGGCATGTCAGTCTCACCACCTGCCCTCAGCATCTCTGACGTCACCTGAAGCACTTGGCTGAGCCAGACCAGCCACTGTGCAGCTGTGCCTGGGGGGCAGCCTCTCCCTGTCGCCTTTGGTCCTGCATCCCCTATAGGTGATAGCAGCTGGACAGAGGAGGAAGGGGGTGTTAGATTGCAGTCACCTCAGGGCCGAAGCAAGGAGGTCGTATCTGTGCTGTCCAGCGTCCAGAGACCAGCTGGGCTCTAAGCTCAGGGATCTGTGTGTGTCCTTGGGTTATGAGCTGGGTGCTGTCTATACCCATGTGTGACATCCTTGGAGATGATCCCTTAACCACTGATGTCTCCGGGTCTCAAAGTGGGGTTTTGGTCAAGTCATGGGGGCAGGTGACAAGCGTGTGTTTCCAACACACAGCCCTGGGTGCCGTGTCCCGGAGTCAGGAGGCCAGGTGTCTGGGGATCCTGAGGTGCCGGGCGAGGCAGGCCACACGTGGTGGTGGGGATTCTGCTGCCTGTATCAGTAGTGGGTGCCAAGGCTGTGGCACCATAACTGCAGCTCAGGCTGTGTCTCCTGCCCCACCTGGGACTCTTCTCGGCCTCCTTTCCTCTGGGTCTCTCTGCCTGTAACTGTGTCACTCGAGGATTTCTTGTCTGGTGTCTCAGCCTGTCACACAGCTGCTGGTTTGAGCTCCACTGCTGGGCTGGGTCCCTCCAGGGCCGGGCTGGGCTTGAAGAGGCACTCAGTAGATGTTCAGGAAGGCTAAACAGGAGGGACGGAGCAGAGACGGAGGGTGCAGCTGTGGGGTGAGCAGGCCTTGGGATGGGACCCCTACTCCCTGTAGGACGGGCCCTTGGCTCCCGACCTGGTAGAGTTTCTGTGAACACCGCAGATCAGAGTCCCCTCCAAGCTCAGTGCCTGTCCTCTCTTGGGCTGGGCCTCGCCTGGGTCCTGCTCCCAGTGCAGAGTCCTGAGCACAAAAGGCCAGGGTGGAAGTCACTTGGTTCCTGTTCCTATTCCTCTTCCTGCCTTGCTGATGACCCTGCCCACGTCCCTGCCCCACCCCCAGATCCACCAGGGTGAGCTGGTGGCTGACAGGTCCTGTCCCTGCTGCTGTGGTGAGGACAGGATCTGAGAGGAGCGTGGGAGTGGACACTTGGGGCAGTCCTTGCCCCCAAAGCCTTGGCATACAGTGTGGCAGTGCCCACGTCAGTGCAGGAAGCATTAGGGGCCGTGGGGAGCAGGTCCAGGACAGGACCCGAGGAGATGCCCGTTCGAGCCTCTCAAGCCTCTCTTGAGCCCTGGCTCACACAGCTCCCGCTAATGCCTCTCCCCTTTCTCACCAGCATGATCTACACGCTGGTGAGCTCCTAACTCCCAGGGCAGGTGCTGCAGAGACCATGGGAGGCCGAAGCTGAGGAGTCCACTTCCGCTGGCGACTGGATTAGGGTCAGAGAGGGGGCGCAGGAGAAGGCTGGGCGGCTGTGACGTCGCAAGGACCGGGACAGTGCAGCAGCGGTCCGGGTCGCTGTGCCTGTCTGCCGCCCGTGTGTATCAGTCCGCACTCAAATCCCACATACAGGAAGTAGGCGACAAACACTGAACTCCACTGAACCACCATTGCTGCTTCCCCAACCCACCATTGTGGAAGACCTCCTGGCCCTGGGAGCAGGTTGGGTGCTGGAAGGCGCCTGCCAAGGACAGACGCCAGTCAAGGCTGTGTGCACAGGGCCGTGGGACGCTGGGGGTGTTGTGGGCCACCTGGGATGCTTGGTTCCTCCTAACTGTGGCCTCGGCCTGGCCTCTGTGCAGGGCTGGGATGTGGGTGGCTGGCTGGGGCACCGCCCGGAGTTTGTAGGATCTGTGCCCGATTGCTAAATTCAGAGGTGACTTCTGGAGCGGCTTTGGGGCAGGGTATTGGCATGGACTCCTGTCCAGTGTTGCTGGGTGATCTGGGGAGGGGAACTAAGGGAAATGGAATTTTTAAAATATTTTCAACACATTCAGGTGTTTATTCTTTAGCCTCTCGAGGTATATTCTGCTGTTCCCAAAACCATCAGAGTAACAAACCAGCCAGCCAGATTTAGAGCTGCCTTTTCATAAAAGTCCGAGAGCAATCGGAGCCCAGAGAACCCACACAGTGTTGCCTGGAGCAGACAACATAACTACAACTGCTGTTTATTTCAGTGGAGGCACCGGCAAGTTTAGAATCTTCCTCTTGGGGTTCTCTCCACCTGGGGTGGGTGCAGTGTGCAGGGTGTGAACAGCGATAAACAGCCTGTTCTGATGTTTAAGTCAAGCACAGTGGTGCTGACCTTGTTCCCCATTCTCCTGGCTGAGACCCAGACTACACTGTGTGTCAGCTGCTGTGGCGAGGCCATGACTCAGCTGTGAGGGGGTCTTGGTGTGCGCTGTGTCCTGTTTTCATGCTGGTCTGTTCACTGGGCCCCCTCAGTTCAACCCTGTCTGAGCAGGACTTGCTCCATATGGTAAGCAGAGGGGACGGTGGAAAAAGTGAAGTTTCAAAAAGGTTCACTGCTTCTGGAAATTCTACAGAAAACAGAATGCAGGCTTCTGTTGCTGATGCACCAACCTGAGGCAGAGCGGTGTTTCAGAGCAGGTGCCTGTCCTCTCTTGACACCCTGGCCCCTGGCAGGTGACTGCTGTGGGTCATACGGGTCATACATCGATCTCAGGGCCCCTGACCTCACTGGCTCCGTCCTCAGAAGCCAGTCACGGTCACCCTGGAGCGAGCAGGCCTGACCCTGGTTCCCGGAATGTGGCCCAGGTGAGGCTGTTCTGTTTCCATACTTGCCTCCTTCCTAGCGGGGCTGGAGTGGCCTCTAACCAGATGCAAGCAGGAATGGAATCAGGAAATGCAGACTTACAAAGGAAGGGTGGTTGGCAACCCTGCCTCCCAGAGGCTTTCTGTTGGTGCTGTCAGCTTCAGTTTGTACTGTCTCTTGTGGTGAATGGTAGCGGTTCAAACTTACACGGCTGCTCACAGGCTTCCACACCTCTCAGGACCCTCCTGGCAATCCTGTGAGGGCAAAACTGTCCTCCGCTCATGTTGTAGGAGAGAAAACCAAGGCTCGGGTGAAGGGAGAGGGGTGAGGGGTAAGGAGTAAGGGCCTCCCTGTAGCCACGTGGCAATCACAGCCCTGCTTTTGAACCACACATCTGACTTTAAAAATCCATGTCCTGTGCCTCACCCTGAAAGCCACTTAAGCAGCCCAGATCCTGCTACAGAGCAAATGGTGGATCTGTTTGAAGAGGGATATAAAACCGGAAGTTTAGGGGAAGTCTTGGGGGCCCAGCCATCTTCTGGAGGGAGGGTCTCTCAGAAGGGCTTCCAGTGCCTGGGCTGCTCTTATGGGGATGGCAGAGAAGCAGCCAGCTTCCTGAGAAGTAGCTCTGGCTCCTGGCAGGAGTGATCAAACTTCTAATCTCAGGGAGAGGTCGGTGGGGAGTGAGGACAAGGTTACAGAGGTGAAGGTCACAAGAAGGTGACTCCGACCGTTAGAGGTCAGCTGTGGAGCTCGTGCCCCAGTAACTGAAAAATGGACAAAGGAGGTTAAGAGAAAGTCCTGAGAGACAGGAAGGGTCCTAAAAGTGGGCTGCGGCGTGCTCTTTGTCTGGGGTTTTATACAGGAAAGCGAGCACATCTCAAGCCTCTCTGGGCCGGGCTGAGGCCAACCTGTGGGTTGCAAGTCCAGTGTCACTGCTGATACCCATCTGAGAGGGAAGCGCGGCACAGGGCGGGCGTGCAGAGGAAGCGCCATGCACTGCAGCTTGGGTATAACTCCCCATGTAGAGAGAGCAGAGGCAGCTGGGGAAGGGACCGGGAAGGGAGTCCTGCCCCCATCACGCCTCGGCTAGGCTTGCGGCAGGCGGTGCTGATGCAGTGCGTTCCCAGCTGCTGTCTGCTCCAGGGAGGCCACAGGCCTGCTACTCTTCCAGTTCCTCTCAGTCGCAGTGTCTGCCCTGACTTCCCAGAAGCCGGGCCCCCTCTGGCTGCCTCTTAATTTCTGAGGAGTCTAGTCTGTCTGTACACAATCAAGGGTGAGCTGCGGCACAGTGCTCGGGAGCTGTGGCCGCCTGCAGTGGGGCATGCTGCCTCTGTGGCCAGGCTGTGCAGCTCCGGGAGGCAATGGGACGGAACAGAGGACTCTGACTGACACCAGGAGAGTGGCCATCCCTGGCGAGCGTGTTGCCGGCTGCAGCTGGGTGTGTGTGGTTGGAGGGTTTGGGCTATGGCCTTGCCTCTGTAAGATCGGGGAGCGGCCCCCTTGGGTGCTGTGATGACGGAGCCTGGCTCGGCCAGCCTGTCTCAGTGGAGGAGGACCAGACACCATCAGCAGGAAGCTCCCCAGCACAGCAGAGTAGCACAGCCTCCTTCCTCACCGCCCTCCATCCTGGGGGCCCACGGTCCCAGCCACAGACCACAACCCCTGGCTGACAGAGCTCAGCTCTCCAGGGAGAACCTCCCTTCGTGTTCTATTTTTAGTTTGGTAATTGCACCAATGTGGAATAGAATTGTCACGGCTGTGACAGCTTTGTTCTCCCACCAGGAGCTGAATGCAGCCGCAAAGTGCTTTGACAACAATGAATGGCACTCACGCTGGGTCGGCACACAGATCTGCTTCCTAACCTTTCTCCCTAGGACTCAGCTGCTCTGTTCCATGCTGAGCTCTGCAGAGCATGTGGGGTGGAACCTTTGGCCCAGGCTGTGCCTCCTGGGGCTGCTGGGTCCCCAGGCCGGGCTACAGGCTGCTGTCCCTGTGGGCATGGAGGAGGGAGGATCTGGGGTGCCCCTGGGGCTCTGCTGGCCCCAGGCATGGGGAGAGGGCTGGGCAGGTGGTTCCTGGGAACACAGGAGCGGCAATGGGGTGAGGTGGGTGCGTCAGAGCCGCCCCTGTGGGGGCGTGCAGAGGGGGCAACCCCAGAGTGTGCCTCCGGCTGGGTCTCACCCGCTGGAGTAGAAGCGGGGTCAGAACCGCCCAGCAGATGGCATCTTCTGGGCAGTGCCCATCACCCCAGTTCTTCCTTCCCCTCCCAGTTCTCCTGGCATCTGGACTCCAAGCCTGTGCAGGAAGGAGGCCAGTGTGGGCTGGAACTGTCTTGCTCAGGCTCTGGGAACCAAGGATTTTGCTAAGCAGTGGTGACACACAGCTGTTAAAGCCAAGCTTATGTAAGTGTACGTAAATTATATTAAAAATCAAAGTCAGAACTCATCACTTCCTAATCACCATGACACACATTAATGCCACCCAAGCTTCCTGGGCCACACAGCCTCCTGGATGAGGAAGCATTGAGCTGCGGGGGGCAGTGGCACTGTGCCTGTCCCCACCTGGAGTTCGGTGACATCCCACTAGCAGCTGCAGGTGGGCCAGAGTGTGCCTAGGCCCCAGGGGAGTGTTCACCCACGGGATGAGCAGATGCTGCAGGTGTGTGACACGCTTGCTGGCATACATCTCCGGCCTGGCATTGTTGGTTTTGGCCTGATGCGGCCCCTCATAGGGGAGAGGTCCTGATGGAGCAGAGCTGCCCGCCTCATCCCGAGAGCAAGAGAGAAACCCTCAAGGGCACCCCAACACCTAAGACCCCACCCCTAAAGTCTCCACCACCTCCCAACAGCCCAGCCCAGTAGGAGGGACATGAACAACCAGACTTCAGCAGGAGGACGTGGCCTGTTAAGGTTCCTCAGGGCTGGGGGAAGGTAGCATGGCTTCTCTGCTGGCCACGGAAAAGCTCTGATTTTAGACCCAGTGCTGCATCTATGGGCCAGGGCCCCTCCCAGACAGGGCTGTCACTGTGTGTGTGTGTGTGTGTGTGTGTGGCCCCTGTCCAGAACTTGGCACAGGACATGAGCTCCATTACTATGCCTTCTCCCTCCCTCTTGTCACTTGAGCTAATACACACACTGTGTCCCCTCCCACCTGCACGGGGCTTCTTCCTCCCTTGCTGTGTCCCCTCTGGGTCCGGCTTCCCACTGGACCCCAGAGACCTCAGACGCTGGCCTTTTGGCTTAGAGATGCAGCAGTTCCAGGAGACTTGTCCTGCCAGCCAGCAAAGAAAGACAGAAATGCCACCGCAGTGCCACTGTTCAAACATCATACCGGGCTGGCCGGAATCCTTGTCCTTTTCAGAAACACCCCACACCAGAAAAACATCATCGCCTTTCTGACTGGAATATGTCTGATGTCAGGAGTGGGAGAAGTAGAGGAAACGAACTCTCCATGAAATACTAGTGCCCTTATCAAACTGCGGTGAGACGGTCAGCTGGGCCTGCCTGGGACAGTCTGCCTGTACCACCACGGCGGCAGCAGCGGGAAGCACAGGGCTTTGGGACACTTTCCCAGGTGTGTCCCACAGGTCCTGGGAGGGACAGTCACTCTGAGGAGGCCAGCAGCGGAAGGGCAGGAGAGAGTTGGAGCAGTGGCCAAGTAAATGATGGGTTTTGGTGGAAACACAGCTCCTGAAGTGATGTGTGACTGGCTTGCCCAGGAGCCATGGTGGGGTTGTCCCAGCCCTTACCACCCCACCTGGGGAGAGCTATTTCATTTATAGAGGACAGGTGCTCTGAGGGGACAGTTTGAAGACACATGCTCTGAGGAGTAGTTCATAGTTGTGCTCTGAGGGGACAGTTCATGGACACCTGCTCTGAGGGAACAGTTCGCAGATACGTGCTATGAGGGGATAGTACATAGATGTGCTCCAAGGGGACAGTTCCTAGACACCTGCTCTGAGGGGACAGTTTGTAGACACGTGCCCTGAGGGAGCAGTGAGAGACTGGAACCTCCCTAGAGCAAGGAATCTAAAATCCATGTCATGAACCAGGTAGAGAAGGTTCTAGAAGAAGTATTTAAGGAATGCAAGAGGCAGAGGACAGAAATGCTGAAAGCCTCCCCTCTCCCTTCCTGTGGTGTTGGGGCAGTTGCTTCCTGGTGAGGCTTTTAGAGCACTGAGTTCTATGACCAGGTCCACAGTAGGCTCCCCAGGTTGTCTCTGCTGGGCCTGGGGGGATAGCTTGCACGACATTCTTCAGAGTGCAGCAGAGGAGGCAAGAAGAGCTCACCGAGGTGAGGAGTAAGGAGCGAGTGTTTGCCACGGAACAGGGTGGGTCCCACAGCCTCATTATCAGCGGTGCTGTGAAGATGCAGGCCATGGCCCAAGTTGGACAACAGCACCCAGAATAATCGATCTCCATAATTCAAAGGCAGCAAAAAGAGGAAGGGCTGAACTCAAGAGGTTATGGGTTCCAGTCTCTTTGAGGACAGGCATTTAAGTATCTCTAGAGCTGGGCTCTGTCCTTATTGGGCTCAGGATCAGTGTCTGCCAGGCTCAGCTGAATGCTGGGGGAACTTGAAATCTGCGGGGGTGGAGCTGACCCCGGGTGGAGGGTTGGTGTCCAGCAGGGCACTGGGGAGAGGTCTGTCCCTGAGACACCTGTGGTCAGTGCTTTCAAGGTGGGCCCAGGTTTGCAGGAGGAGCTCACTGCTGCAGAAACCACCCTGCTCTTGGTCTCTGAGTTACCAGGGCCCTGAGGGAGCAGAGGTCCTGAATCTGTGGGAGTCTCAGGGGGACTAATGCTGTCATATCTCAGGATGATGTAGAAAACCTCCATCCAAGGGAAGAAAAAGGCTGGGCCTCTGGACAGATTTATGGGTTTCGGAGAGTTGGGCTAGGGATGGGGCTGCATCCCAAGGAGTGGCTTCCAGGCCCCACAGTAGTCCCTGCTTCCTCGAGGGGCCTGCATTGCACCTGGGTTGGCTCCTAGCAGGGCTCCGGACAGAGGTGGTTCAGGAGCTCCCACTGTGCCCACAGAACCTTGGGGGCTCTCGGGCCAGTGCATGGAGGGACAGGGCATGCGTGAGAGGTGGTGACAAGGAAGGGGACAGTCACCCCTCACTGGAGCAAGGTCTTCCTTTGCTCAGGTCCAGCTTTCTGTGGCCTGTCAGACTGGCCTCGAGGGACACCACCTGCCATCTATGGAGAGGTCCGCGGCCTGGTGCTAGGCAAGCGGTGGAGAGCGATTGGAGGGATTGCCCTGACTCCTGGGTCAGTTCTGTTCAAAGTGGCTGGAGACTCCGGGCCATAGTCAGCTGCTGGGGCTGGGATATGAATCCAGCCATCCGTGACCTCTTGCATCGTTGACTGAAAGGACTAAACTGGACTTCTGACTTGACCTCTTCTGGCTGTATGAGGTCGGCCACGTTTTTTAACCCTCCCGAATCCTAGTTTGCTCAACTGTGTGTTGAGTGTGCTAATCCATAATTTTCCAAGGGTGATGTGGATATGAAGTGTGATCATTTATATAAAATCAGTTTGTAGTTTGAAAAAACCAGTACCAACATGAAGGCTTAGCACCACCCTCATCACGGATGGAGTTGCCTCTTATTTGCTTCATGGAGAGGCTTAAAATACAGCTGGATCTGAGTTTCAGGGTGAGGGCTGAGGGGACTGGCCTTTGGGCAGAGGAAATGGGCTCCCAGCTCTGCTCCCAGGTGCCCACCTGGATGCAGTATGGGGGCTATAGAGTTTCTGATGCAGTAGTTTTGACCCCTGGGGTCAACATTTTACTCCATGTCTAAAAGTGGGCACTGTTCCAGTGCTGATAATTTTCCCTGAGAAAGATATTTCAGGTGCAGGCTCCACTGGGCCAGTTTAATTCCTTGGACAATTTTAAACATGGCAGCATTAGACTGTTTCCAAATTTTTCCATTTCCATTTTCCTAAAATTATTTTTGCTGAGATCAATGACTGTTTGTACAAAAATTATGAACAAGATTAAATTTATTAGTCTTCTAAAATTGTCAGTTTGCCAGTGTGAGTTTCATGTGGAACTACCAATTTTACCAAGTCCAAAATCTCCCAAGTCAAATGTCTTGCCACCAAGTTCTTAGATCAGTGTGTGGTCATCCACAATTCCCGATGGGTACCGCGGTCCGTGGACTCTCGGTGGTGCTGAAGGTCTCACTAAATCTATTTTCTTCTCCACACCACTAGCTGCTGTAGCCTCCCCACCATCCACAGGAGGAGTCCTTCAGTAAATTCACCTGGCACGTGTTGTACCATGGGCTGCTTTAGACACTGTCAAATTTATGTTACTCTGATTATTTCCGCCAGAAACAACTGTCATCGGACTCAGGAATGGTAGTTCACTATTTCATGATAAACGCTTGTGAATATAACTGGCAGCTGTCGGTCAGCGTTTCTCACCAGCTTGGCCACAGGCTGCCATTCCAGTCTGCTGGGCCCTTCTGGGTGGGTTGGAGGGAAGAGGCCAGGGCCAGGGTGAGGGTCTCCAGAGTGTCCTGATGTGACCAAAGCCCTGAGAGACGGCGGGGACACGGTGGGGCTGGCTTTAGTGCGGAGACGGATGTAGATGGGGTAGGGAGCACAGTGATGCTGGGAGGGTCGGAAAGTTCTGCAGAAACCCAGGGGAGGTGAGCTGCGGCATGCAGTGTGGACGGTGCTGCGACCTTTCTCCACGCACTGCAGGGCTTCCACCTCCTGCTGTCACACCTCTGTGTGGCCTGCGAGCAGTGACTTCCCATTTTATCCACTGATGTGCACAGAGCTGCAGTCTGTGTGGCTGGGTCAGAGTTTCCTGGAGGAGGCCTCTGTCTCCCCAGGAGCAGCCCAGATACTCAGAGGAGAGCAGCAGCCTCCCCTTCTGAGTCCCACTGCAGCCTCAGAAAGATCTGGAGCACAGCAATCCTGCAAGCAGGCTCTGCTCAGGCAGTGACATTGGCACCTTAGTGGTTACATCCACGCTGCCACCGAGTGGATGGCAGTTAAGGAAGCACCTGAGTGATTAAGAAAGAAAGCATTGCTTTCTTGAAGGGACCCACAGACTGATGGATTATCTGCTGCAATCCTAAATATGTGTAAACTCATGAAATAAACACACACAGTTCAGGTCAGCCGTAGCAGGGAATGGGCAGGTAGAGTGCTTGTGTTAGATTATTACTTACAAGTGCATTCAACCATGTGATAATTCTTATGTATTCACTCATTGTATTCATTTATTCTGTAAAACCTTATAAACCTTGTATCATGCACAAGATTAAGTGTACAATGGTGACTAAGAGGAAGCCTTGGATTACAGCCCTTGCAGAGCCCACTGATCTACCCATCCATCCACCCACCCAACCATACATCCACCCACCCATCCATCCACCCATCCACCCATCCATCCATGCACCCACCCAACCATACATCTACCCATCCATCCATCCACCCACCCAACCATACATCTACCCATCCATCCATCCATCCACCCATCCATCCATCCATCCATCCATCCATCCATCCATCCATCCATCCGGGATGCCTGCTAGGACCGCAGAGCCCTTAGAACACTTGGCTGAATTGTAACCCACAGTACCATAGCCCTGTGCAGCCTCAGAGTCCTTTCCATGTCCCTGTCCTCCTCGTCTGCTCTCTACCCCGGCTTTGAGCTGCCTCGATAGCCCTCATTTTGCACATCTGTGTGGATACAAACTTGAGTCCTACCTCTGCAATGCATGTGCCACTCCTGTGAGTTCACAGTTTTACTGGAGATGCTAGAGATGGGTGTAAGGAGCTAAGGGAAGAGTCCTGTGGAGGAGACTTTGACTTTCACCCCTTGCCTCGCCCTTTCTCTCGCCACCTTCTGTTTCTTCTCCACACATGAATGAGCATAACTACCACCTCCACACATGAAACTTACAATGTTGTGCTGAATAAACCGTGCCTGGAGGCTCAGCTTTTATCCCAAGTTAGATGGTCAAAAACACTTCTCAAAAGGGGCTCTAGGGAGAAAAACGAGTACTTCTTCATCTCCCATTTTATTTTTCTGTCTGGAAACCTCTGTGTTAAGGCAGGGACAGATGAAAGGGAGAGTGATTTGAGAAAGACTGACAGATGGAAAACAAGTAGCAGATCTTAGAACTGGGGTCCATTCCCACACACGTCAGAAAAAGGAAGGCGAATACACTAGCAATGACAGTTCTGTGCACATTTCTGTCTCTTACTGAATTCCTGCAAGATATAGATCATGTGCAGTTTGGTATCTAAGGGTGTGGTTCCAGTGCTCTGCACGCATTGCCCCAACACTCAGGCTGGGAAACAAGAACATTCACCTTTCAGTCTCAGGCGGGGAATCTGGAAGCTGCTTGGCAGGTGGCTGCGGCCCAGCCTCTCCTGAGGCTGCAGTCTGAATGCTGCTGGCCGGCTGGGAATTTGCTCCCAAAAGGCCTCTCCCTGTGTGCCGGGGAGACCTCGCATCCTCACAGTGTCCACTCTTCCTGCAGCGTGGCACACAGCTTCCACCAGGATGGCCTGAGAGGGAGGAAGGGAGAAGTTGCAGTGCTGTGACCTGGGCTTGGAAGTGGAGCAGGCTGCTCAGGGCCTGATTACTAGGGATGAACTTCAGATAGGGGGCCTCGGGCACGGCCATCACAAGGCATTTTCTAAACACTGGAGAGAAAAGTCCAGAGGAAGCAGGAATAGGAAGGTGGGAATGTGTAGTGCCTGCCTCTCTCTAGTCCCAGTCCTTCCTCCGGTGTTTTCCGCCTGATATGCCCACTCCAGGCTCCACACACTGGGCCGCATGAGTGCCCTTCACTGCAAACCACTCGACCCTGGTCATTTTGCAGTGGTGACAGCGAACAGCAGTTCAGAGTCCATGCAGCGTGCAAAGCGTGTACCTAAGTGACTGTTTAAATGCAAGACTGTGTGCCCATTCACCCTGTTTCACAAAGGTGGGAGTGGAGAGAGGGGTGACGTGAGGGGCCCCCGCTGGATTTCTGGGCTGTTCCGCAGTCTTGCTGGTGTTGTCGTGGGTCAGTTTCTGAATGTGGCCAGGAGGTGGAGAGCACAGAGCAGGGCCCGGGCACGGCAGGAAGTGGTTCACGGGTGAAGAGCAGGCTCTGCCCTGGGAGCCAGCAAGTTTCCCTCCAGGGCACAGCCGGAGACAGTGACCAGGACTCTGCCTGTGCAGATGCAGCACACAGAGCTGCGAAAACCACATGGGTTTCCTCTGAGAACACCAGCAGTTCAGACAAACTCTGCTGCTTCCCCTATGAAACTTCAGTGCCCTGTGGGAGGCTGTACAGCTCCTGAGGAAGCAGGGGCTTTGAAGAGTGACTCAGTGAAAGTGGACGGGCTGTGGGGATGTTTTCCAAATATGCAGCCAGCTCCTTCTGCCAGCAAAGAGGGACAAGAAACCAGCAATCTGCATAAAAAGCAGAGATCACACTTAAATACCATGCGTAACATCCACTCTCACAGTGTTGTCTCATCCCATCCTTTTACATTCTTATTGTGTCTCAGAAACTCAGGCTGGAGAATAAGAAGAACGTCCGTAAGTAGGAGTCAGAGCGGAGTTCAGCCACTCACTCAGCAGTCACCCTGGCGCTTGTCTGGAGAGGACTTGGGCTGCGTGACAGTGTTTAGACTTCAGGCTCCATCCTGGGTGGTGTTCGCTGAACACTTGTATCTCCTGAAACCCTGATGGTGTTTCAGGCCTAAAACAAAGTAAGATAAGTAAGGTAAGCTTCTCGATCCCTAAAGGACCTTGAAATATCGCCTGGAAAAGAGAATTTAGGACAACACAAGAGAGAAGTAAATTCGAAACTCTGTGGTAGTGTCCCTCAAGCTAGGGTCAGACGGGGCACACAGGCTGTGATACTGACTCGTGGGCCATGGAGCAGGGATCCCCAGGTGCCCAGAACCTCAGGGTTCCTCTGTGAGGCTGATCCCGTGGGTGTGGCATGGCTTTCACTACAAATAGAGGTGGCTGGAGGCTACCTTGGGAGCATTAAGACCCACTGTGTACTGCCCTGCTCTGCTGCCCACCTTGCTCTAGGTGTGGGCTCCCCTCTCTGTCCAGACAATCACTGGGACCCCAGGACTGAGTGGGTCTGTGGAGAGCTCACCTGGGGCAGGTAACTGCGTGTGGGAAGAGAGCCTGGCATAACAGGAGCCGTGTGCCGTCACGGCCTGGAGAGAGGACCACAGTGACAGGGGCAGAAGAAGAGGACCCAGTACAGGGCAGGTACAGGGATGGTGCCGTACTGCACAGCTCAGCTCTGACACCATCCGGATACCACCAGCCATGATGGGCACAGACACCTGGGAGCTAATGCCAGCCTTGCCCTATGGATTCTGCCAACGTGGACTGGAAATATTTGAAAAGAAAAAACCACATCTGTACTGACCACATCCAACTGTTCTTGTCGTTTTCTGATCGTGCAGGTGACAGCTTCTCATTCAGCATTTGCACCAGGCACTCTGTGCTCTCCAGGAGGACGTGGGCAGGTTTGTGAGCTCGGCACCATTTCCTACATGGGGGCCCCGAGTACCCGAGGACTTGGGTGTGGCTGGTCTCCTGGACCTCTTCCCTGGGAGACCCCTTGTCCATATTGCTGGCCCTTTAGAACCTCAGGCAGAGCGGCACTGAACAAGGCTGCCTTGTTAAGGGGGAAATCTCTTTGGAGCAAGGTTATCTCCAACAGGACTGGTCTTCTAAAACTGGAATGGTTTTAATTTCACTTAAACCATCTGCATGCACGGCGCCATGCCATGCACCTCGTCTGGATCATTTTACTCAGCCTTCCAACACATACACGGGCGAGGCCCCCACCCTGCCACACAGGCAGGTGAGGAAACTGATGCCAGGATGTGAACTCCCAGCTGGCAAGCAGCAGAGCCAGCTCGGGGGCCCAGTCTCTGACAGGGTCTGGGGCAAACGCTGACTGAGGGGCTTCGGATTCTTCTCCGCTCCAGGGATTCCCCAGTGATGCAGTCGATCAGTTCATTGTCAGTAACATTTATGCTTAGCTGATTTCATCAGAAGTGTAGAAATGGCTAAGAGTAACCTCGAGTGGTGGTGATGTTAATTCTTGTTTTCAAAAATATGACCAGAAAGGCAGATTTCTACTTAAGGATCTTTGTACTGGTCTGAATGATTTAAGATGGCATGGTACCAGCCTTTGCTAGCTTAGATGCTGTTCTTCATGCTATGGATGAAAGGAGCCAAGCCCAGCTGTAGGAGGAAGGAGAGCAGTCTGTGGCCAAGCTGCTCACTTTAGGAAACACGGCTACAGCTTCCAAGACGACAGCATCCAGACAGGAATTGCGGGGAGTGTGGTGCATTTGGGGCCTTATCATGAACTCTAAGGGGCTGAGCCAGCCAGGCACCCCAGGCCACTTTTTACTGGTAAAGTGTGACTGGACTGCCCAGGACAAGTGGGGCTGGAGGCTGAGGGGAACGTTGTGACTTAGCTGTCCAGCATGGTGATGCCTGGAGCATCTGGGGAGGGTACACTGGGTCCTGTGGCCTCAGGCAAACCGAGGAAGCTTCTGTGTCTGCTGCTGTGGGCTCCTTGGCCCTGTGCCATTCGAGTCCCTGGGAATGCGCCTTCTCTGATTCTGTGCCACTGTGCACTGGGCCCCACAAGGAGGCAGGAACATAAACCAAGAAGATGTGGTCCCTATGCTCCAGAGTCACCCAGGAGCTCCTTGTCCCCAGGAAAGTGCACTCACGGAAAAGGAAGAGTGGGACTGTGGCCAAGACTGGGCCTGTGAGGAGGGGCACAGCAGGGACCCCTAAGCCGGTGGGGTGGGAAGGTGTGGGCTGGGAAGAGCTTTGTTGGGGTGCTCAGGTCTGAGGCGTCCCTGAGGTGAGCCCGGGGCCTCCATCTGCTAGGACTCAGCTGCACCTCGGCTCCACTGCCGTGGCCTCTGCTGTTGGATATGGGCTTGGCTGTGGGGGCTGCCACTGGGGTGCTGTGGTCCTCAGTGGTGTCACTGGGAGGGGACTGTGCAATGCTGGTCCTGCCCTCGTCCTCTTGGCTTCTCACAATGTCCTGCAAGTGGTTTTGCCCCACCCTGAACTTCTGCTATGGCTGTTCCCTTCTCAACAGCCCAAAGAGAAACGGGCCCCGGATCCTGGGCTGGAAGCCCCAGAATGGTGAGCCAGTGTGACTCCTCTCTTAGGACTTGGCTGCCTCTGGAATCTGCTGCAGTCGCTAAAGCTGAGGAACACAGCTTCCGCATCGGCGCAGTGGGAAAACAACAGGAACTCTGGGTACTGCGAGGACTAAAACACGGCAGTGTGAGAAGCTCTGCGTGTTCATCGTGAGGTCGCTGTGGCTGTGAAGTTCTGCCCCGGGGCCAGCTGAGGTCTGCACTGATGTGATTGACCAAGGGCTGCTATCACTGCCCTGCATGGTGGCAGCTGTGACTTCAGGAGGCTGGGCCACCAGAGCTATCAACACGACCAGCTTCCATTTTGCAGACAGCACTAACCATTAGGCTGTCCGCCTGGGAGGAGGGGATTTCAGAGAGGAAAACTCCATAGGGCATCTTCCCTCATAGCAGTTCTGCAATCAAAAAACCATGAAATGGTGAGGAGGAAAGGAAATTGGGCACCACGTAAACTCTACATCTAGGCTTCTCTGGTGTTGCCTGGTGGTCGTGGCGACTGGTAAGACTGCAGGGCTCTCCCTGGTGGCATGGGGCAGGTCCCATGGCCCTGGGGATGCATCCAGGGCTGTTTGGCTGGGCAGGGGGCCAGGGTCCTGGGCAAGGCTTGTTCCAGCCCCGGGCTGCTGGTTTCCAAGTCTGTCCAAGGGCTTGGACCACATGGGACCTGGGTCACACGGGCTAACTCTGCGGCCCAGGATTCTGACACCAACAGCAGCTGGAGGCTGACAGGGCTGTAGGTTCTTCTTCTACCTCCTCCCCAGGGGGCACAACCTGTTTCTGAGTCACCGCCAACTGACTGCTTCCTGAAGTGGGCTCGGAGAGAGGGCCGGTGACTCGGGAACTGTCCCAGTAGGGCCCTAGTCCTGGCCTTGTCACACCCGGTCCGGCCTCAGTCCCCAAGGTCACAGCCCTGCCCTCAGGGCCGACTGCCCTGACCAGGGTGGTCAAGTGTGCTTATGCAATGTACTGTGCCGGCAGCAGGGACAGCTCTGAGCCAGAAGGGCTGACTGGTACCAAAATAGCAATGCCTCAGGTGAGAAGTGGAGGATAGAAATAAGCTGTGCTCATTATCCCTCCCTGCCCTACATAGCTGCCCAGCCCTTACACCCACTCCCCTGCTGAGCAGAGCACAGGTGGGGGATGGGTGGGAAGTGAGAGGCCCCTCCTGGCTCATCCTGTCCTGAGGCTCAGATGCTGTCCGAGAAACACGGACTCATGGGAGCTGCCCAGAGCAAGCCATCGTCTCCTGGCTCCTCCCATCCACTCCAAGAGGGTTTACTCTGCTGTGTGGATGGAAAGTTGGCTCATCAGAGTGAGGTGGTACCTTGGATTGAGCAGGGACAGAGACCCTGGGAACTAAAGCCAGGTTCTTTTCACCAGGCCTACTGTCCAGGCTGGCCAGGAGGAAGTGGCTGGTATAGCGGAGGCTCTGTCCCTCGCTGCTGTCCCCACTGTGGCTGGGCCTCAGCCGACAGGGCTCTGGGGAGGCTGTGCAGGAGGCCAGGCTGGGACTCCATTCTCTGCCTGCCGGGTCCTGCCGCCCCAGGCCGGCTTCCGGCAGGGCCCACCGTCATGACAGTGGTGATGCGAGGAAAGTAACTAAGACAGTGCACAAGGTGGACGGTTGGAGTTCAGGCTGAAGATGTGTACTCTGAAGAGAGAGGATGGAAAGAGGAGCAGCTTTCTCCCTGAGAGGAGTTCCTGCCTGTACAGGGAGTGGGACGGTGTGGCGCACTGGGAACCGGGACCTCATCTCCACTGTGAGGGCGCTGCAGGCCAGGGTGGGTCTCCACCCTCACGGTGGGTGAAGGTTGGCCATCATCATGATTTAGATCTGGAATGTCCCTAAAGGCTGGGGTTCAGAGGTGAGCTTTGGGAGGTGACTGGAATGTGGGGGTGCTGTGCTCATCCATGGATTAATCCAGTGATAAGGTCCTGGCTCAGTGTGCTGTTAGGAGGTGAGGTTGGAGAGGTGGTCCCTGGGGTATGATCTGGAAGGGTGTGGTCTTATCCCAGGCTCCTCTCTTCTCTCTGCTTCCTGGCAGCCCTGTGGTGAGCAGCTCCCCATTAGGCCCTTCCACCATGCTGTTTCTACCTTGAAACCAGCTGACCTTGGACTGATCCTTCTGATTCCACGAGTGAAAATAAACCCTGCTTCCTTTAAGTTGCAGGTGTCTGGTATTTTGTCCCTGCAATGGGAAAGTGATTCAGACAGTTGTCCTCAAGGGAGTGGGGTAGATATCGCTGGAGTGCTGAGTGGTGACGGCCCAGAAGCCTCACCAGATGCCAGCATCTTCATACTGGCTTCCTGCTTCCAGAACTCTGAGAAGTAACTTTCTAAATAGAACATTAGCAAATGAGATGAAACATTACTCCTCGTAATGAAGTGAGGTGACCCAGGAAGTTAGAAAAACCCCAAATCGGCAAATATGCAAATCAAGCTTGTGGGGACCTCAGGGAAGGTGCAGGGCGTGGGAATTGCAGAGAGGTGATGGGGTAAATGGTAGTGGAGTCACTTTGGCTTTGGAGTGAAGACTGAATGGAAGCTGGGGTGAGTTGGAAGTGAGGTGAGGGGAGCAAGGGCCCCCCAGGAGTGTGAAGGTGCTGTTCTACATGGCAGGGGGATTCACGTTGCATGTGGAATTGTGATTAGGCTGTCCAGGTGGGACCAGCACCGTCACAAATGTCCCTGGAAGTGGAGGAGTGGGTGGGACCGCGCCTGGGCTGTAGCATCTGTTGTGGGGGGCAGAGCAAGGGGATGAGGAGATTCAGCGTCACAGGGTTGGAGTCACTAAGTGAGCTGGGAATGATTTGGAGAGAGGCTCTGCCCAGCAAGCCTACAGGAAGGAAGGACTCAGATGAGTTTACTCATCGAGAACCAGATCCAGTGGCACCGTACATTGGAGTTGCTTTAGATGAAAGATATCTTGCGTCCCGTGATTCCTTTGTTCCTACTCCTATGCTAACTTCACCTTCTCAAAGCGCAAGCCCATTCTGTTTCCCAGAGCTGCAAAGATGGAATTGTATTGCCTGACCTTGAAACAGCGCATCCTTTCCACTGCCAATGAGAGTGATCTCAGCAAGATAAAAAGGTCTCAGCTTCTTTATACTATTCTGTATTTCAGATCTAAAAAGAGGAAACTTGTAGAAAGACAGTTTTATGATGCTTAGCAGTGAGCTTACGGAGTAGTTGTTTGTCCTGGTGATGGGATAATGTTTAATTTTATCTCTATTTTCCAGCAGTGTCAATGTTGTGAGTTCCATAAGCCAAAAGAGGAGCTTGGCACTTTCTTATTCCATATGAGGACTTGAAGATTAAAAACTAAGATTCTGTTATGTTTCATAGTTTTGATATAGGACCTCCAAGTGATAGAGGGGAAATAACTCCCAATCTACTGGGTGTCAGGTACGCTGAGTTCGTGTTCCCCCAAATCAAAGAATGAATCCTAAGGAACAGTGGAGGTTAAGAGTAGGAAATGCTTATTGAGAGGGAGAGATTTTAGCTCCTGAGAGAGACTAGAGGAGACTTGAATGGGTTGCCAGGACTTCACTTCACAGGGAAGTCTCAAAGAGCAAAATCATGAGGTGGGAACAATGAGGTGGTCAACCAATAAGATTACAAATATAGCCGAGTAGGTAATATTGATCCAATGAGAAAGTAGGTTGTGTAGCAAGTGTACACAGACAAAACAAAATACTTCTTTAGGAAGGGACCGGTCTGGAAGTCCTGGTCACCCACCAGGTGACTGATGTCCATCTAGACTTGGATGTCACCACTGATGCCTTGAGCAAGTGTGCGGGCCTAGTCATTTCATCTTTATCTTGAGACCTGGCCTCCAACAGTCTTCAGCCACAGTTGTGATTTGTTTTCATCTTTTGCACTGACTCTGTGGAGGGCTCAGCCCTATCTGACTATCTGTAATATTTCTCCCTAATTTAGCTGTCTATAGTAGTTTGAAGTCTGGGCCTCTGGCTTCTTCCCTTGTTAACAACTGCTTTGCTGAACTGTGCTTCCTGGAGCAGGACATGAGCAGGACTGGGATCCCCAGGGACATCTGCACAGAGCTGGATTCTCCCCATCTCCCACGAGAGAGCGAATCACTCAGGGTTTCCACCCTCACTGCACCCTGAACCACACAGATGAGGAGGCTGAAGAGGACCGGCAGGGTCGGCTGCCTCCTGGGGCAGCCCTCTGTGCTCCAGGGGCCTCTCTCCAGCCTGGAACCATAGCACTGCCGAAGCCCACTTTGTTTTTTCTTTTTTCTTTTTATTGCCACATATTTGCAGTATATAATGACCACATTCCTGGTGGGGAGTTGGTGTGGGTACAGAACTCATCTAATTCCTTTTAGGTCCTCTCCCATCCCCCGCCTTCCGTCTTCTCTCCCTTCTCATTTGCAAAAGATCTATCTACTTGTTTCCCATTATCTGTTTTTCATTTTTTCCCCTGTTATCTGGATTTGAACTCAGGAACTTGAACTTGCAAGGCAGGCACAGCACAGCTGAGCTACATCTCTGGCCCTTTTTCCTATCATCTGTTACTTTATTCTTTAAATTACTTATACTTTGGATTCTCCTATAAGAGAATCTGACCACTCAGAGCAAAACCAGAGAGTGCAGCCTGTGCTTCCCAGGGTTGGAGTTGGTTGGGCCCTCAGGGGACCCTGAGGAACGTGTTCCCACACCCTGTGTGCCTCTCTGCTGCTCCTGGTTGCCGATTTCCCCTCCTCTAACTCTGATGATGGACCACTCCACCTCACTGGACGTTGGGGTCTGGCTGCCCCTGCACAGACAGCCTTTCCTCTCAAGGTGACCAGGGTGACATGGGCCTGGGAATGGCCCGGCAAGCGTGCCATTCATGTGGCCCCCAGCAACCCATGCAGCCGGGCCCTCATGGGGCTGCCACACACTGGGTCAGCTCTGCCCTCTCATGGTCCCTGGGAGCCCTGCCCCAGGGTGGCCGGAAGTACCCACACTAGCCGACCCCAAGCCTGCTGTCCACCCTCCTGCCACCCCCAGGAGCCCCCACTGGCCCAGCCCCTCACTCTGGCTGCCTGGTGTTCCACCTCCCTTCCTCTCCAGATGGGGCCCCCAACCTCCTCCCCAAGGCAGGCCTCTCCTTGCTCTTGACATCACTGTTCACAAGCTCTAAAATGCCCTCGTGAGTGGGGATCAGTAAGTGTCAGATGGCTGACCAGCACTGTACCTCAGGACCCTCGGCTATAGCTGTCAGAAGATGCTGAGACTCACTAGGAAACTTTCACAGAAGGTCTACTTCACATTGACTACATGTCAGATGCAAGAGTTATGGCCAAGTTTATTTTGCATCTCAGATCACCTCTGGCCACGTCCTCCCACCATGCCCATCAGACCAGGCCACGTGAAGGCCCAGGAGTAACACCACAAGCCAGGAGAGAGGCTCGCTCCAGATTTGCCAATGCCCTGTGACTCCAGACTCCGCAAACCCTTGTCCCTTAGAAATGAGTTCTGATTCTCTCAGGACTCCCCTAGGGGCAGCCTTTGGCGGCTGGCGCTCTCTCAGGAACCAGGAGCTCCTGGTTGAATCACAGCTGTTTCGGCACTTCCCAGGGGCAGAGTCCCTGTCCAAGCTGCCTTCCATGGCTCCAGGTGCCATCGGGGCATCTGAGAAAGTCACCACACTCTACAGAGAGAGTCACCCAGCAGCATACACAGTGTCCCCGGGGGAAGCAGGTGCTCTGAAGAGGTTGTCGTCTCACACGGAAGACGGTAGGAGGCGCAGGTTAAGTTCAACACCTGTTCCTAATAAAAACTCTTAAAAGTTAGGGATAGATGGTAACTTTCTTAACCTGACCATCAGCCAGCATCACACCACACAGTATGATACTGAAGAACTTTTCATTAGACCAGGAAGGGTGCTCATATCATCACCGCCATTTTCTTTGAGACATTCTGGCCAATTTGATAAAAATAGAATAGAAAAGAAAGAAAAAGATATTGTTAAGGAGAAAAATGCTGCAGTTATTTCAGATAGAAATGCAACTACTCAAAGGAGCAAAATAAAAAAGTGGGAGGATTAATGAGCTTAGGAAAGTTGCTGAATACATAAAACTCAGTAGCTTGTTTTTATAACATTAAAAACAAGTTATACAAAATGATGAGAACCAAGATTCTGACTGTAATAGCTATAAAAATATGAAATGCCTACAAACAACCTGAGCAATAAAATGAAACAAAACATTTGTAGAAAACTACAAAAATGTTATTAAGAGGTACAAGATAAAACTTTGATGGAATTACAGAATATGTTAAAGACATTGATTCTTTACAATTGAATGCTTTTTTAATTCAATAGTGTAGTGTGATATTTTTGTAAGTTAAAAAAAAATCATTCCTACTTTCACCTGGCAGAGTACACAAGCCAAAGAATAGCAACGAGTTAGGGAGAAAATATTAATTATAAGGTAATAAAATCCAAACTACTTTCGTAATTAAAAATGTAATATCTGTGCAAGAATAAATACCTTTTCTAGGAGCAATCATGGAAACCATTCTTCATAGCGGTAAGGGATATTGTAGCTCACTAATATTGATTATAATTAATTAATATTGTAATTAACCACTGACTGTTTAGTAAATCTGTGTCATCCACCACAGTATCCAGACTCTTAGCATTTAACATGCAAGGGGGGCTGAACAAGTAGTTGCTAAGAGAATAAATGAGAAGAGAAAACACACGTTTCAGTCTGATCTCTCCTCGGATGAGGTTGAATCTGCAACTAATGGGTTCTGGCTAAGTGGTCAGGAATTTGAGAGAGAATTTAGTTCATTCTTACTTCACAAACTAAACTAAACTAAACTTGACACCCAGCCTCACACGCTGAGCTGAGTTCTTGCTGCAATAAGGAATCAGGTATTTAAAAAGTCTAAAGAAAAAGAAGAAAAGCCGTGGATATTTACCACATTTCTAAGCGTAGGGAAAGGGAGACAGGTGTTGGTAACATAAGCCACAGTGTTTTAGGTCCAGCAGTCACGCAACTAAACAAATTCATGAAATTAAATTCCCAATCCCCGGAAAAGGTGGAAGAAGGATCAGGGCACACTGTGTGCCGCAGCCCTCGCCCATAATTACACCCTGGACACCGTGCACAGAGCTGGAGCTGCTGGGTGACAGGAAGGGACCTGGGGGCCCTGGACTGAGGGTTACTTGCTGGACTAGCTTTGCATCTTAGAGCAGAAAGGAGTCTGGGCCTCAGTTTCTCCATCACCGAGAGAAGGTGTGAGCAGGAAGAATTCCTGGAGAACAGCAAGTGCTCAGCAAGGGGGGCATTAGTATTACTGCCGTTCTTACTGTTTGCTCTGAAATCTGCCTGAGATCGAAGCCAAGCATGGAATTAGCTTTGTGCACCAGGCATCGACACGGTTATCCACAGCGGAGCTTCTCCCTGTCTCGCAGGAGAAGCAGCCGAGGGCACGGTCACCTCGCAGGATAGATGGCTCGCCGGGTGATGGGACTTCACAGGACCAGGGCACGGCAGCACTTGGTGGGGAGGCTGAGCACGAACCTGCCCCAGGGGTGCATTTGCAGCTTGTATGAGGGAAACAGCGCATTGCAAGCCTGGAGGACGTGAACTGTGCACGGTGGCTGTCTGAAGACTGGGTAGGAATGGTTTGTTTCTACCATTATATTCTGTATTTCCAATGTTTAAAAAATGAGTGTGGAATATTTTTTAAATCAATCACATCAAAGAAGAAGAAACACACTGAATATTTTGCTTTTGTAATCTGCGCATTGTTAAGGGGCCAGTCATGGCTGAGGATCTCTGACTTCTCACCTGAGGAGCTCTAGAAAGAGAGAGAAATAACAGAACGGTCCAGCTCTGAAGGCTGGCCTGTGAATGACTTTGTGCGTGAATGGAAACATCTGTGCATCTTCGGGGAGGAGCTCAGTCATCCTCGAGAGTAAAGATGGAGAGAAATCCTTCCTCCCTGACACTGCACAGGTGAGGTCAGATCCTCCCTCCCCTCCTCCTCCGTGCACGTTCAGAGTGGTGACAGTCAGGACACCCTCTGCGTGGTGCAACAGGGCTCGCAGAGCTGTGGGTCAGGAAGCCAACGCCGCCCACTGTGCCGAGTCGTGGGGGTGACGCGTGGGCGACACAGCCCTCCGTGGTGGACACAGCATGCTTCTGATGAGAGAGGACAGACTTCTCCGGAGCGCCCCGGGCGCAGTCTGCACACCTGAGAGGTGATGTGGTTACAGGGGTGGTGAAGACCAGGCACGCAGGGCCCAGCATGACCACAGGCACGCGGTGCTGTTTCACCCTGCACAGCTAACTTGCTCTTCCTCATGACAGAAATCAAGTTAGTTCTTTCAGCCACTCCAGATACTCACCAGTAACTCTTACAGTTTCCAATTAAAATTAAAGCTCTTCTAAAAATAAAATAATTTCATTTAAAATTCTTGTTAACATTAATAATAGATGCTTTCCCATAGCAATATTAAAAATACACAAAATAGCTGTTAATATGTAAAATTATGCAGAAACACACAAACTAGCTTCCTGAGCATAGAAGAGTCTTATGTATTTTAATTTCCCAGAGGGAGGGGAGGAGGAAGGGGAACATTTATTAAGAAATAATTTGCAAGCCCCTTTGCATGTATAAGTGATTTTCTTTACTATTTTGTGAATGAGGAAACAGTGACTTGCAGATAACAAGTAACTTGCGCAAGATCCCGGGTGGTGGAACCAAGACTTGAGCCCCGAATCTGCCTGGGTGTGACAGGTTCTAGGAGCCCTGCCCAGGTTCTGTGTGTCTTGCCTTGGCCCTAGTTCCCTGCCCCTTCCGAACCGCTGTGGACTTCAGCTGCAGTCCAGCCTCCAGGGCCGTCCCAAGGTCCCCAAGTCCAAGAGCAGACTTCTGAGAGGTGGAGGCCAGTTCAGCCTCCTGCAACTCTTCAGGAGGCAGGGCCTGGATGGAGGCTCGGTGCCCTGTGGGGCAGTGGGACCCGGCCTCTTCCTCTCCCTCTCTTTGTTACTCAGCCACAAGGAGGTGAGCAACTTCTCTGTGCTTCGACCACCACCTCAGGCCCACAGCACACTGTCAGCTGACCCTGGCCCGGAGCCTGCCAGTCTGCCTGTGCCCCTGCAAACCTTTGCCTCACCTGTTGACGAGCTCGTGTCTCCTGCAGTGACAGGAAGCTGACAAGCAGGAAGTGCTGGGCTCCCATACCCGACGGGCAGTTCCGCCCCTGGCTGAGAAGGCCCTCTGGAAAGTGCCGCAGGGTAAATGTCTGTTTGGAGCTTGGGGAGGGCACAGTGTCCCTGGGACACAGGCCTCCCACGCCTGTGGCTCTGAGGCCTGGGACACTCAGGCTCGGTGCCTGACCTCGGGATCCACACGTGGCCCACAGCTCTGCAGACCTGAGATCTAGGACAGGGATGCATGGGCAAAAGCCATCATCACCGCATGCAAGGACAGTGTCGCGGGACAGACGTACGTAGCCCTGATGTGACCACAGGATCACAGACACTATCACCGCCAACTGTGGCTCTGGGAAGCCGTGTGACCAGAGTTTTCTTGGTGTATTTCTGATAACTCTCTCTTCCTGTTCATGCTGAAGTTTACTCCTGTGGCTCAAAACAAAAATAGCTGAACAACTATTAATTTAACAACTTTTAATTTATGTCATGGAAGAAAAGAATGTTATTTAAAGCCAGAACTAGAAATTGTTCTGAGTTGAGGTGGACGGGGTTCAGCTGATGCGACGTCATCGCAAGCTGCCTCTCACTTTTGAGGGGCCAGCAGGTTGGCGGGGAGGTGGGCGCCTGTCGGCAGAGCTGTGCAGAGGGAGCTGAGGTGGGGGCTGGGCTGGTGAGGGGAAGAAGCTTCTGGCTGACACTAGAACTTACGGAGAAAGAGGCCAAGGGAAGGTTGAGAAGGAGGATGACATGTTTGATTATGAAGCGGCCTCAGAGTGTTTCAGAGCGAGCCCAGGGTCCACCTGAGCCAATCAGCAGACCCGAATTTGGACCAATCGCAGGCCTGTAGCTTCTACCTCAGCCGCACCCCCCTCACACCGCTGAGTTCGGTCCTGCACGGCTTCCGGTAATGCACCGACTTCCAGGTGATTTCCAGGTGCTGCTGTGCAGGTTGTTACAGCGAAAACCTCTCTCCAGTGGCTCTGTAAATCCATTCCTGATTTTCATCTTGGGTAGTTTGGACTCTGAAGGTCTTTAAATCCATCCCAACTTGGGGGGCAGATCAGCTGCTTTATAACTAGCTACAAACACTAGGACTGTTCACCCCGAAGAGCTCCAGATGCCAGCAACCCTGGGTGCTGACAAGCAGCGACCTCCGGGCCGCACTGGGCAGCGACCGACAGTGACACCCAGCCTGGGCATTAGGGCTGAGAGAGGTGACACTGGGGCCGAGGGGGCTGGCACGAAACGGCTGGGGCCACCAGGCTTTCCTGCCGTGTGCCACCCACCTATTATGGCGACATAGTGGCCAAACCGGGTCACCATGGCTGTCATTTCCCTCGCTCCATCTCATGGCGTGGGGAAGATTCCAGTACGGCACGGTACAGAGAGAGACCCTGTTTGCATCCCTGTCACTACAGTGTATTGTCGTGATTGCTGCTTTATTACTTGTCATCGCTGATCTCTTACTGTGCCTAGCTTATAAATTAAATTTTATCATAGGTATGTGCAGGGAAAACATGGCATATAGGGCTGTGTGCCTTGTGTGACCCAGGCAAACACAGCAGGTCTTGGAAGTTTCCTGTCCTATCAGGAAGGTCCCAGGGCCCTTCTGGCTCCCTCCTCGCGGCCTTACGCGCCCAGCTGAAAATGCTTGGAGAGTAGATTGAGCGCAGTGCTGCCCCACGAGTTACCAGCCCCGTGGAGCAGACGTGAGGTACGTGCGCTGGCGTGCGCTGCTGTGGAGCGTCAGAGCCGCGGGCTGGGTGCACTGAGGGCCTACCTTCCTGCCTGTCCCTCTGCGAGGCTGTCAGGAGGAGGCACTTTTCCTAACTTTCCTCCACTCAGGGGCTGCAGGAGTCCTGCAAAGAGCTCTGGCAGAGCAGATGTGACTCAGAGGCTGGGGCCCAGCTGCTGGACTCTGCCCACACGGACCTGGCTGTGCCTGGAGCCAAAGCCCAGGTAGAGCTGTACCGCTGCCCTCTCTGGCCCAGGGAGCTGGACTGAGAGCCTGGTGCCCTGGGTGGTGGCAGAGGAAGATGCAAGGCATGGATTAAGGGAACGCTCAGTGTGAGGACT
>NW_022900923.1:513373-579514 GCF_012274545.1 Fukomys damarensis | reverse complement strand
AGATGTGCTTATCAAAGCCACTTTTCGGGTGAGAAGACGGAGGCGCGGAGAGGCTCCTAGATCTGCGAACCCACCTTGTGGGGAGGAGGTGGCCGAGGTCAGGTAAGTCCTCCCCACCCTGAGAGCGCTGTCCCTCCCAGCCCCCGCCAGCCTTCTTGGGGCTCTCAGCCCCCCACAGGGTGGCACCTGCTTCCTGAGCAGAAGGACCTCGAGGATGTGGGTGCCTGGGGTCGCCAGGGTGCTGGTGTCCTTTCCCATGGCCACGTAGGAAGTAGCCCAGGCCTGAGACTCCTGTGTAGAGCAGGGTGGTGGTGGGGGCTGCTCTAAGCCCAGGTGTGGAGTGGCAAGGGCTCTGTTTGTTTTGCTTTCCCCCACTTTAGAATCCCAGCTCTTCTGCACTAAGCAGTTGTCAGCGATGGTAACAAGCTGGCGAGGGATGTCTGGGAAGGGATCATTTACTCCTCTCTGCAGCTGAGGAAGACAGCCCTTCCTGCAGGCAGGGAAAAAGGCCGGTTTCCAGAGAGGGCCAAAGTGGGGCCCTGACCATTGTCAGGGAGGGAGCTGAGTCTTTCCCAGTTTCTGTGCTGTCTGCAGGATGTGGCAGAGGAGCCTGAGTGCTCACCACGGCATCACACAGGTGCAGCCACCCGAGAAGTCTCCTCGAGAGCTTGGGAAGGGGGTGGGCTTGGAAACCACAGGGCTCCTGCCTGCTTCCTTGCTTTGCTTTTATTCCTGGTCAAGCATCCATTTGGCCCCTCTGTGCCTCAGCACCACACCTGCAAAGCCTTGGCGGGATGCAGCCCCTGGCGATATCCTCGCAGTAACAGCTCTCTGAGAACAGTTCTCAGTCCTGATCAGGCTGCCGGTTCACCAGGCCCTGACAGGGGAACAGTGAGTCCCTGCTCAGGAGCTAGCACAGACTGCAAAGGAGCCTCTCTCTCTGCAAAGAGGCCTGCACGGTGAGTGGACCACCTGTCTGGTGGCCTCTCACAATCAGGGCTCCGGGTTTAGCTAATAGAAACACATAGCGACAGTTAAATTTGAAATTGAAACCAACAAGTGATTTTTAAGTTAAGTGCACCCCTGCAGTGTTTGGGACATAATTGAAGCTAAAGAAATTATTTGGTGATCCCTCGAATTCAAGTCTGACTGGGTTTCTGCAGCTCCTCCAGCAAGCAGACCCAGACCATCTTCACACTGGGTGCACACAAAGCTCAGAAGCCCCACCCTCCCATGGGCTCGCTGTGAAACAGTGCTTCCTCCACCACTGCTCGTCCTCCTTCCTCACGGTCCCCAAAATAATCAAAGGCTGGAGGTTTGGGTCCATTTCTCTGGATGCCACACAGGTGTTCTGATGGTTGTGTCTGTTTCAGCTGCAAGGCTGGCTTCCTTCCTGGGAGAGGGGGACTTCAGCGCCGCCAGTGCTGCCCCCCAGTGGTTGCCCCGTGGTTCTGCTCAGCTCTGTGCTAGACCATGCTGACCATGGACCTTCCTGCTTCTAGCTCAGCCTTTTATACTTTTGGGGGCATAACTTGGCATAGTTTCTTTTGGGGCAGGTGAATAATTACCTTTGTTCACTTTCTAAGGTGCTTAGCACTGACTTGTTCCCCAAAGTCCTGCCATCCCGTAAATCAGTTCCACCAGGAGTCTTTGTGACCAGCTCGCCCTCTTCCCGCAGCCTCCATTGAGGGGGCCCTATCCTTGGGCTGGGGTGCGGCTTCCTCCTGGGCTCTCCCTCATCTGTCCGTGAGAGCACCAGGATGATCAGCTGATGAAAAGGAAAGGTCACTGTGGTTCGGGTTCTAGAAGGCTCAGCCTGTGATAGTTGGGCCTGTGGCACTGGACCTCTCATGGTGGAAATGCAGGGGAGGAGGCCACTCACCTCAGGGCAGGGCAAGGGGCACAGGAGGAGGCCCCTTGGTGGGTGCCCCATGAGCTGTGGACCCTCCTCACCGTGCCCAGCGAGGCCCAGCCCACACCTCAGATCCCAGCTGCGCCATCTCCACCTGGGAGGTCCTGCTGGCCCCATGCTCTGGTTCACAAGGTCCCTGCAGGGTTGCAGTGTCTGCTCTTTCTCGGGGGGCTCCCTCATCCCGATGGGTACATCTTCTCCTGAGCCCTTGGTGACTGCTGTGAGAAGCACCAGGGCACGATGAAGACAGTGGACACGTTGGGCTGCCCCTCGCTCAGCCAGTGTTGCTGGTTGCTGTTAAGATTTCCGCCTTCCTCCCTTCTCCGCCCTCCCCTGCCTTGTCCCTCTGGCCCCCCCATGAGGCAAATGTCAGGAGACCTCTGCTTTTAGCTCACCGAGCTAAGTGACACTCCTGAGCTGGGTGACACTGGTCTCTGTCGGCATCACGGACTGAGCACCCGGTGTAGACCAGCCCTGGCTGGCTTCTGACCCAGCTGCCTGTGTTGGGAGCCACCGAGGAGCCCTTAGGAGCAGCAGGTGCCAAGACTGAAACTGCACCCAGAGCGGTGAGC
This sequence comes from Fukomys damarensis, assembly GCF_012274545.1. NCBI lineage: Eukaryota > Metazoa > Chordata > Mammalia > Rodentia > Bathyergidae > Fukomys > Fukomys damarensis. The sequence continues at coordinate 577,030 of NW_022900923.1, read as the reverse complement.
ACTAGGGCCAGGGGACGCTGGCTTCATCTGCTTTTTCTTTTTCATTAGTGATTAAATTACTTGGAGGTTTAATGCTGTGCTCCTCTCCTGAGTATGGATTGTTGTCAAGAGCACAGATTTGTTCTGTTTCCAAGTTATCTCTTGATAGAGAATGTTTGTTTTCTGATTCAAAGTCTCAATTTTCTCACCTTCATTTTCTTTCACCCAATAAAATGTGTAGCGTGGAAAGGGAATCTTGAGTTCTTTCAGAGGGCCACTGATGTGACCTGGACACCCTGCGTGACCACAGCGCTGGGCACATTTGTCCCAGGAGTTACAGGGCATCCTTGGTCACATGTGACATTAGAAAAGGATTTGGTGGCAGAGGAGGTCCTTAGGGTGGGCCCTGAGCCTTCAAGTAGCTGTGTTTGCTCTGTGCTGTGAGAGGACGCTGTAATACAAAGAATTCAAGAGGAAAACCTTGAGAAAGGAAGTGGTGGCTAACTGAAGACGTAGGACTTCACTCCTCTGTGTCTGTGTTTACACTCCTCCCTCTACTCCTGCAGCCCTTGGGTTTGGGCAGGGTGGGCCTGGAGAGCAGGACCACGGTGGACAATGCTGCGGTGGGCACTGACCTCAGCCTGGCCAGGTTGTTCCATGTCCCCAACCATGTGCTTGGAGTCCCTGAGGAGACCCGGTGGAGGTTGTGGGACCTTTGCAGGGAGGCCTCCTTGAGGGGACCCTGTGGGCATCCTGTGGGATGGTCCTGCCCGGGAGGAGACAGCCCAGCAGGAGAGGAGGAAAGCAGACATTTGCTTGGCTTCTGAGCCCCGGAAGTTGTATGCTAACGTCAGCTCCGCTCACCTTGGACTTTCCAGTTACATAAGTGAATACTTACATAACAAACTAATAATCCCTTCAAATCAGTTACAGTTCTATTTCTGGTTCTTGTTTGTTTTGGGGACTCAGAATCCTGGGCAAAGTATGCAGCCTGGGGAGAAATCATGGCTCACATGGGCAGCGTGGGCTCTGCACCTGGCTGGGAAGCAAGAAGGAAGAGAGATCGGAGTCCACAGACCTGGAGGGGGTCCTGTGGGTGCCAGCATGGGGAGGGCTCAGTGGTGGGAATAGTGCTGCAGAGGGCACTGAGCCAGACCCTTCGTAGGATGCATGGTTGTAGTGATCAATAAGAAATCAGAGGGAGGACACAGTTGCCGTGGCCGCTCTGAATCCAAGCACCTTCCCTTAGGATCAGTTATAAGGAAAGCATTTGTCCAGGAAGAAAGAGGAGGAGGTAACTGTGTGACACAGAGTCACATGGGGCCTCTCCCTGGGGCCACAGTGGGTTCCTGCTTGGCCGATCCCAAGCCCCTTGCAGTCCAGTGCAAACCGTACTCGTTGGTGCATAGCTGGGAAGAGAGCATCCAGGGCTCCCAAAGAGAGGAGGATGAAGGAGAGTGACGGGGCCAGGGTGGCCCTGACCATACTGGGCATCTGTGGCTTCTTCCTGGCGTCAAGACCAGAGTCAGAGACCTCCCAGGCCAGTGTCTGAGAAGTCAGTGTGTCTGTCTCCTGCAGAAGAAAGGCGAGGGGGTCATGGCGTGCGGACAGGCCAACTTGGCTCTCGGCACCTTCCTGCCTCTCTCCCTCCTCTTCTCCTTCCACGGGAGGTGGTTTCAGTTATTTGCAAAGGAAAGAATCCAGAATGAAGCAAGGAGTGGCCCTGAGGAGACAGAGAGGCTCACTCTGGAGGAGGAAGGGACCGTGGCTCACAGCATCCTGCTCATCTCTCACCAAGTCCCTGTGTGGGCAGAGGAGGAAATGAGTCTCACAGGGTTAAAACACTTCCCAGGCTATGGAGCTGCAAATAAGTTTTGTTTGTTATGGTTAAATTGGATGACCATATTTTATTGCAGTGATGATGGTTTCTAGGGCTTGGCCATCCACACTGCTTTCTTCCTGGGTGATGAGCTCCATGGCCGGGTCATGGCGTTTCCTTTCCTGGAGTCCCTGGCTCACACCACGAGACCTCCAGCACTCCTTTAGTCAGGATCACTTTCTTCTGAATTAATTTTAAAATGAACACTGTCTTTTGCCTGCTAACTTTAATAACTGCTTTAACATGGTAATCATCTGAAAATGTGAAAATTCAGGACAATAGAAGTAGAAATAAAAGCTACTTCCCACCACCCCAAGTTAGCCCTGCTGATACTCAGATGCGTTTCATGTGGCATATTTTACTGCGCATGCCCCGGGGTGCTCCGTGCTTTCTGTGTCGCCTGTAACTTGGGCGTGTGCAGTGATTGTGCTTTAGCAGGTTCCGACGCCAGTAGAACTTTGAGTCCTTGGCTGTCACTACCACTGCTATTTTTCTGCTACTGATGCTGAGACTGTTATTACCTGTGCTACTGCTATTATGTGGATTTTGAAGTGTGCCTTATATTTATAAAATGCTTTCGCTTGCATGCTCTTAACCAATCTTTAAAATTCTGTAAATAAGTTGAACCCTTCTTATGCCCATTCCAAAAGTACAAACTTTCTCTTGCTGTGTCACGTATACAGCAAGAGAAAGCCAGACCAGACAGGGTGTTTCTTCAGGGCTCCCTCTCCCCCACCAACCTGCTCCCAATACCAGGATACCCAACATGCCTGGGAGGAGTGGGTTAGGTGTTAGGGCCTCCCAGTGTCTGGGACTCAGGGCCATGGGGAAAGGCAGGGACTTTGTGTGTTACTGTGATATCATCCATTCTGTTCCTTGTGATGTTTGTCGCCCATTATTTCTGTGTGATTCCAAACACTGAATGATCTGCATCCTCCCTCCTGGTTGCCATGGAGCCTAACTATATCCCCAGGCCATGTGGCCAGTAGAGACAGAAGTCTCCGGTGAGAGGTGCTGTGGGAAGAGCTCTGGGCTGCAGCTGGGGTGAGGGTAGGGGTGCTCCTGGTGGAGCTGGGACCAAGATAGAATCAGGGTCAGGTGTCCAAGAAGCTTCCGAAGATTCCCAGGATATTTGGGGAAATGTCTTTCTTTGAAGAGGCAGTATAGAAAATAGAAAAATAGAACTGGTTGGGTTGGATGGCCCAGTACCTTTCATGTTTCCCGACATGGCCCATGGAGACGTATTGTGACCCAGTGTCATGTGTATGTGTGTGTGGAATGAACAAGTTTCAGCAGACTGTACTCTCATTACACACTGTATACTCCCACCATGCCATTCTGATCCCTCCAGTGGGCTGCACGGCAGGGGCTGGGGGGCTCAGTGGGAGGGGTGTGCCTAGCATGCAGGAGACTCTGGGTTCCAACCCCCGAGTCAGAACCATAAACAAATGAAAAAACATCAGTGGTGACCCTGGAAATATACCTGCCTGTCCACAACCCACAGTTGGGGCATGTCCCAAGGGGGTGAGCAGAGGGGCCTCCGCCCCAAGTGGGAGGGGTGCCCGACTCAGCCTGCTGGCTGTTAGTGAAGAGGGGGGCCGGGCCTGGGTTTGTCTCTGTAGTGTCTGCAGCTTCTTCCCCAGGGCTCTTACACTGCAGTGCTGGGTGGGGCTGTGAGGAGGCCCCGTCCACTGGGTCCCTAGGAGCAGAACTAGACATGTCCCCCTCCTGCCCTGGGGCTGGGGTCATTCCTTTCTCCAACGCCCACCCCAGGCTCCTGTGCGATAGGGCACAGTCCCCTCTGGGTCATGTGCCTCCAGTCCTCTGGTTTGGAGGATACCTTTTGCGGGGACGTGGGGAGCTGTCACCAGGCCACCCTCACTCTGAGAGGCTGTAAGTGACAAACGGTCTAAACTCAAGAGGATTCCATTATTTTCTTATAGGCTGAGTTTGTCAGCCTTAGCACCACTGTGCATTAGGCTGGGGCAGAGAAAAGCCAGTGGGGAAGGTCTAGGGGAGTTGCAGGTGCTGGCATGTCTGGCACGAGCACCGACACTGTCACTGTGTGAGCAGAGGCATCTCGTCCCGGCAGAGAGCTGCACCGCTCAGACACTGTGTGCTAAGTGGCAGAGACCAGTCCTGACTCCGAGATCCCTGCTCTGCCAACAGGACCTGAAGATCCCATGTCCAAGAGGATCTTGGGAGGCAGGGTCCTCCCCAGCCAGAAATCAAATGGGAGTCCTGGCTGGGTCTTTACCAGTCCTTGGGACGAGTGCTCGAAGAACAGGGTCCAGCTCCCATGGGCCACCCACCTCATGAACGGCTGGACATGATCTAGGCAGGACTTCGGTGGGCGAAATTCCTAAAAATGACATCGTTTGACATCACCATGAGAAAACCTATGTAGTCCCACAGGCCAAGGGCCTCCCCTGCCCAGATGCCAGGTAGGGCAGTGGTCACCCAGCTCCGCTAGGGCTGAGTCAGTGGCTGCCCACTATGCTAGGACCAAGATGGTGGCTGTACTGCTCAGCTATGATCATGGGAAACTGCTTCGCTTCTTTGACTTTCAGTTCCCTTGTTGCTGAAAACGAGAAGTTAGATTAGTTGAATATATATCAAAATGGCAAGTGGTGCAAAGGAACTACATCACATCTCAGTTTTAAAACCATTTTAATTCTGTTTGTCATTCTAGTCAATGTGCATGGCAATGCTTCAAAAGGTGCCTTGGTTGTTAAAGTGAGACACTAACATTCATGTTACATTTTCGACTGTTCACTTTTAAATAATTTCAGGTTTGGAAAAAGAGCGCAATGAATTCTCTTATGTCCTTTAGTCAGATGTCCCCTCAACCAACATTTTACTACACTTATGTCTTAGTTCCTCTCTCATCCCTGGGACACAATACCTGATAACTGTAAGGAGGAGAGGTTTATCTGGCTCACAGTTTGCGGAGGCTTAGGTCCATAGTCGGCTGCCCCCGGAGCAGGCAGCCCGGCACACGGGTATGGTAGGGAAGAGGAGGAGGGAGATGGACCTGCAGGCCACGCCTGCTCCACCAGGCTCCACCTCCCAGCATCACAGGTGGCTATAGATTCATCAGTGAAAGACTCAGTGTCACGCCCTGATCGGTCACCCCAAAATTAGTACAGGAGGCTTTGGAGAGTCATCGAGCTATAAACCATAACCCTTACTCATCTGTTCTCTACACACACACACACACACACACACACACACAATTATTTTACTGAGATTTTGAGACCAAGTATTGACTTCTCTTGACTTGAGTGTATAAAGATCAATGCTTTGGTAAAATCTCCTGGTGTGAGATCACCCGTTGTCTCTCTCATTAGTCCTTTCCTCATGACCTTGAAACTTTAGAATGTAGTTATTCTGTAGAATATTCCTCAACGTGGGCTCATCTTGCTTACATTTAAATTATGCATTTTTGCGAGAATACCAAAGGGATGCCACATCCTTCCCAGAATTATCAAGAGGCAGGTGGTGTCAAATTTTATGACAAGCGATTTTTTGATCATGTGATTAAGATAGTGTCTGCCAAATTTCTCATTGTTAAGTAACTGATTCCCTTTCTAATTAACTATTTTGTGGGTAAATATTTTAAAGCTATTGAATAGTTTCCCCTTTATCCTGCTTCCCCCCCATACTTTTTCTTTGGTGATTCTGATTTAGGGGAAATAGATGTAATTCCTAAACCTGCTAGATAAACCAAATGCAAGTTTGTGTTCTCTTAAAGAATGAATTCTAGGAACAGCAGAGGTCAAGTGTGGGAAGATTTATTAAAAGAATGATAGCATCTATCTAAGAGAGACAAGAGGGACTGGAAAATGGGTTGCCTGCTGACCCTGCTTCTCAGAGATGTTTTATGGGACAAAGGCATGAGGTGAGGTAAATTCAAGGTGGGATGAAACTATAGTCAAACTAGTGAGATTACAAATACAGTCACTTAGGTAATATTGGTCCAGTGAGAAATCACACGGTGGACATGAGGTGGGACAAGACTATGATCAACCAATAAGATCACAACAAGTATAGTTGCATAGGTAATATTGATTAAATGGGAATCCAATAGGGAAGCAAGACACATAGCGAATGTACAAGGATTTTCGGTGGGTTGGGGATCTTTCCTGGAAGGGGTGGGTTAAAATCTTGGTGATGGATACCTATTTAGAATGTCAATCACTGCTATCCATCTCTAGTGGAAGCACATGGATGTGGTAGTTTGTCTACTTTTATAGTCCTGGCATTCGGTGGCTGTGTCTTGGTTTTCCTCCATGTTGGCTCCTCAACAGCCAGCTTCCTGCAAGACATCTAACTAATGTACCTATCTACAATAATTCCAGCCTGAGTTGCAGGTGCTGGCAACTTCCCAAGTGCCGTGGCTTCCCAGTAGTGATTTTCTTCTTCCATCATCTCTGTGGCACTTAATGAGCTAGAAAAGACTCTCCTTCTACTCAGGTTCTGGAATTCTGCCCTATGGGAAGTCACCTGTTACTTTGTGGGGGGGCTTTGAGCTGGCTCCTTTGTCTAGTGGCCACCTTTGCTGCCTGCAGGCCCCTCCCTCATGTCTGGCGCACACAGTGTCTGGGCTTGTGTTTTTCTGATACCATTTCCTGAGGCGTTCTGGCTCTTCCAATGGGAAAAGGTATTTAGAAGCCATGCTCTGGATCCTAAGTATGCTCATTGCTTTTTCTTATGTCTAGGCCCCCTCAGCAGAAAGATGTAGAAAATATGTCACTGACATGTGTGTCAGTCAGTTTTCCATCACTGTGACAAAATATGAGGTGTGATTGAAAATTATGGTGAATGTTGAAGTTTAAAAAGGTATTACAGTAAAAGATGTGTTGCATGAATCCTCCTCAGAATCTTCCCCCTCACTTTAAACACACTTATCCCATTGTTCTTGCCACTTTCTGAAGCAGCTCTGAAGCCCTCCTTTGTGAGTGTCTTAGGTGCACTGAAGTATGCTGCTCCTCCACATACTGAATCAAATCAACCCAAGATGTTTACCTTTCAAGGAACATTTTTTTGACTTTGAGGAAGAGCCAGAAGTTGCACAGGGCCACATCTGTGAATAAGATGGGTGAGGACACAACGTCATGCTTTTATGAGCCTGCCTTTCTGTGGGATGGTGTAGGGAACAGGTCAGGGGATATTGCCAGAATCTCTGCAGTGGGTTCTGGCCTCTTGAGAGCCACCACAGCACAAGGCAAATTAAAGAATAGACAGCAAACGAGACTAGAATGAAGAAGCTGGGTCTTGGTACATGATCAGTGCTCCTGATGGCAGCAAAGACAAAGGCCCCCAAGCACATCTGATATTTATTGAGTTCAGTCGAGGAAGGAATAGGGAGCAAGGTGTGCTTTGAAGGCATCTAGTGAAATACTGCTGAACACCTGGCCAGGCAGGGCTGTCGGGGAGTCAGCACTGCTTATCTTGCTAGAACAGCAGAAGCCAGTACTGGGACCAGGTGCAATTAGCAGACAACCCATTGTGGCAGAGAGAAGCCCCTTCAGGGGAAAGGGTTTTAATTGGAGTCATGCTGACCTCAGCTGCACATAACTCAGCAGAGCCCTGCCACTTCATAGACCAGGGCCTAGGTTTCCAGGGCAGCCACTGGGGGAGGGGCTGTACATGCCTAGTCCACCATCTGACTTGCCCATTTGAGTCACATAGGGCTTTGGTCTGACTCCTGATATAAAACAGTATTGCTGCATTATGGAAAGCAAGAAGCAGATGCTGCTCAGGGCCTGCTAGTACTGGGCAGGGATGTCTCCCACAGAGTAACACACAGCAGTAGCATTCATCATGTTTTGACCACATCTTGTAAAGACACCCAGGAAAGGCAACATTCAGAACGGCTGCAGAAAGTGGCGGAATGATGGGGTGAGTGTATTTGAAGTGACGAAGGGGTATTTTGAAGGGGATTCATGACAGTGAGTCTTCTACCATAATAAAGTTTTTGAAAAACTTCAACATTCACTGTATTTTTTATTATACCTCATTCTTGAAAATAGCTTGTGGAAGTTAGCTTGTTAGCCACAGAGTGCCTGAAGACTGGGTGGGTGCCCAGGCGATGGCAGGCCCCGGGACGCAGGTGACCAGAAAGGAAGGGCCCTGGTGGATGCAATCTTACGAGAACATGGATGCGGGCAGGGCTCAAGAAGGGAAGGCTGTGCAACAAAGCTGGCAGTTGGGGCATGACCTGGGGTGAGAATGTGAGGCCCAGGATCCGCAGCCAGAACAGGAGGAATACCCCAGGCTGACACTGCTAGCTGCTCATGATTCCTGTGGAGAAGACAGTGTGGGGTCCCTTCTCAGGTCACCAAGTGGTGCTTAGTCATTAAGTAGGAGGAGGATCTCCAGCCATCAAGGGAGAACGAATGCCAGGGAGTAGGAGGGAGCTGGGAAGAGCAGGAGTGGCCGGGCGCCTCCCTGGGTCAGACTGGCCCCTCTCTGGTCAGCCTCACCCCTGGCTCCCAGAGTCTTCTGAGCTCACAGCACAGCCGTGCTCTTCTCACTGCTCTGGCCCCAGGCTTGGACAGTGTCCACCTGAGACAGTGCCAGGTGCTGGGCGGAGGAGCAGAGAGGACCCTCTGTCCAGCAAGGGTGCAGCAGGCACAGAGCTCCTGTGCGTCCCCTTCCCAAGGCCCCATCAGAGGCTCCAGGAGTGAGCTAGCCACTGGGTGAGGGCCAGTCTGTCCAGCCCGCGTCCCCACACACGTATGTGGGCCATGGAGAGGTGCACAGCAGCCCCATCCCAGGCTCTCAGGGCTCGGGACCACAGCGTGTCCCTGACTTGAGGTCAGCACACAGGGCCGCACAGATGGCTGCGGGTGCAGCTGTGGTCACACTGCGTGCTCGGGCAACATGGGGCTCTGAAGAGTCAGGAAGTGGTAACCCTGGCCACCATTACCTGCAACCTTTGCAGCCCTTTAGATTTTGTTTATTAATTTTAATTGACAGACGGAAGCTGTGTATACTCATTGGGCATAACATGATGCTTCGGTCTACATCTACTCTGAAGAATGGCTAAGTGAAGCTGATTAACAAAACTGTCACTAACACAGTCAGGTTTTCTGTCTGCTCTGAGCCACGTCCAAGTGTAGGGCACATTCATTAACTACAGTCATCGTGTTGTGCAGCAGAGCTACCGTCCTAAAGGTAGGTAGGGACCATAGTAAAGGGTAAAGCAACTTCCGTGTGACAGAAGTCACATGCTGTCCCTTTCAACCAGGCCTTTCGTGCCCCCTGGTCTGAGTGTCCTCGAGAGGAGTGCAGAGGCCACAACCGACTGTCACACAGGACAACAGAGCACAGGCAGAGACAGCCCTTGTCACCTGCACGTCACCTGCTCATTGACACATATAGGTGGCTCTCTTCTCCACGGTGCTCAGGGCTCTGTGTCCTTTCTCCCCACTCCTTTCGAGGTGCACGTGGTCAGCTTAACCAGCAGGTCTGGGGTCAGAGGAGTCTCCTTGTGTTCTTGGGATTAGCTGCTGCTTCCTCACCTGTGAAGGTACAGAAAGACACACAGTGCAGCCAGAGATGGTAATAGCTTAATGTCTATCACCTTCTCCACCATCACCACCACCACCAAAGCAGAACACAGCGAGGACCTCAGCACAGATAACTTTTAACACAAAGACAGGAGTAAAAAGTGGCTTTTAATGATGCTGGCTGCTCAGCAAGTGACTCCTGTTAGTCTTGAGAGCCCCGAATAGAAGTTTGCACTTCCTTATCTACCTCTTTTTACACAGATGGGGCTTAATTCCATTGGAATTTCCCTGGAAATATAGCAAACAGGATTTACACAAAGCAGAGACAGAGAGAGCAGAGAATTCTGGTAGGACTTTGAGTCTCTTACGCTCCTTTGGTGACAAATGACAGAAGTTGTCATGGCCACTCAGATACACTCTACAAAGAGCATAGTTATCTAGTTAGCCCATAGTTGCCTAATAACACAGTTAACCCATAGTTACCCAATTCCATATGGAGGGATGGTCTCTTTTCTCACCACCTTTACCTCCATCAGCCCAGCCATCACCATCATCTCCACCACCTCCACCTCCACGACTGCCACCAGGGCCTATGTGAGGAGAAATAATGCAGCTGTTCAGACACCTGGTCCACAACCTCTCACAAAGTGGCTGCCTGATCCCCGGCCTTATTCCTAATGCTTTTGTTGCCCTGTGGGTCACTTTATTTCCCTCCCTCTACTTTTGATTGCTTGATTATCATCCTTGTACAGCAGGGTGTTAACCACAGCTTCTGCTATCATCTCTAAGGTTTTATAGAATCGCAGAGAGCACACCTGCAGGAACAACCCTATAAATGTGGCCATTGAGAAGCCAGTTCTGAGTTCTGGCTCATCAGCACCTGCAGATTCCTGGGAGGGCAGTGCTGTGGAAGAGGGTGATGCTCAGTGTAGAGTGCGTGCTTAGCATGCACAAGGCCTGGTTCCACCCCTGCTCCGGCAACGGAGAAAAGAGTAGAGAGCCGGCAGTGCCATGGTTATAGCTGGGCATGGTGGGGTGGGGCATCTTCACCCTCACAGGGAGGAAGGCCCTGCTGGGATGATTGCATTGGTTTGCCACAGTCAGGCCAGCTGGGAGTCTACCCAGGCAGTGACACGAGCACTTGGTGAGCAAACAGTCTCTGTCCTCATGTATCTGACGGAGGGAACCGGGCTGTCACTGCATGTCACAGGCTCTGGGATGAGCACTGGTGTGGAGTGGAGGGTCCTGTGGAGTGGGGCACATGACGTGGGCCTGCAGAGCTGTTCTCTGGGGCAGCATGCAGAGGCTTCTCGCCTGGGGGGAGTGTGAGGCTCAGACTAAGTCATTGCCAGGCCACTCACAGGGTGGTCAGACCTGGGCTCGAAGCCAAGTGCGGGGACCTAAACCATGACCTTTGCCAGTGTCACCAGCTGACCCAGGGCAGGAAGCGAGGAAGACAGGAAAGCACACAGAGCAAGAACTGGAACATCAGAGGAGGGATCAGCAGTGGGGGTGGGGGTGGTGGTGAGCACATGGACGTCCTGTCGGTGGCAGGGTTGGAGGTTGGTGTGAGCTTTGGCAGGAGGGAGAGCCTGGAGTCACTCACTGTGAGGGTCTGTCCTCTCTGGATGACAGGTGTGTGCTCCTGGGACTTTTGGTAAAAACAGGCCCAGTGGCTGCTTGCTTCAGGGCACTTTAGGGCACTTCTCCGATGCATGTCCTTGGCCTGTAGGGCGTGGGCCAGCAATTCCCCCTGTGGACTGGGGAAGAAATGACACTGTCAGGTGGTGCTTTTGTGCGGGGATGGCTGTTGTGCTTCTAAAAAATGTTTCTGCCTTTGAATCTGCCATCTCTGCTGAGGAGAATTATCAGTGATTATCAGGATCCTGGTGGCTAAAAACAGCCAGAAGTGAGTTTTAACACAACTTAAGCTCAAGAGGCGAGAGAGGCCACCAGGCTAGGCTGCTCCTGCTGCCAGGAGAGCTGGGGTGGGGAAAGTGGGGTCACTGAGGGCGTGACCTCGAAGGAGATGCTGAACCCAGCTCCCTCCCTGTTCTGCGTGCCCAGTCCTGGCCACAGCTCTGCACCCTGCTCTCCCCACCGTGATGCCCTGCCCTTGCTCACTGAGCGACCATGGCCTGGCCCTCTGGAGCAGTGAGTCCACACAGATGCCATTCCTGAGGGGTGCTCGTCCCAGGTATCTGTGGCTGCAGCATGAAGCAACCTACAGGCGTCTAAGCCTCTTAGCCACCTGGTCACCTCTTAAGAGTCTGCTCCCCAACACGGCCACCATGGCAGCCCTGTTTCAGAGAGGACAAACCATGCTTGGACCACGGCCCCTTCCACTACCCCCACCTCCCACACTCACCCACTGCTCACCCCAGGGTGGGGGTTCCCCGAATGTATGGATCAGCAGGTTCCGGGTTGGTGATGAGGGGCAGGGCCCATGCCAGGGTGACAAAGGTGTGACTGACAGGTGCGGAGGGCCAACTGGGTCAGGACAGACTCATTCATTTCTTTCCTTCCTTTTCTTTCTGTCCTTTCAGCCATGGACTGCAGGGAAATCCCTCATGCTGCCAGCACAGGGCATTAGACTGGCAGGGTCCCCTGTTGTCTGCTGCATGCTGCAATGCCTGGTGGCCACTCCTCCCCTGGACTGCCAGGCTTGGTGGGAGGAGGCTGGGGCCTGAGCACCACGCTCTTCCCCGATCTTCATTTAGTCCTCGTGGCTGTGGGACTTGGCTAGCCATGAACTGGCACACGGTCCCTCAATTCCTCATGCCTCACAGGTGGTGAATTAGGATAATCAGGAGGAGCTACCTTGCATGTACCTCAGAGAGTTCACAGCAGGGACGATGAGTATTCCCCCCAGCATCCAGAGACACCATGGCATCTTCAGGTCTCCTCTATTCAGAGAGCTGACTCCAGGAGCCCTACGGCCCTCATAGAATTTCATCATTACAGTTCTGCTTCTCTAGAGCCACTCTCAGTACCAAAATGTGTATTAGTGCTTAGTAAAGAGATAGATTTGATATAAGACATGCGAATCCATAGGACTTACAGAGTGGCCCTCAGTGGCCACCCGTAGAGTCGGGTGTGAACAGTGCAGAGGGTCCACCTGCCTGCTGGGGACCCCAAGGAGCGGGTCGGAGCCTGGAGCTCCAGGCAATGTCCCCTGTGAGTCTGCATCAGGAGGCCGAAGGTCTGTGCTGTAAACCAGGAGGTGATGCCCAAGAGGAAGGTGGAGAGTGGAGCCCCACCCTCCACAGAAGTAGCATTCCTTCCCTTTCTGTCTACGCCCTTCTGACAGCAAGCCTATGATTTGGTGCCACTCACAATCCTGTGAGACTTCTGTCCTCAGTGAATCTCCTCAACCACACCCAGGACTGCCCTAACCCAATCAGTCGGGTGCTTCCTACTCAAGGCCACACAGCAGTTACCGCTCACAGATGGCAGTGCCCTTGGGACTCTGGCCGCTGAACCAGGCAGAGGACTTGCTTCTTCATATGGTTCTGGGTTAGGTTTCAATGTAAGAATTTGTGGGGAACAACATTAGGACCCATAACAGCAAGTGAGCACTTTGTCGCTGAGTCTCTGGGAGCTTGCAGACAGAAATCCCAGTGTGAGGGGCCTCCTCTCTCTCGTGGCCCAGTCACCCTGCGCCTGGGATTCTGTCCTGAGAGGTCAGTTGCTGGTCCCTGTCTTGAGGTGCTCACTGAGCTGTCCAGCTGGCTCATGGCACCAGGAGCTCCTGTTATCACCAGACTGTCACTGCCTCATGTTGGAGACACTAGAGCTTGGATCCAGTCTGTCCTAGATGCTGAAAACTGGAATATGATAAGTAAGACCATGGTCTAGTCACAGGTTCACCTGGGTTTTTCTTCCTGTAAGATACAGAATTTACCTCTACAGTTACCCTCCTTTCTACCAAAGGCAATCAAAGTAGGATTTATTAGCAAAATAAGTTTCATCTCATCAAAATTAACATATGTGCAGCAAGAGTAGTGAGTGACATGTGGGCTCTGTTTAAGTTTGCTTTGCTGGGACTTTTGATCAGGAATCTGGACTTATAGCTTCTCCAGGCTAGAAAGCCATGTAAGGGACTTGGGCTCAGGCCACGCCTTTCAGACCTACATGTTTTGGTGAATTCTTTTCTGAAGGTCCCAAAATACTTCATGTCCCCTGGACTTGCCAAGAACTGAACCAACGCTGAGTTTATTGCCTCCTGCAGGAAGGGCGCTCCCCTGTGACTGTGCTCAGGGCCCACTGGGAGCTTAATGGGGGCTCTGGGCAAGTGTTTCAATGTGGGGAGGTGGCTGCTGATGAGATTTTAATCTTCGCTTGTTTCTGATATCCTGAACACAAACATGAGGTTTCTGGTATGGAGGAAGAAAAACAACCACAGGTTTTTAGTTAGAAGAGATCCCTGTTTTCAAAGACAGATTTGCGGTTAGAAAGCAAACAGAAGTTTGTGAACACAGAGGCACGGGAGACGCCCAGGGAAGGAGTAGTTCTCAAGAGGTGGCTTGGAACTCCCGCTCCCATATACGTAACATCTTCGAGAAAGCCCTGGACTTAGGAGCTGAGACCGTGCAGAGGACGCTGGGTCCCTCGGCACCCATGGAGCCCGGGATGGTGTGAGAGGGCAGGTGGAGGCCGTTGCGCAAAGCTTGTCGTGGGGACTCCTGGCTCCACCTGTGAGGTCCCAAGTGGTCTTCCTGGCAGTCTTGGTTCCTCCTGGTGGGCGGGGAGGCAGGGCGCCTCTGTCTTGGTAAGTCTGCACCCTACTTCCGTCCAGTGGAGGAGGCAGAGTCTTCTTAATCACCTTCTGCTCAGCGACTCTTCACATTTTGGAGTTATTTTTTCAGGTCTCCCAAACTAGATCTATATTGTGGCAAAAGAAAATGCTGTGGTTGAGACCTAAAACGTCTCCCAACAGTCCCTTGTATTTGGAAGATGGCTGGGTCACAAGTCGCTACGCTCATCGTGGATGAGTACCTAGCTGTGAGGAGTCCCCAGGCGTGGGGAGGTGTGTTCTGGTCCTCACCTGCTTCCACTTTCTGGCCAGCATGCAGGGAGCAGCTTTCCTCCGTAGCATTATTCTGCCTTAGAGCCAGATCGCGCATGGATGGAACCCCTGCAACTGTGGGCCAAATAAACCTCACCTCCTTTAAGTTGCAGGTGTTCCATATTTTGTCCCAGCGATGAGAAAATGCCTAAAACAAAACCTCTGAGACAGCGTCAGTTTTGTTATAAGGGTTGGAGGATAGAGAGAGAAAAGATAGGAAGTTAATCAGTTAACAGCTTCAGGGAGAACCAATGAAAGTCTTCCACATCCTTGAATCTGTTCTGTAACCTGACTTAAATTCCATTGTAGTCCACTACCAAGACCACTGTGCCTGTTTGCACACAAACTTCTGCCTTTATGTCTGACCAACCCTGCCAAAGCAGCCCTCCTAGCCTATTACCTTGCCATCTCACCTACCAGACAATGCAGGTTCAGTGTGAATGACCTGTGCTTGCTTCTCCGGTAGTTTCCATGGTGAGAGTGCTCTCAGCTCTGGGGCCAATAGATACTTCTGGTCTGGCCAGCCTTGCTGCCAGTGGTCACAGACCCCAGCCAGGACCTGGTGCTGCCCAGATGCATCCACAGTGGGTCAGGATGCCTTTTGCTTCAGGGGCCTGGGTTGTACAACAGATTGTTCCTGTCATAGCAATGACTCCTGTGGCGGTGTGATGAGAGGCAGATGGCGGCCCTGGGACTGAGGGCGTTCTTGCAGTACAGGGGAGGATGCAGGAATGACCATTCCAGCAGATTACCTGGGACAGGTAGCATGGTGCTCTGAGAGCTGGAGAGAAACCCATCCCTGCCCAAACAGTGTCCTTGAGAAGAGGGAAGGGTCCCTTTGGGATGGAAGCACATAACTTGGAGCATCTCTAGGCCTGGGTTCACCTTCCTTTGGATCTGGTTTTCATTCTGTTTTGAAATGCAAAGAGGGTATATGGCTTTCTGGAGTTGTCTGATGCCCCAATTGTCCCTGAACTTAGAGGACTTGTACACATTCCAGTAGAATTGCTGGAAAAAGCCCTAACCACATAGAATCCGGACACTGTTCACTTCTCCATGGGGCCCTGGGTAGGACTGTATGGAGATCATGATCGGAGGTAGGAACGTGGTGGCCACCGCTGAGAACAGCCTGACCCATGCATTGAGCCCCCTTCTTCTCCGTCTGTCGGCCTAGCAGGACCTTGAATGTCCCAGACAAGGTGCCAGCCAGCCTCCCCTGCAGTGGTCTCTCCGAAATAATCTCTTCCTGGGACTTACCACTTGCAAGGCGGTGGGATCCATGACTGGAAAGCTGGACCTGTCAGATTTCCCTTCCTTGTTGGTGTCCCTTGTGCTGTGGTTGACACCAAAAATTCTGCTTCTGTATTCTGGGCAACCAAAGAATGTGTCTACTCTACTTCCTCACTCACGACCACTAACAACCCTAAGATTTGCTATGACTGTCAAACCCCAGCTACCTGCCCAAGCTGTGGCAGAGTCCGCTTCAAGCCGCAGTGCGTTACACTATAAGATCTGGGTGCTGTGGGCCTGGTCCATGGCTTCAGTTCGCTGGACTTTCCTGGCCCCATCCTCTTGGTTTTTCGTTCCTAACTCAGGGCACCTCAAGCCTCACGGTCAATGAAAACCAGAGTCCAGCCTGGCCCAGTAGCTCCCACTGAACATAACCCTTACAGCCAGGCATTGCTGTTGTATCCATAAGGAAGTCCTGAGAACCTAAACTCCAGGAGCGCCGTCCACCCATGTGCTTGTACTTGGAAGTGCTATTATGAACTTGCTTATTGTATCAAATCACTTTTAAAAATTTAAGTTTTTCATACTTAGTCAAGGAGTGCAGTAGCCTGGTAAGCCTGTCAAAAACAGTGTGTGAAAATTGTCCTGAAGTCTACTTTGTGTTACAAATGAAAATACCTGGTAATTGGATTGAGAGGGGGCTGTGGGGTGGACCTCAGGCCAGGGCGGGGAGGAGCCAGGCAGTGAGGCAGTGAGGAGTGTGCTGCGTCACAGGAGGTACACTGGGTTTCAGGGTGTGATCTGGCCCTCCCTGCGCCCCTGGCCCACCTGTCACAGCCCTTCCACGTGAAACCGGTCAGCAAGTTCATGCTCCATTTGGGTTTAAAAAAAGAAGATTAGCCATCACTCCCGTTTTTTGAAATTCAATTTATAATTAGCCAACAAAGGATAAGTAAGTTAAAAGCAGACTTCCTTGTGCGTGTCAGGCTTCTAGCAATGTGTGTATACGAGATAACCTAAAATAACTGAATTTTAGTTCTTATAGTTTTCTTTAAAGTGGCAAATAAGCAGGCAGGAAGTGCAAAAAGGAGCAGAGCAGTGCTTTGAAGTTTGGAGCTCATGTTTTGACCATGACTTCCTTTGGGCGAATTATTTATTTATGTGGGGGTGCTGGGGCATTGAAGAAGTCATAGGCAAGCGCTGTCCCACGGAGCCACATCCCCAGCTCCTGGGAAGCAAGCTTAACATTGTATCCTGGGAGGAAAATGAAGCACAAGTCTTCTGTGGAAGGTGAGAAAACGGTGCAGAGTGGGGCAAGAGATGCTCCTCAGGGTGGCTCTCAGGCTGTGAGTTCTTTTTTGTTTTAGACAGTTTGTTGAGTGACCTTTTACTAAGCTATAGCTCAGCTTTTGGGCTAGTTTTATTGGCATATAGATGATCACTGGCACACAAGGGAACATTATTTCAAAATGACTTTCCCATTTTAAAGCATTTTTCCTCACTTCTAACACCTGAAAATTACCAGAAACTTCTCAAAGACTCTAATTTATTTTCAAATCTTATTGCTAAGCTGGATGATTATGATCTCATTCCTATTAACAAGGAAAGCCGATTCTTTAACAAGTTGGCCAGAAACACAGTAGACCCCAACTGTGGTCCTGAAAAATATGAAGAAATGGACCATGTGTTTTGTGTGCACAGCTCAATGGCTGGCACAGTTGGCACTCAGCAACTTGTGGTGCATGACAGAAACACAGGGCATTCATTGAGTCTTCACCTGACTTAAAAAGAAACAGGCTATTTTCATGGACAAGTATATTTTTCTTGGAATTCCCATACCCCCAAGACCTATTTTGTGGCATACACAAATCCTTTACCAGGGACTCAGGCTTCTAAACGAGCCTTTGTGTCTATAGATTGTGTCACTCCTAGCTGTGAGTCATCTCTTCTAAAGGGCTCAGGCACTGTCCCTCAGAGTCACTGTTTCTGACTTTCAGGCCATGCCCAGGAGGACAGCAGGTGGCAGTGCTGGGACATGGGTCTTTAACTGCCATCTCTCACGTGTGTCAGTGCCCACCTGTCCAAGGACAAATGTGCCTTCCCTCAATCCCTCAGCAAGCCTCTCCTCCCCCAGGACTCAGCCCTACCAATGACTGTGGGACCCAGGGATAAAGGGGCACCCACCTCATGAACCCTTGTTGAGAAAGCCCTGTCCTACAGGGTTGCAGTGGACTTGGATGCAGGAAGGGCCTGGCTTTGGGCAGGTGAGAGGTGCATAGGGTCCCCAAGGTGGCTATGCCCTCCGGATGCACTTTAGATCCCTCAGGAGGCAGATTCAGGATCCTCAGGTTGATGGACTCGGGGTTTCCTCACAGACCCTTCACCTCCTCCTTGATCCTGAGTCTTGCTGTGACTCTTCAGCATGTACCCTGCATGTAGTGAGTGAATTCTCTATCCTGGGTTCTGGTGCTGTTTTGTTCCATCCTGGGAGCACTGGCTCTCTGAGCTCTGTGTCATCACAGAAGTGCGTGCAATCTCCCACCTCCAAATCCTCACTGCACCTTGCAGTGTAAATGTCGTGTAAACCATAGCTGTGCTGTGTTGTTGGGTGACGAGGACCACAGAAGACAGCCCTGTCCATTCAGTGCCTGTCTAGGGAGCAGGCCTGCAGGGAACCCGGTGGAGGAGCCAGCACAGGGGAATACAAGATTTGCGCTTGGGAGCATCCTGGGTTTTGTGTGAAGCATTTCAGGTCAAAGTTGGCTGAACCCTCAGGCCCCACATCTGCAGGCGGGGAGAGCCAGCTATGTTAGGGAGGACACGTGGTTTCACAGCCAGGCACAACTTCTCTAAGAAGCTCACCTACTGAACTGCATTGATGCTTTTAATAGAAACTGCCACACTCACACCATGGGATAAACTCCACTGGGGAAAACACATACACACACATGCAGGCCCTTCGTGCAGAGCTTGCCTCCAGACCTGCAGCTTTGCATCTACTTATCTGACCAATGGCACAGCAGAAACATTAGAAAGTGGCTTATGCCTACAGGGAATGAATGAGTTGAACTTTTCTTGTCCACAACACGGCACAGCGTCTTGGCCACAGTGTTTACACCACGTCAGGCATGAGAGCACCCAGAGAGAAGTTAAGGTCTGGGGTGTAGGTGTGAGGCTTGGTGGCCCTGCAGGAGGACCACATGCCGTGCCCCATGTCCTCGTCACCGTTGTTACTTCCAGCTGCACCGTGGTCATGGAACTGGGCTATATAATAAATCAGATGTGTTGATTAGTAGTGGCTGATTTTCAAAGTACACCATTAGTGCTTAAAAATACACATCCTCTCCACTTGTTGAGTTGCATGCATTGTATACCTGGCAAGTCAAATGCTTTAAGTGGGTTACTGAAATCTGTCTCCGTGTTATTTTTCATTTCTTTCAATTTTTTATTTTTTGTAGAAAAGCACCTGGCCTGATTAAGTTTGTTTAAAGCATCCTATCATGACACTAATGCAGTTGTTTCCCCTGTCCTGCTGAGAGTTTTTCACCATGTAGCACATGTCCCATGTTTGTATTATGTGTCTTGAGTGCAACTTTCTTACATGAAAGTTCAGAACTGTCCTGTTTTATTTTCCTGGTGAAAATGAATCTTTCATCCTGTATAGTAACATTTTTTTACTTAGAGTTTGAATATTTTTCCTGAGGAGATAGCTATAGTATCTGTGTTCTGTTTAATAATCACCTGGAAAATCTTTTTCTGTCTTTTATTTTTATCCTTTTCATAGCTTTTTGTTTTGTCTTTTAAACAAGACACAACTAGATTTTTTTATTGGTTTACAATCCTTGTCTTTGTAGAGAATTTAGTCTACTTATTGCCTGGATTTACTAATGTTTCTAATTAATGTGCTATCTTATTCTGGTCTTCTTGTCTTGCCTTTTCTATTTATCTCTCTGTCTTCTGTCTTCTTTTAGGCTGGTTGCTTACCTCTTTATCATATGCATATATGATAAAATATATAGATGCTATACATATATTTATATTGCAGTATTGAGTATTGAACCCAGGGCTTTTGCACTGAGCTACATCACCAGCCTTTTTAGTTTTTAATTTTTAAATTTTGAGATAGTTGCTCAGACTGGGTTCAAACTTGTGATCCTCCTGCCTCAGCCTCCCACCTGCTGGGATTACAGGTGTGCACCACCATGCCTGACCGTATTTATTTTTGTTTCACTATCTACCCACTATAGTCAGCTTGGAATTTATACACTCAATGTATCTATTCTTTTAGTGTTTACTGTAAAATTTTAAGATCCACATTTAACTTAGATTTTCAATTTCTTAATCTTCCCTCAGAAGATAAAAAGGATCTTCAAACACTTTATTTAAATGCTATTATTATATTTTAGTTCCATCTCATGTTTAATCTCACAAAAATAATTATTGTTTCAGCTTTTTCTTAGTTTGCCTTCACATCTGTTGCTTCCATTGCTCATAATTGTTGCATCTTAGATCTCCCATCTGGGGTCATAATCCTTATTTCTGAAGTTTGTTAGGATCCTTTTATGTGTGTGTTGATTTTGATTGCCTGAAAATGTCTTTATTGTGCCTATTTCCCCTCCCACTCTTCTCCTCCAGCTCTTTTGATTTTGTTTTGCAGTGCTGGGGATGGAACTCAGAGGCTCGTGCATCTAGACAAGAGCCTACCGCTGAGGTACCTCCCACCTTCCCCATCAGTTTTGAAAATTCTTATCAGGTGTAGGACTCTATAGATTGATGGTTAATTTTTCTTAACACATTAAAATACTACAGTACTTTTGAGTTATTTTTTTACTATCAAGAATCTCATTCTTAGCTGGGTATGGTAGCATATACCAGTAAGCCCCGCACTCTGAGAGGCTGAGGCAGGAGAGTCACAGTTTGTGCCCACCCTGGGAAATTTAGTGAGATTCTGTCTTAAAAATAAAAGGCTCTAAGCACAATCTCTAGTACGGATAGTTACTGTTTAATGACTGTTTGGACTTAGAACCCGCTGCTCAGACTTGTGACCCATCCTTTTTTTGTGTGTGCAGTTGTACATCTTGTTTATAGCACCTCAATGTCTTTTTTGGTGTGGTACTCCTTGTTTATACAGTACTGTAACTTTTGCTGATTGTACTATACAGTATAATATGTAGTTTTATGTTGTTATTTCAGTCCTGCATGTAAGAGTTATGCAAATAAAAGCAACATCATCAAGTTGAAGATTCCTTTGACGATTTGTTATGAATGTTACAATGTTAGAATATACTGTATATAATTCCTTGCTTAGAGACCAATTCAGTTAATGACCTACTGGTAGCAATGGAACTCAGTTGTTAAACGAGAAATGTTTGTACTGCGAATGTTTTAAAAAGCACATTCTTAGTATAATTGTTTTCCGACTTGTGATGTCAGTGCCTTAATAATGTCACAATACTGTCGTGATCTCTTGCCTTTGGACTCTGTTGGGGGTGTGTGTACCTTCACATGCATGTGTGCACTCGTACTATATATATGTTCATTCTGATTAGACGTTGTTTGCCTCTAAATGTGAAGATTAGTGTTCGGAAAACTCGTTCCCCACCCTCTCACTTCTTCCAAACTCTCGATTTTATGCCGGATTTATCACTCTCTCATCCATGCTGTTTAACTTATCTTCCATTTCTTTTCCCATCTCTATTTCTTTTCTCTGGGTAATGAGTTCAGATCTACCTGAATAAACAGAAGTACTGCTTGGGGTTAGGGAAGAGGGTGTTCTGGCTGGGTCAGCCTCTCTCAGCTGAGCCCAAATACCTGCCACATAATATGCAGTAGGAGTGGCTTGTTTTGGCTTGAGGTTTCAGTGCTGAAACACCAGGCTGGTGGAGCAGAGCTGCTCACTGTGGGGAGGACAGGGGCAGCCTGCTGGGCCCCACCTACGACAGCACCTTGGGCCAGAAACACTGGAGGATTGGTCTGCTGATGAGTAGGGCAGCCTGGGATCTGCCACCTTTCAAAAAACAATCCAGCTGGGTTGACGTCAAGTTTAACAGATACCCAGGATGTGAATTATAGTCAACCTATTCAAGTCAGTCTCACTGATCTTTCATCTTCAGCTTTTTCCAATGTTTAAATGCGTTTGCCCCAAGCGTTTTGCTTCACATACTATTTCAATTCCACATGACTTGTAACAACACAGTTCAGCACTTTGCTGTGATTTATGCATTTAGATACAGCTTCTGATACCTCTTTGTAAAATGAAGAAACAGGACGCTTCCTACTTTTAAATTGTCATCGTTTATATTTTAATACTTGATATATTTGTGGCAGCCTTTATATGGGTGCTGGGATATGCAACCCAGGCCTCATACATGCTGGGAAAATGCTCCACCACTGAGCGATGCCCTGCTCTGGACTAAGGAGTTTAAACTTCTGTTTTTTTATTTACCCGCCTTTGACTATGACTCCCGACATGTGTCTGAGAGACGTGGAAATCGAAGCGCTTAGGCTTCACACATCCCTCCGTCTCCCTTGCTCCCTTCGGAGCTCTTTAGCCTTACCATTTCCGGGCGTGCTCGAGGTCTCCCACCATCTAAAGAAGACCGGAAGCAAGGTGGTGCTTGTCCCCCGCCTCAAGGTCCTGTGCAGGAGCAGGACGCGCCTCTTCTCACCTCTCCTTCTGAGCTGCTGCTCCAGCTCCATATGCGTGGATGTCTCACTATGCATGCTTTACAAGACGGGTTCAAGGGTGACAGCTTTCCCAAAACTTGTGTGTTGAAGGCTTCTGTTATCATCCTACTTAAATGAAAATCTGGATTTGTATGAAATTCTTAAGGTATCTTTTTCCCCCCCGAGGAATGTGTTACAGGTGTTTAAATGTTGCTGGGAGGTGTGTGAGGTTCACGGGTATTTTCCTCCTGTTTAACGCCGAGAACGAATCGTTTTTATGCTGTTCAATCCACAGTGGAATCGAGGCGGCCCTTATGTCCTTGAGTGTTTGCGGACCGAGGAGAGAGCAGAATGCGGTTCAGGGCGAGGGTGGCGCCGTCAGATCCAGGCCGCTACTTCTCAAAACCTGCCTGTCATGGTCACCAGGGACTCAGTGTCACCAACGAAGCTGCAGAACCTCGGCTTCCTTACTCGAGCACCTAAGGGTGAAGGGAGGGCAGGGGTAAGGAGAAAAAATGAGAACCAAGACCTGTCATTGAATGTAACTGTACTGTATCCTAAGAAAAGAAAAAAGAAAATCTGTGCTCCTCCACCCTCGTCAGAAAAAGCACGGGACTTCGGCTTCTCTGCGCACGCGCCCCCTTCGCCCCGCCCAATGCCCCGCCCCTCTGCACGCGGTCCTCTCCCCGGCCTTTTCTAGAGCTCTGTGGTCGGCGGACGGTTAAGTGCTGCTGGCTGGGTAAGGCTGGTTGGCTGTAGTTTAAATTTCTGACCTCCCTTCTCTACTCACCGGGCTTCTGTGCCCTGCGCCTTCTCTACCACCTCTGTGTCTCGTTAGAGTGCCCTTGGAGGCCAGAGACATTCATATTATTCATCTTCTCTCACTCGCGCTTGAACGCAGGGCCTTTGCACTGTGCAGCATCACTGCTGTTTATTTACATGTTATCTTGATATAGAGCTTCACCAGGTCACTAAATTGCCTAGGCTGGGCCAGTACTAACTTGAGATCCTCCTGCTTCAGCCTCCCAGAAAGCTAGGGTCACAGGCACAACGTCATGCTGTTCCCTGGCCCAGGGCACACCCACTCCCTGTCTGTGGTGTCCTGTGGATGGTGAAGTTGGTTCAGCAGCTGGATCTGTCAGTTCTGTGGATTCTCTAAGCGCTTTCCTTGGGGAAACCTGCCCATTAGTGTATAGTATAGTGGGAAGGGAACTTGCAGACCCTGTCGGAGAGGAGGGCAGGTGAGATGTAAGGAGGGGAATGGTCGTGGGTGGTCGCTTGGGTTTGGGAATCTGGTTGCTGGTAATCCCCTCTGTTTCTGAGAAGTTACAGTTTTTCATGGTAAGAAAATAATAGCTATACTTTTTATATCCAGTTTATAATAATGTACTTTATATATCCAGTTTTGTCATAGTTTTGTTATTAATAAAAGACGGGGACATTTATACCCATCAATTTGACAAAAAATAAAGAGATGGACAAGGAAGAAAGCAGTACAACACCAAGGTAAATATAAGATAGAATGCAATAAGATGCTAAGTTAAATTTCAACCAGGTAATCAGGGGTGGGTGACGACCCTGCAGACTTGGAGCCTGGGTCTCCTCAGGGTCCTCCTGACCTAGGCTGTGCCTCTTTCCCAAGAACAGCTTGGCACAAACCAACAATGAGAGGGAGGGTACATGGCCAGTGGGCTTGGGAGGCTGTATGTTTTCTGTTTCCAAGTTCCCTGGGGTCAGCCATGCCTCATCACCTGCAAGGGAGAGAACAGTACTCACAGCCCTAGCGCCAGAGGTGGAGCCCTGGGGCCAGGTGCAGGCAGCAAAGGAGCCCACGGGTGAAGTGTGTAAGGACAGCGTGAGCAGTCACATGCCCCTCCACATCTTACCTCCTGCCCCAAGACTGTATGGTGAGAATTAAGAAGCACTGAGGATTTCTTGAAGGACAGGGTCATGCACTGTGCTGGAATGTGCTGGCTGAGGAGGGGTCACAGCCATGGCTCATGTCACATCTGAGCCTGAGTCACATTCTGTGTCTTCACCTTGTCACCAGCTGGTTGGGGATTAGAAAGTCACCCTCAATATGTTTTGGCAGCCAAGGGCCTGATGAGCCCATGTGATGGGAAAAATAAAAGGGATCAAGGGAAACATCTGGGGGTGGCTGGAGGAGCCATCTGTGTTGCCTGAGCAAGAGAGAGGAGACTCTGAGTTCCAGCTGTGCATGCTTCCCACTGTCCTCAATCCAGGGTGGTGTCAGACACACCTGCTGGCTGCAGTCCCGAATCCTAGGACTCCAGTCAGTCCTGGGTTTGCTCCCTACTATCTTTGGTTTATGATGCATGTTATGGAAACATCCTGAAAACATAAGGGTTGCAATAGAGGAAAAGTAAAAAGATGAAAAATATATAACAGACATGATTATAGTATTGTTCAAGTCAATAGGGGATAGCAGTTCTAAACTTGTATAGGCCTATGTATTCGAGACACGTGGTGACTAAAGGAGAAGCCCAGAAATCTACCATGATAGTGAGAAATTTTAATAAATTGCTCACATTGAGTGAACGGCCAAGCACAAAAATAGTAAGAATGTGGAAAATTTGAACATTAAATTACTGTTTGTTTTAAAGCAGACAGATAAATACTTAGAGAGAGAGAGGACATTGTACCCAACAGCTCCAGGATATAGCTTCTCTGTTAGGGTATATGGAATATTTATAAAACTAGACCGTGAAGACTATAAAACAACAAAGTTTAAAAAACTGATATAGATCATATACTCTTTAGTTACATTAAAAACCAGTAACAAGATGTTAACCGAAAACTAATAGAATTTATAACAAAACTGGAAAACAGTTTTCTGAATAACTTGTGTAAACATGACTGGCGCCATCTTTTTCGCATGAATGCAAACATGGCCATTTTCCCCAGAATCATGGAATGAATTAAGTTTGTGAACCAAGGTACCACTGTACTAGAATTTTTAAAAAATGTAGCCAAAATGGATTACATAAGAAACAGGTGAGATGAACTTGAGGTCTTTGTTTTTGTTTTTGTTTTTTTTGTTTTTTTGTTTTTTTACTGGAATGGACCCCAGGACCCCAGATTTCCAGACAAGCATTCTACCAGTGGGCCGCACCTCAGTCCAAAGTGAGCTGCTATTAAGCCTGAAATGGCTGCGTTGGGTCTGTGAGTCACCACCCGCCCCTCCCACACATGAGGTCTACTCTAGAAAGTTATAAAATCTGATAATAGAAAACTCAATGAAGTTTATATAGAAAAACAAAGCTATGAATTTATGAAGTGCTCCTGGAGAAAAGGAAAGTATGATCACCTTGATCTATAGCTACTGAAACTTATTATAAAGCTACAGTAATTAAGGCAGTGCAATACAGAAACAAATAAAAATGAAGACCCTGCCCAGGGACAGACAACAGTGTGCATTTTGTTTTGAGATAGGCTTTCATTATGAGCCCAGTCTGGCCTGGAGCTTTTGGTGATCCTCCAGCCTCAGCCTCCCAAGGGCTAGAATAACAGGCGTGTGCCACCATGCCAAGCTAATTTTGAGTGCATCAGTCTTGGTATTGCAGGTGATGAGAGAGAATCTGGGGTGCTTCATACTACTTCTCAGACACCTATATATTCATATTGGGGTTGAGGGAGAAATTACACTGTACCTCAAAACCAAGGATTTAAGGACTTATGTGTAAATTAAAAAAACTGTGAAGGGCAAAAGTTTAAAACTATTAGGAAAACATAGCAGAGTCTTGAAGTAAGGAAAGCTGTCTTAAAAGAAAACATAAATGACACAAACCTTAAAGACAAAAAATTATATTAAAGAATTTCTCTTTACTAAGTCATTTAAAAAGCCAGGTATGGTGGTGTGGGCCTGTAATCCCAGCACTCTGGAAGGCTGAGGGAGGAGGATTGCAAATTTAAGTCCAGCCTGGGCAATTTAGCAACTTAGTGAGACTGTCTCAAAATTAAAGAAAAAACAAGTTGCAGGGAGGGCCGAGGATGTAGCTCAGTATGAAGGTCCTAGGTTAAATTCTTGGTACCAAATAAATAAATAATTAAAAGTCCAAACTGAAGATATGAAAGGCAAAGTATTCCTACCCAAAATGAATAAGTGACAATTCAGCACAAGAAAAGACTATGCAGGGCTGGGGACTTAGCTCAGTAGTTCTGCTGCCTGCCTCTCATGTGCAGGGTCCGGAGTTTGATCCCTGACACAAAAACAAATAAACAAACACACACCCCAAAAAGAATACTTTATGAGCTATCTATAAATTGATTCAAAGAAGTTTTGCCTCCTTATTCATATGATTAAGTATTTACTTTTTCTATAACAGCAGATACATTTTCCCCTGAGATGTACATTTAAGGCTTTGCGGAAACCTGAATCTCCAGTCTTACAAAAATAGTTTTTTACCAAATAAGTCAGTTGTAGGCAGTGATTACGGATTCTGTTCTTAAATTTTTCTGAACATGATAAGGTAGGCAGCTGGCTAATGTGCTGTGAAGATATTTTGATTTTAATCCTGATATGGTTCATGTTTTGTTTGTTTTGTTTTGTTTTTTTAAGGAGAACAGTATACGACTATTAAATTTTGGAAAACAACACTTTTCTCTGCCACTAGCTTAACTGGGTGTTTATTGTCAAAACTGAAATCAAGCTTTAAATTTTCAGTGACAATATTTGTTTTCTTATGCTAATGTTGCTTAAAAGAATAGATTTTGTAACAGTGTAAATAATCTTAAATTATAGAGAGTGCTGATCAAAGCATTTATTAAACCCCAAAGTTTCAATTATAAATGTGAAAATTTAGATACTATGCTAATAGTTCTCTATTTTACTGTTGGGAATTTTTACTCTTTTTTTTAAGAATTGTTTTCTTTGTCATCTTAGATTTTTAGACTACGAAGAGCAAAAACACGAAGATGTCACACCATGCAAGAATCAATCAGCTGAGGTAGCAGCAGAGCAAACCTCAAAATGTAAAACATTCCAGAAGCGCTGTGTATCCCAGAAGTCAGAGAAAACAGAAGAAATTTATCAAGATTACTATCCAGGCATGTTGACTCACATTTTCTTTTATAGAAATGGAAAAAACTTTTCATAGCCCTAAAGGAAGCAGGAGGAATAGATTAAAATACTGGAGTCTACTTCTAAAATACAAGGTTTGGCACTTAACTAATTTCACTTGTCATAGCGGTTAGCGGCAGTGTCTTCAGATTGGAGGGAACAGCAGGCTGCCACTGACACCGCGAAGGGCATCTGACCTCTTGCCCATCGGCCTTCACCTTGCTCTTCCAGGAAAGTCCATTTTGGTAAAGAGTCAGTGTGGCCCCGGGTTCCTGGCTGCTGTGGCCCCCTGGCCTCACCCACTCACTCCCCTGGCACCTCCTTCTGTGACATCTTCTCTGTCCCTCCCCCAGATCCCACTGTTTCCAGTTTTTTGTTGATTAAAAAAAAAAATCACAGCTTTCCTTTTAATCCAGCTTTCTTCTCCCCTCACTACTTGGTAATCCTGCCCTCTGCCCTGCCTGTCTTGGGGACCTCTGCTTCTCTCTGAAGGTTGGGAGTAATGATGGGGAGTTTGAGCGATGGCCACAGCCAGATTACTCAGGGAGACTGTGTGACACAAGATGAAAAGAGGGCTGAGGAACTATAGTCATCATGACCCAAGAGAAGGACAGCTGCAGAGGACATGGCCAGGATCATGCAGAATGGGGTGATGAGGAAGGGTTGGGTGTGTGCTGTCACAGAAGTCAAAGGAAAGTATTATATGGAAAGGAGTTATATGACGTACCAGATAACTCTGATATAGCAAGTAAAATCAGGATTGCAAAATGTCCATTGAATTCATTGACTTCAAGAATATGGTCCCTTGAGTGATAGTTTGTTGGAGTTCCAAGAGTGAAGTAGATTTAAAATGGATACTAGATTAAGAAATAAGAAAAAAGAAAGATAGTGACCATATGCAACTTTTTGAGAAGTTTATCCATGAGGAAAGGTCACATGGATAATATAACTGGAGAGAGTTGTGGTCAAAGAATGGATTTTACACAAGGTGGGAGTTGTACAGTCATACAAAAGAAAATATAATAATATGGGAATAGAGAGACAGGATCTCAACAAAAGATGTAGAATGTTGGTCTTGGATGAGAGGAAAACAGCCCCCTTTATAATTCAGGAGGACGGGGACATGGTGAGTGCAGATGTCGGTGGCTGGGTTTGTTTGGCCTTGGCAGGAGGAAGGATGGGGCGTGATGATGGTAACGACAGCAGCCACACCCAGAGTGACCGTGTTGCCAAGTCATTCTTTCCTCACAGTAATCTGAAATGAAACAGGAAGACCCATGTGGTAGGTGTGGCATGTGGTTGCTTGGCTGTGGTTGGTGGAGGTGGAGTAGAGCGTGGACCCCTGAGAAGTGGGGACTCAGGAACATGGAAGTTGTCCGAATGAGGAGTTTAAGGTGGAGCTGGAGCCCCAGACTGACTGAGTGCCCAGACTGTTGGTGTATATCAGGGAGGAATGGAACAAAAAGTCACAAGCCTCAAAGGAGGAGGATTGTATGTTATTTTTAAAGAGCACATGTTGTAATGAGTTGGAAGTGATGAATTGGAATGGGCAGAAACAGCTCACTTCCCAGCCTGGAGGTATGGGAGCATAGGACACAAACTGCCTTGGGAGGGACTGCGGGCCAGTGGTGTCCTTCAGGAATGATGAGGTTCCAGAGAGGAGGTGTGTGACACTGTTGGGAGAGAGGTTGACAGAGGACAGCTTCACAACAACCTAACCTGAGATTTCCACAGAAGCTCATATCTTCCCATTGTGATCTCCTGACTACCAATCCTGTTGTCTTTTTAAAGTCCCAGGCCTTAGCTTCCCCTACAGTTAAAACCCTCATCCCTGTCAACATTTGATTCGGGCTACTTGAGCTGTTATCATTTTGAAATATTTCTTTAAAAAATAGAAGCCTGTGTGAGTGAGGGTCTTTGATGCTTCAGAAGGAATAGCTTGATGATAAATCATGTAGTACCATCTTCCTCAAATTAGAACCTATTCTTTCGTTCCTGCACATCATTGGTGTGTGTGAAAGAGAGAGAGAGATGGAGAGAGAGAGAGATAGAGAGAGTCATAGAAAGCAAAGGAATGTGCCAGGCATACAGTCTCCACTTGCACACCTCACACTGATTCAGAGAGTGTGGACTGGAGGTGAGGCCCAGCAATCTGTACTTTACTAAGCTTTTAGATATTCTTGATACACAATGAAGAACCATGCCTCCAAACCAAGGGTCAGCCAACTTTGTTCTACAAAGGCTCAGATAAGTATTTTAGACTTTGTAGCCATATGATTTCTCTTGCAACTCCTCATCTCTGTAGATCAGTGAGTAACAACACTGTGTAAGAAATGGGTAGGGTGTGTTCCAATAAAACTTTATTTACAAAAATGGACACCTGGCTCAGGCTGTGGTTCAGTGGTCACTGTTCCAGACTGTTACCCTGAGGATAAATGGTATCTGGGTCTTTGCTCAAAGGCAGAATGATGTAAAGCACATGCACAGTAGAGTCAGATTCACATGGTTTTGAATCTCTGGGCACTCACTGCATCATCTTGGACAAGTTCAGACCCTTTTTGAGCTTTAGAGTCTTCATTCAGCCTTGAAATGGAGATGTAGTGGTTACCCTAGAGAGGCGTGAAGATGAAATGGGAATAGGCACGTTCCATGGACCAGGCCCACTGTGGGCACAGCATTTGAAGAAAAGCTCAGAGCAAAGTAACAGCTGTGCATAGCAGTCTGGACTCTCAGGTAAGGTGTGTTTTGTTTCTGTTTGAAAAGGGATTGGAAATGTGGAAGAAAAACATTTGTTTTAATTGAAAAAGAGTAATTTAAAGAGTATATTATGCTTCTGTAATTGAATTTTAATTACACGTGTGGCCCATTTAAAATCCTTGTAGCGACCTCAATTTCTGGTAGCCTCACAGTGTGAAAAATAACTGAGAACAAAAATTTGTCAAGGGAGCTGGGTGTGGTGGCGCACGCCAGTAATTCCTGCACTCGGGAGGCTGAGGCAGGATCGCTGTGAGTTCGAGACCAACCTGGGCTACATAGTGAGTTCCAGATCAGTCTCTACTACATAGTGAGACCCTTCTCAAAAAACAAACAAACTAACTAACAAACTAAAAAAATTGTCAAGGGGCCAAGTAAGTGCAACAAAACCCATGCCCTTGTTTCCTCTTATTTGTCAAGCTCCTCACTGAAACCTCTCCCCACAGTCTAAAGTACTTTGTGTTACATCACAGTACAACAGGATTCCTGAGCTTCTCATTCTCCACAGAGTAGAACCAGTCTGTGAGTCTTGTGGCCTTTGTACGGTATCTACTTTTATACTTGTTTCTTCACCAGAGTCTGCCTTTTCTTCTGAGCTGCTGCTAACTGCTGGGGACTAGGAGAAGAGATAAATTATATGTGTACAGTGTGTGCAATGCTGGGGACCAAACCCAGGGCAAGCACTTCTACCCCTGAGCTACACTCCCAGCCCCAGATAAATATTTTAAATTGCTTCATTTAATATGATAAATATGTAAAATAGGACCCAAGGAGCTCTTTGATAAGGGAAGTACATGGGATTTTGTGACAGACAAGTTAGGCATTTCTTGAACAGGATTCATCATGTACCTATTCTGTTTCACTCTTACAAACACTGGCAATGTCCCTGTAGCACTTGCATTCAAAGGCGGTTGATAAAAAGTAACTGAATGCACAAGATAATCTCAGACAGTGCAAGGTCCAGAAAGATAATGAACTGTGAACAGAACGGATGCAGTATGTGTTGGTTCTCACACGGGCAGTAGATGAGGCGTGAGGGCAGAGACCTGAACAGAAGGCAGGATGAGTCTGTGTGTATTCCAGAACGGCAGTGGAGTGTGGAGAGCTGGTGGGAGCTGAACTGGCTGCTCCGTGTCTAGACCCGTGTCGCTGCGGTGGCTGTGGCTGAACGACCGCTGGGAGATGTTACTGACCAAGCCCTGTGTCAGGTTGTGGTTGTGAGGCCAGAGAGGCTGTCAGTCCTGGGCGATCCGCCTCAGGTACTGTCCCAAGTAGTAATTTCTGTGTCTGCTTATTTAAAGCCGTCGCAGCTGGGCTTCGCAGTGTTTTCCTGGCTTTGTAATAAACCCTTAGGGTCTGTTCTGCTTTGGAGTTTTCATGTATTAAACTTTTGAAACCTAGTCAGAACTGGGACAAGCACTGTCATTTTACATGACATTTGTCTTCATAAGTCCATGGTCAGAAAGATTCGTTTACTCCCTCCCCACTTTCCTCCCTTTCTTTGCTTGCTATTACTTGTTGAGGTGGGCTGGTGGACATGCTAAGCACAGCCCTTTTCTCTCTTCACGTTGAGAAAAATTTAAATTGAAGTTTAATCTTAAACTTGTAAATTTGATTGTTAGAATTTATTTTAACAGATTGTGTAGTTTTTGATCTGTACTATTATAAAATACATTTTAAATAGAATAATAAGACAAACATGAGATGGTAACAAGTTAGACCAGCAGCCCTGAGAGGACTTGTGAGGACACAGGGTGTCAACCTGACTATCCCCTCTCTTTGTGTCCCTGGACTACCCTGGTCTTCTGGGGTCCTGGCCACAGCAACACCAGGGCTGGCCAAGTGTGGATCAGGCTGGGCTCCATGCAGGCATGGCCCACAGAGGGCACAGCCTGGGGTCACTGGGGGCTTGGGACATCTGTTCCCTGTGCGAAAGGGAAACTTTTCAGGTCTTCAGATTTTTGGGGTTTTAAAAAATTACACATGCACCTACTTTTTCATAACTGTAACATCAAAATGATATATGTCATCTTAATTTTTTACTTACCACTACTCAGAGATTTAATTAAAATATACATCTTCATTATCACTGAAAATTGAGTTTGAATTCTTCTTGATATGAGGCACTTTTCAAAGTAGCAAGCCAAATAATATACAAAGGAATTGACATATTTCTGTAATTGAATATTTATTGGGATGTTGAAGCTAAGAGAATCTTGTATCAACAATAATTTTAATGGCTTCCTCTTACCTTTTGATTTGTACTTTGTTGACAGATTAGGAGGAAATATTTGAGGTTTAATGTTTGGGTAACAGAGTGAATGAAACATTGTTTTGGGGAATTTTAAAAAAATATTACTAAGCTTTGACTATATTTTTTCCTACATAAATATAAGAAGTGTTTTTTCTTTTCAGAATTAATAAAGCCTTTGTGACCTGGAAATTGAATGTTAAAAGAATTAAGACAGAGAAGAGCAGGTAAGTCTTGATATGCGATGTGTTTCCAAAATATTCAGAAACAAAATACATCTTAAATACGTACAAGAGAGCATCCACCCTGATGGCAGTGCGAGGAGAGCTCCTAGCCAGCCCGGCAGTTTGGTTCCACTCACCACAGTGCCCCACACTGGATGCATTTCAGCTTGGACAGTTGTCATGGTCTGGGGTTTCTTGTGGAGGGGCCTGTGGAGCAGGGGCTTCACCCCACAGACCTGAAGACTTCAAGGCTGGGTGGAAAGGACCATGGTTTCCTGGATTCCAAGATTGCAGGTCTTAGAAGGAAACCACTGATTTAGGAATACAGATACAATATTTATTATTTTCCTTCTGTTTTTTTTTATTTTTTTAATCGGAATTCCCATCCTTCCCTTCCCCCTACCCACTCCCTTTCCCCCCTCCTATTTGAACATTTTCTTTCTATACCTAGCAGAGGAATAGCTGGGTCATGTGGAATTTCTAATTTCAATTCTTTTAGAAATCTCCATATCAATTTCCATGATGGTTGTACTAGTTTGTATTCCCATCAACAATACAGAAGAGCTCCTTTTTTCACCATAGCCAATTTGTTGTTTGATTTCCTAATGATTGACATTCTTTTTGGGTAAAATGGAATTTTAGCATTGTTTTAATTTGCATTTTTCTAGTGGCCAGAGATGTTGAACATTTTTTCATATGTTTGTTAATGACTTGTATTTTTTTCTCTGTGAAGTGTCTATTCATTTCTCTATCCCATTTCTTGCCTGTGTCTTTTAATTCTAGGTTTAATATTTTGAGTTCTTTGTATATTGTAGATATTAATCCTCTAAGGAGTAGCTGGCACAAAAGTTTTCCCCATTCTGTGAGTTTTCTCTTGACTCAATTCTTTTGCAGTACAGAAGCTTTTTAGTCTGATATAATCCCATTTGTTGATTCTTGCTACTATTTCTTGTGTGATTGAGGTTCTGTTTAGAAAATTCCTTCTTACATCTATGTCTTCAAGTGTTTTTACCTATTTTATTTTCCGGAAGGTTTAATGTTTCTCTGTTTTAATGTTTAGATCTTTGATCTGTTTGGTTTTAATTTAGCACATGGTGAGAGATAGGATCCAGTTTCATTCTTCTACAAACACATAACTAGTTTTCCCAACATCAGTTGTTGAATAGACTATCTTTCCTCCAACATATGCTTCTTGACCCTTTGTCACAGATCAAATAGTTCATTGTGTCTGGGGAGATTTCTGTGTCCTCTCTTCTGTTCTGTTGAGCCATGTGTCTGTTTTAGTTCTATGTCATTTTCATCACTATTGCTTTGGAAAGCTTGAAGTCTGGTATTGCTGTGCCACCTGGTTTGCTCTTATTGCCTAAAGTTACTTTTGTTATTTGGGGTCTCATCTGGTTATGAATTTTAAGATTGTTTTCTCTAGATCTGTAAAGTATACTATTGATATTTTGATTGGGACTGCATTGAATCTGCATAAAACTTTTGGACGTATGGCCATTATGACAATATTGGTTCTGCCTATTCATCAGCAAGGGGCATTTTTCCATTTTCTGAAGTTCTCTTCAATCTCATTTTTCAGAGTATTGTAGTTTTCTTCACAGTGGTCCTTCACTTTTTTGTGTAGAATAGTTCCTAGATACTTTATTTAGTCATTGAAATATCCAGAACAATTAGGCAACAGAAAGAAAGAAAAGAGACACATACAG
The DNA here is from genome assembly GCF_012274545.1 of Fukomys damarensis. Classification (NCBI taxonomy): domain Eukaryota; kingdom Metazoa; phylum Chordata; class Mammalia; order Rodentia; family Bathyergidae; genus Fukomys; species Fukomys damarensis. Next base: position 542,673 of record NW_022900923.1, on the reverse strand, counting down.
GAAAGGAAGAACTCAAATTATCATTATTTGCAGATGACATGATCCTCTACATAGAAGGCCCAAGAACACCATCAAAAACTCTTAGAATTAATAAACAGTTTCAGCAGAGTAGCAAGACACAAGATCAACCAGAAGTCATTAGCATTTGTGCATACCAACGATGAAAAGGGTGAGAAGGAAATTCTGAAAGCAGTACCATTCACAGTCACTTCTTTTGAATTCTGGTATTTCACCTGCTTTGGTATAATTAGAGTCAGTTACCTTTGAAGTATTTACTTTTGGAGAAGTCACGCTGCCTTGCTTTCTCATGTTTCTTGTGTTTCTATATTGAGATGTATGCATCTGCTGCGTTGTCTATCTCTTCTGCTTTTTGTTTTGTTTTGTTTTGGTATCAGGGATTGAACTTGGGTCCTTGTGCTTGCAAGGCAGGCCACCGAACCGCTGAGCTAAATCCCCGGCCCTATCTCTTCTGCTTTTATACAAAGGTCTTTTTAAGGACAGTGTTGCCTTGATGACGTGTTTAGGATATCAGATTGTGAAGTGTTGATTGTATTTCCAAGTGGGCTTCGTAGTATAGTTTTCCAGTTACTACTTTGGTGGTGATTAGGTTACACTGACATAGTATGTTCAGTGTCATCGGAGGATCCCACTTTCTTTGTAAGTTTCACAAAAATGGAGTCCTTCTATTGGCTCAGGAAATTGTATTGTGAACTGCAGAGTTTGTACACCTGTGATAACTCCTTTTATCTTGTCAACAGTGTATGTTCTTGAAGTGAGAGTGATCTACGAGGCCCCTTGTAGGTACATTGTCCATGGTCTTTGTTATTTTCCCCGCTTTGGCTGTAGGGGTAAATTTCCAGGAGCAGATCTTTAGATCTCCTAGCCATGGTTACCTCTGGGCTGGTTGTTGGCTGGGCATTTTCATCTCTACTATTCTTTGAATTAAAATGTTCACAAAAGATTGAACATGCTTGGGCTATGTGTGGAGTAAGGTTCATTGCTTCTTATCGGCACTAAGATTGTAGCTCATTTTCATAGTGTTTATCCAAAGTGCTCAGAGGGTCATGCTTGATCTCCAGTACCCTGTAGAAAGTTGGTAATAATTGACAGTAACAACAGTGAATAGCAGTGAACCAGATTGGTAACCCAGTTGGGTTAAAACCAAGTACCAACCATGACATCCGCTGTCCTAACAACCACTTCAAGCATGGTAGCAGCAAAAATAATATAGTTTTAAAACTAAAAGGTTTTAAAAGATGATTTGAATACAACTAATTAGGAGAAGAGAAAATGGGAGGAGAAAAGCAAAAGAAAAGTTAGAATATCCAAAAGTGAAAGGTGAGAAAGCAGAAGAAAGGTGAAAGATAAAGTAAAAAAGGAAATGAGTGGGGGCCACAGCAAGTTCCCTGCATGATCCACTGCCCATGGTGAGGTCTCTCCATGGCTTTGTTCCTCTACACAGTCACCCAGTCTGCTGCCACTCCAGACCCACTTCTTCTAGCTGCTGAAGTTGCCAATCCCAAATGGCCAAGAAGATCCTCTCCTCTCATAAATCTGACTCAAATCTCATGTGCTCTTGTTTCGGTGATGTTACATTGGGACATGCAAGCTAGAACAGCATCTCTGTTATGACTTGAGGGAAAAGGATAATGCAGGGGCTATATTTTCCTAAACATCCATCTCAGGCATAACCTTCAGATGCCACTGCTTCCTGCTTAAGTGTTGAGAAATGCCAAACAATTCTCAAGTACCCACCCAGTGTGTAGCTCCCAGATCAGCTGAATTCATACTGCTTATTTTGCTCTAGATCTGTTTTGTGTCCATTTTTGTTCACTCTGTCCCTCTGTATATTACCTCTCTCCACTTCTATATTGCTACATTGCTGCTGGCATGGGCACAGAACAAATGTGAAACATAGCTTCTAGCCTCTGAGTCTCTGGTTCTTTCCAAATCTCTGTCTTTGCAATTTGGATTTTAGTGCATTCCTTCCCTTACCCATCTTGCTGAGCAGTTAATCTCTTGCTGTCTTGATTCCAAGTCCTGGAAAGGCTGGAAACTACTGCCTGCTTCTAATTTACCACATTGGCCCCTCTCTCTTTATTGCTATTGAGTTTTGAGAGATATTTTAGTATTCTAGTTATGTGTCATATGTTGTTTATTAATATTATTTCTTGGTCTTTGACTTGTCTCTTTTGATTTTGTTTTTAATGCAAGAATTTTTCTTTGGCATCTATTACATGCCAGGCAATAGGCCAGCAGTTAACTTGCTCTTTGAAACTGTAAACTCATTGGCCTCAAAGCTTCACTGGCCCAGGCAGGCTTTAATTTGGCACCCATCCCTGTTTTGTTGCAGAACTGGCTGGTGGAAAGGGGTAGGGATGAAGTGGGGCAGGGAGTAGAAAGAAAAGAGGGTTGCTGCTGGCCATACATCATGCGAATCACGTGTACCTTGCCTTCTCATTCCCTTGACATGGTCTTTTGCAGAGTGAAAGTTTTGAAGTTTAATGAAGTACAGTTTAGCAGTTTTTCTTCTTACGGAATCATGCTTTTTGTTTGAAGTCTAAGGACTCTTTGGTTACCCATACTGTTTTGGAATTCAACCCTGAATTCCAAATATTTTCTGCTGTTTTATTCTAAACCTTTCTACTTCAATGCTTTGCATGTTTCACTTTGAATTCCTTTTGGTATGAAGTGTGAGAATTAGGGGAAGCCTCACTTTTTGGCCTAAGGATGTTTAATTGATCCTGCACCATTTGTTGAAAGGCTCTCTTGGTTCCAGTGAATTGCTTTTGCACATTGCTTCCTTCCTTGGTATTTCGAATTGGGACTCAATGTTGTAACAAAAACATCACTTGCCTATCCACATTCAACACAGCCAATGTCCCTAACCATGCCTACAACATTATCAACTAAATATAACTAACCACCATTATCATTTAAACCGTGACTAATGCAATACATTTTAATTACAGGCATATGACCTAAACTATGCTAGTTACCTCTGAATTCTTTTTCTTGGTTTTTTTTTTTTTTTTTTTTTTTTTGTGTGTGTGTGTGTGGTACTGGGAATTGAACTCAGGTTCTTGTGCTTGCAAGATAGGCCATCGAACTGCTGAGCTAAATCCCCAGCCCCCTGAGTTCTTTTTTTAATGTGATACACGCATGTGGAAATGTTTAACTTTCAGGTCATTTTTACATAGTCATCTCTTTTGGGCTGATGAGTTACTTCAATCCTGTTTGCTTTATATAAGAGGACTCTGTGAAGATGCCATTAATATCAACAGTGATAATGAACATGTGAATAATCCATCTGCTATATGTCTTGTGAAGGTAGGCGGGGTTACATTCTACTAACTAATGCTCGTATGTAGAAACCTGTTGAAATAAAAGAATATAGACCTCTGGCTCCACGTGGGAATGCTCACTATAAACAGCTGATGCTTTGAAATTGCTGCTCAGAATGCTATTTTGGAAGTCGATTTTAATAGTTTACAACATTCCTTAAAAAATAATTTCTATTTGATCTAATTCTGTAAGATTATTTTCAACATGTCTCAAATATGCAATATTAGTTGTAAATAATTATCTGTAGTGTATTATTAGTAGTTACCCGCTATTTCCTCAGTGTAGCATGTCAAGACTTATAAGTAGAAACTCAGAGATTTTTGTTGAATTTATTAATTTACCTTTTGGAATATTCTAGAAACAGTGAGCATCTTCACTGAATGACTTAGTTAAATTTGTATGCAATAACCTTTCTGAAAGAATAAATCTTAAGTGTTTAGCGTATAGTTATAGCAGATTCCAGCAGATTTTACTTCACTGATCCAATGTGTGAAGAAGACACTGAAAATTAAGATTGATAAGGTCAGTTAGACTTAGAAAGAGAGATAGAAAGGGGCTTAGGCAAGTTATGAATTTGACAGCTCATATGTTACTAAGAGCAGCACTTGTAAATTAACATCTTATTTTTAGAATCCATTATGTATAGTGATTTTTCATTATCTGAGTAGGTAAATAAAAGAACTAATGAAGTAGGATGAATTAATCAGTACAGATGAAGTATATTTATATAGCTATATTGAGAATATTAATATTTCAATTTAAGCAAGAGACATTGTCCCTATGGAGTACTTTTGATATGCTTTTCATGTAGAAGTAAATAAGTTGGGCATCTATATTAGATTGTTTTATGAGGCTGACATGTATGTGTCCCTTCTTTTTTTTTTTTTCATTTCTGGTATCTTGAAATTATCATCCAGTGCTTCTTCCACGTGTTCTTTTTTTAAAATTTGGTCCCTTCTTGATGAGTGGGAAGACAAAGGAAATTGTAGAAAGTCTCTGTGTCTGTGTCAAAGCTGCTAATGGATGTAATGTCAGCGGTGAAGGAGGAGGAATGTTAGGGCTGTACTGGAGACCTCAGGCCCAGGACATCCAGACAGAGAATGAACTTCGTCAGCCAATATATAATTATTTGTTGAATTTCTATTATATGCAAACTGTTGTGTGAAGGAAATGAATACCAAAAAAAACTGATGTTGTCAATCTGCTTATAATGTATCAGAAAAAATAGTTCCTTATATGTAGAAGTGAGAAACCCTAGAAGTAGTTCCTTGCTTTGGAAATTATTTTAGCTAGTGAATTAGGAAAATATAAGCCAAAGGATATTTACTATCAGTGTCACTATTAAAACTGCAGCCATGCTACAGAAATTCAGAGGCAGCAAGATTTCTCCTTATTGGGGTTAGTTATGGCAGCTTCCTGCTAATAGGTCATCTTGGTTTGACTAGCCAGAGAGGTAAGGAGGGAAAAGGAAGTTAAGTAAGAAATTTAAATGTGGATAAGCAATTGAATAAATTTGGTCTGAAGGCAGGTTGGGTCATCAATGGCAAGCCAAAAATAACAATAAGGGGAAACAGGATGGGAACCTCCCCGAGGGTTGGGCACGCCTGTGGGGCTGTGAGGACAGCAGTGGCAGGACCAGGAGTCTCTAAGACTGGCAGGGGGTGGGGGCAGGCTCAGCTGGAGGGCCAACAGATTCCTACCTCAGAGGTGGCAGAATGCACTGGTCCTGGAAAGCTTACATGAACAAGGTGCAGACTCCCAGGAAGACTGGCCATGAAGAGCCGAGGAGGAGGTAGCCACGTTGTAGGATGGGAATCCCAAAGGCTCTGCCTGGGACCCATACCAAGGCCTTCAGTCCATACTCTTCCCTGCCACTGTCTGAACTGAGTTCTGGAGGAGCCATCACTCATGCACGTGCATGAGACGGACTGAATAATGTCTCTTCTTTAAGAGTGAACAGTTGGTTTTACTGGGAAGTATTTTGAGTCTTGGTGAAAATGTGGATATGTGTGTTCTACCCCTTTCCCCGGAGAAGGCAGTAAGTGGTGCTGGTCGTCTATTCAATTTGCAAGTCTCTCCTGTGATTCTTAGGAAAATCCTGAGAACTGCTCCTAAGGAAACAAGACTAAGCATGGCATTTGAGGAAAAATACTGTGACGCTCCTTGATGGAAAAACGTTTTAAGTGGAGAGATATTGGGGCTAAAGAATTAAACACTAAACACAAACATAACAAATATGACCTTCAACTAGGACCTTAGCCTTGAGAACAGAGAGGAAGAAAGATTTCTGAGACATTTCCCACAGGCACGCTGAGGATCTAGGGGTGAGCCATGAGCCCAGAAGAGGGAGGGCTCCGAGAGCAACACCAAATGCAGGGCTGGAGCAGTGCTCTCTACTCTTTCTGCTTGGAGTTTGAGCACAGGTTGATGGGATGTTACAGTGCATCTGAGGATAAAGCAGCCTGCATGTGTATTGATGAAAATGTGCTGTGCTAAGAAAATGAGCACAGTGTAGGAAAATAAGAAAGTGCTGCAAGGAAGAAGGACGGCATGCACGCCGGCCCACGCGGAACATTCTGCTTATGCTCAGGCCGTGGAGAATGGGTGCTATGGCTGTGGAAATGTCGCCTGCTGGTGTCTGGGAAAATGCTGACTAAAATGTGCCTTATTTCTATCATTTAACTTTAACCTCTTTGTCCTGTATTTCATATCATGTTTGTAACAAATAATTGGGAGCTCAAAAGAGTGATTTCTGGAATTGGCATGTTCCATACATTCACAGATATTTAAAAAAGCACCTTAACTTTTGAATTTTTCTGTCTCAGATAACCTTAAAATAATTATTTTTAGCCAATGTTTAGATTTAACTGTGAATGTTGAGCTTAAATTTGAAGAAAATATAAAGACTTAGAGCATAAAGCACATAAAGCAGAAATTATAAAACATGCTCTCCTTTATGATTTGAAAGGTTGCATAAATATCTTCTTTCTTTTGTTGTTGTTGTTGTTAATGAATTTTGCTTTCCAGCACTAAACATTTGCTATTATTTAATTAGCTCGATAGAGCTCGAACATATTCCCTAGATGAATTTTGCGAGGAACAGTTACAGCAAACTACTCAGGCACTGAAGCAACTTGAGGATATCAGGGATAAAGCAATTTCAGAGATAAAAAGTACACTCTTCTTAATTCTTGAATTATATTCTCATGGTTGCCATGTACAGACTGAAGCAATTGCTCCAGACTTCATGCCTGGAAATAAATGTTGAAAATGGGCGGTGGGGGACAAAGGTGGCTAACTAACCAACTTCCTAGTACCACCTGCTTACTATGTGCAGGAATTTCTCCAAGTACAACATAAAATGGAAAAATGCTGGAAACTTAATTTGAACTGGTATATAAAGGGAAATGTGATCAGTTAAAAGTTCACGGTGCTTATAAAGTAATCAAAAACCCCTTGCTTAGGAGAAATACAACTAGATGAAACAAAATTCACCAAATTTTATAAAGAAGATTCACTAAGATAATGAACATCGTTCTCAAACATTTTTACCCTATTTGCTGTTGCAGAAAGCCCTTGTATGTAAGAACACATAGTACTTGGTAGTATGTCCTTCCTTGTTTGACTTCTAAAACTTATCAAACTTCATTAACTTCAGGACACATAAATTGCTCTCTTTTTGTCTGATGTTTGAATACAATATAAGCAGGAAGTAAAATTTTAGTGGAATTTATTGATAAAGTTTGCTTCAGGCTAAAGCGATACTGTATTGACCCTGGCAATCAGCATGTTCCTCTGTTGTTTCTTAAATTGTAGGTTGCAGAAAAGAAAGACAGTAAAGAATATTTTGAGTCAAAGCTGCCTGAAGATGACACAATGCATTTCAAGCTGCCTAAATATCGGTGTTTTTTAGAAATAATTGCCAGGTTTCTCATGCTAGTTGACTACATGTTTCAAGAACTCATCCGTCAGCTAATGAACACTGCAGTCACACTACTTTTGGAGTTACTCAGTGGTTCTGCAAGCATGCCATTTTCAATGGAAAAGAAGAATGAAAATTTTATCAGGTAAATCACTCTTTTTACTATTAGGAGGAATTTATGATCATAATTTCATAATGTATTGCCACTTGTGGAGGAAGTGTCCAATAGTTCTCCTTGTAGCAGAGTATTTGCATTTATTTTTGCAATGATATGAACTTATTACTTAGTACTTTAATATTGTCTATAAAATTTAAGAAAATTTCCCAGTTTTTTCCTCACAATTCTACATAGATGTGGTTACCATATAAAATACAAGATGTTCACTAGAATTTGAATTTCAGATAGACAGTAATTTTTGTATGTAAATATGTCCCAGTTATTAAAACTGTGTGTGTGTGCGTGTGTGCGCATACGTGTTAAATACAGCTTTAAAAAGATACTGGAGATATTGGCAGAGTTAATTCATGTCATGGAAATTTTTGAAAGAAAAGTCACCCTTAATTGTATCACTTAAATACAATGTCCTATCATTTTTGTATGATTTCTTGTAGACATTTCCTTTACATTTTTCTAGCATCATAATCCTAGTGCACTATTTTGCAGCTCATTTTTAGATGTGTCATATCTTTTGTGTATTTTTTTCTTGGTATGGTGGAGTGTGTAAGTTGTGCTTCAAATGATTCCGAGTGTGGGTCAGACCCCCTAGGTTCTAATCTCTGTTTTGTCTCTGCTTTGTTGTGTGACTTAGGGTAGATGTTAACCTACTAGAGGTAGGTTTCCTCATCTGTAAAACGGAGAAAACAATAACTCTCATGTCATGGTGATGAGAATAAACACAGAATAAATACCTGATAGGTAATAGCTAAGATTTTATAACATTAGCTCTTACATTTAACTTTGACATTTAAAAAAATTTCTTCTTAATTTTTATTAGTACGTGTTTTTATACATTATACTCGTGTTCATTTGGAAAATTGCTACTTACATATAAAATATCTTGCTCATTTTCAGTACTGTTACCTTCTTCTTGCTTTCCTTCCCAATTCTCTTCATCCTTTTCTCTGTCTCCAAGAGTCCACCTTCTTTTTCTTCTATCTTATTTATTTATTTACTTAATTATTTATATTTTAGGTTTCTCATATAACAGAAAACATTGCAATATTTAGCTTTCTGAGTCTGCCTTATTAGCTTAACATAACGGTCCCGAGTGCCATCCATTTAACTACAAATAGCATCATTTCATTTTTCATTATGGCTGAATAATATTTCATTGTGTATATGTATTACATTTTCTTGGCTGTTTCCAGAGCTTGGCTGTAGTAAATTATGCTGCTATAAAATGGCTATGCAAGTATCACCACAGCATAATATATTTAATTCTTTTTGGAATATATCAAAGAGAGATATAGATGGGTCAAACAGCATTTCTGATTTTAGTTATTTGAGGAGTCTCTATTAATTTCCATAGTGGTTTTACTAGTTTACAGTCTTATAAACAATGTAGCCAGGGTTCCTTTTTTCCCCTACATCTTTGCCAGAATTCGCTGCTTTCTGTGTTCCTGATGATAGTCATTTGGCTGGGGTGAGATGGAATCTCAGTGTAATTTTGATTTATGGTTCCCTAATGGCCAAAGATGTTGAATATTTAAAAAATATATTGGTCACTTTACTTCTTCTTTTGAGAAGCCTATATATTCAGTTCATTTGCCCATTTTTGATTGAGTTATTTGGGATTTAGGGGGAAGTATTTTTTTGTTGTTGTTCTTTATACATTCTTGGCATTAGTCCTTTATCAAAAAATGTCCTTGATCCTTTATATTTTTATTCAGAATTCCTTTATCAAAAGAGTAGCTAACAAAAATTTTTCTTCCATCCTGTAGGTTGTCTCTTCACTCTGCTTATTGTTCCTTTGATATGGAAAATCTTTGTAATTTAATGTAGTTCCATTTGTTGATTCTTGCTATTATTGTTTGAGTTATTGTAGTTCTTTTCAGGAAATCTTTACCTGTGCAAAGTCTTCACATTTCCCCTGTATTATCTTACAGCAGTTTCAAACTTTCTGTTTTTATATCTAGGCCTTTGATTTGTCTTCATTTAATTTTAGTACAGGACAAGACCTAGGGTTCTGGTTTCAACCTTTTGCAAGTGTATTCTTATAAGTTTGTTTTTGGTCCTTTGCCAAAATAGGATGATTGTAGGTACCTGGTATTGTTTCTGACTTCTTTTCTATTGAATCAGTCTACATATCTGTTTTTTGTGCAAGTTCCATGTTTTGTTACTATAGATTTGTAGTATAACTGGAAATCCAGTACAGTGGTACCTCACTTCATGAACTTAGTTCATTCCATGATTGTGGAAAAGATAACCATGTTTGAGTTATTATGGGAAAGATGGCTGCAGTCATGTTCATCACCTGACATGGAGTTCTTAAACAGAAAATATTTTGCTAAGTGTTGATTAGCCAAAGCACCATGTATTGTGATTGTTTTATATTTGTTTTTGCTTAGGAATGCTTTTGACTATTCTGAGCCCTTTCTGGTTCCATGTGAATTTTAGAATTGTTTTTTTAATTCTGTGAATAATGTTGTAAGTACTTTCACAGGGGTTACATTGAATCTATAGATTGGTTTTGGTAATATGATCATTTTCACAGTATTAGTTGTTCTGAGCCAACAATAAGGGATGTCTTCTCATTTTCTAATGGCTTCTTCAATTTTTTATTCAGAATTCTGTAATTTTCATTATAGAGTCCCTTCAACTCCTTAATTAGGTTGATTCCTATATCTTTAATTTTTTTGAAGCTATTTTGAGAACTGTTCCTGCTTTCTTTCTTAGTGGATTCATTTTTTTATTCAATTATTGATTTTTTATTTTGGGTTCATTATTGATGTACAGGTACACTATTGATTTTTGTGTGCTGATTTTATATACTGACACTTTGAGGAAGTTTACTAGTTGTAAGAGTTTTCTGGTGGAGATTTTGGGTCTTCTATATAAAGGATCATGCCATCTGCAAAGAGATAGTTTGACTTCTCTAGGGTTCTGGTTTCAACCTTTTGCAAGTGTATTCTTATAAGTTTGTTTTTGGTCCTTTGCCAAAATAGGATGATTGTAGGTACCTGGTATTGTTTCTGACTTCTTTTCTATTGAATCAGTCTACATATCTGTTTTTTGTGCAAGTTCCATGTTTTGTTACTATAGATTTGTAGTATAACTGGAAATCCAGTACAGTGGTACCTCACTTCATGAACTTAGTTCATTCCATGATTGTGGAAAAGATAACCATGTTTGAGTTATTATGGGAAAGATGGCTGCAGTCATGTTCATCACCTGACATGGAGTTCTTAAACAGAAAATATTTTGCTAAGTGTTGATTAGCCAAAGCACCATGTATTGTGATTGTTTTATATTTGTTTTTGCTTAGGAATGCTTTTGACTATTCTGAGCCCTTTCTGGTTCCATGTGAATTTTAGAATTGTTTTTTTAATTCTGTGAATAATGTTGTAAGTACTTTCACAGGGGTTACATTGAATCTATAGATTGGTTTTGGTAATATGATCATTTTCACAGTATTAGTTGTTCTGAGCCAACAATAAGGGATGTCTTCTCATTTTCTAATGGCTTCTTCAATTTTTTATTCAGAATTCTGTAATTTTCATTATAGAGTCCCTTCAACTCCTTAATTAGGTTGATTCCTATATCTTTAATTTTTTTGAAGCTATTTTGAGAACTGTTCCTGCTTTCTTTCTTAGTGGATTCATTTTTTTATTCAATTATTGATTTTTTATTTTGGGTTCATTATTGATGTACAGGTACACTATTGATTTTTGTGTGCTGATTTTATATACTGACACTTTGAGGAAGTTTACTAGTTGTAAGAGTTTTCTGGTGGAGATTTTGGGTCTTCTATATAAAGGATCACGCCATCTGCAAAGAGATAGTTTGACTTCTTCCCTGCTTGTTAAAAATCACTTTTTTCCCCCTTCCTTGATTGCTTTGACTAAAGTTTCAAGTACTGTACTGAACAGGAATAGTGAGTGGTCATCCTCATCTTTTTCCTTATTTTAGAGGGAAAGCTTTCAGTTTCCCCCACTTATTATGATGTAAACAGTGAGCTTGTCATAAATGGACTTTATCAATTTGAGATAAGGTCCTTTTATACCCCTTTACATCAGGATTTTATCATGAGGGAATGTTGGCTTTGTTAAAGGATTTTTCTGTATCTGTTGAGATGATCATGTGATTTTTATCCTTCTGTTTATGTGGTATATTAATTACACTGTTTGATTTACATATATTGAACCATCCTTGCATCCCTAGGGTGAAGTTAACTTGGTTGCAGTGTATGATCTTTTTAATGACTTGTTGCACTTTGTTTGCAAGTATCTTTTTTTTTTTTAGGATTTTTTCATGTGTTCATTAAAAATTTGTCTTGTAGTTTTCTTTTATTATTAAGTCCTTATCTAGTTCTGGTATGAGGTTAATGATAGATTCAAGGAACAACTTTGGCAGTGTTCCTTCACTTTAAATTACATGGAAGAGTTCGAAGAGTAATGACCTTAGTTCTTCCCTGGTAAAATTCAGCAGTTAGTTTGTTGGGTCCCAGACTTCTCTTAATTAGTAGGGTTTTAATGTTTTTTTTCAGGGTTTTTATATCTTCTTGCTCAGTTTTGCTAATTTATATGTGTCTGTATATGTTTGTTTATATATGAAATGCAATGTATCCATTTCTTCTTGATTCTCTAGTTTATTGGAATGTGTTTACAAAGTAATTTCTTATCATCCTTTACACTGTGGTTATTTCTCTTGTGATTTTGTCTCTTATGTGTCTAATTGCATTGTTATTAGTCTTTTCTTTCCTAAGGGTTTATCAATTTTGTCTATCCTCTCAAAGAACCAACTCTTTGATTCACTGATATTTTGTATTTTTTGTCTCAACTTCACTAATTTCCACATTTATAATTATATTATAATTTCTTAGGCAAGTTTAGGATTTGTATTTTTCTTGTTTTTCTAGGACTTTGAGATTTATCTTTAGGTTATTAATTTGGGATCTCTCTTGTTTTCTAATGTGGGCATTCACAGCTATATTCTTTCCTCTTAGAATTGCTTTCATTGTGTCCTCTAGGATAGAATATATTGTCCCTGCCACTATGTGATTCTGGAAACTTTTAATTTTTTTCTTTGTTCTATCCCACTAATTACTCAAGTATATTATTTAAGCTTCATGTGTTTGCATAGTTTCTGTGGTTTCTTTTACTTTTGATTCTTGTTTGATTCTGCTATGATTCTTTATTGTACAAGAGTTTATTTCTTTTGTATTTATTTAAGTGTTCTTTATGGCTTTTTATAGACACAGAATATTTTGTAAAAAGTTCGGTGTTCTGCTCAGGAAAATGTGTGTAGTAAGACCTCAACTCAGGAACATTTGAATTGTGAACTTTCACAGATATAAATAGACCTCACCTTACAAACATTCATAGATGTGAACAAATCATGGAAGTAGCTCATGTGTCTGCCCGACACTGTCACGGTTATGCTGCTGTGTGTTTACTGTACAGTGTGATAGTGTACAGTAGTACAGTGCTCAATCAGAACCCGGGATGCTTGGAAGCAAGAGGAAAAGCAGTGGTGATTTGGAGGGGATGAGTAGGAAATGCAAAGAAATGTACATTGTATATTTGTGTCAAAGGTGTATAAGACTCACTTTGTCAGACTCATGAATGAATCTAACGTATGAACATTTTCCTGGAACAGAACTCACTTGTAAGTTAGAGACTTACTGTACTCTGTAGATATCTGTTCGATCCATTTGTTCAATGGTGTGATTCAATTCTGCTATTTATTTGTTGAATTTTTTTTGTCTGGTTGACCTATTTGTGAGAATGGGCTTTTGAAATCCCCCACTGTGATTATATTGATGTCTACTGACCTTTTTTGTTTGTAGCATCTGTTTCATGAAATTGGGCACTCTAGCATTTGGTATATATATATTTGCAATTATTATCTCTTAGTGCTAAAACTGATCCTTTTACCAAAATATAGTGATCTTTTTTGTCTCTTATTGGTTTGGGCTTCAAGTCCACTTTATGTGAAAATAGGATAGATCCATTTGTGTGAAATATCATTTTCCATCTGTTCACTTTCAATATATGTATTCTTTGTGGATGGGGTATGTCTCTCACAGGCCACAAATAGATGGATTTTTTTTTTTTTTTTTTTACAAGGGATTGAACTCAGGTCCTTGCGCTTGCAAGGCAGGCCACCAAACCGCTGAGCTAAATCCCCGGCCCTTGGATTTTGTTTTTTATCTGATCTGCCAGTCTGTGTCTTTTGGGTGGGGAGTTAAGACTACATTGAGAATTATTACTGACAGGTATTTCCTGAATTGTGCTATTGTATTATTTTTCCATTGCTGATTTATTTTTCCCCATTTTATTTAGCTGTTCACCCAGTTAGGTGTATTCTTTCCTTTGGGCTCATTGGTAATGTTGACCCTGCTGTTTCTGTCTAATATTCCTTTGAGTACTTTCCACAGTGCTGATTTGGTGGTCATGAATTTTTTAGTTGCTGTTTGTCACAGAAAATCTTTATTGCAGAAATATATACTAACTAAAGAGGTTTACAGAATAGTGAGTTTTTCTGCTCTCACTGATTCTCAACCCTTAGCGTAAATATAATAGAAACATGAGGAAAAAGGTAATAGGATGCCTCCAGAAATTCTTAACTCCCTAAGAGCTGATCTCATGAGCATAGAAGTGGAATAAGTTACAGGCAAAAACTCAGAAACCAAGTGGTTAAGGGCCAGGGATTTAGCTCAGGGGCACCGTTCCTGCCTTGCAAGTGCAAGGTCCTGAGTTCAATCCCAGGTACAAAAAACAAACAAAAAACAACCAAGTGGTTAAAATGTTTGAAGAGATCAAAGAAGTCCAAAAGATACTTGGTTAGCTCAAAGGGGTTATAAACAAACAGATCAAGGATTTAATTTAAAAAATTCAACAAATTTAAAGAAGACACAGACAAAAAAGCTGATTGAATTAACCAGGACAGTACAGGGCATGAATACCATTTTAGTAAAGAATTAGAGATTTAGGAGAGATGGGAAGATGGCACGGTGATGAGCAGTAGGGTGAAGGCCTCTCTGAGGTTTGGTGTCTGGGCACTGAAATAAAGCAACATGAAGAAGAGAAAAAGGAGGGAAGTGGGCCCCTAAGACCCATGAAGGAACTGAAGTGAGAAATGAAGCCCACAGACAGAGCAAAGAGACAATCCCTAACAAAGAAGAAAGTAACAGGCAGCACCTCCTGCCTGAGCCCAGACTTGCTGCAGGGGGAGGAGCAGCTCGAACCTGCAGTCAAACTGTGACAACTGGTGACTCCAGAGACCTCCATGGAGAAACACAACCATGGAGTGGAGCAGTGGCAGTGGACACAGCAGTCTGCAGTGAGTTGTTAGGGTTTGGCTGTCCCCCAGGAGAGAATGATTGGCTGGTAGCCATCCTAGAGGGGGGCCAACCGAGCTCAAAACTCAGAATGGCTGTGGTCAGCTTCATCTAGTGGCTTCCATTGTCAGTGTCAGAGTTCAAACCTTCACGAGGTCAGGGAGCCCAGTTTGAGCCAATGTGGGGGTGTAGAATACATTCTGAGTAGTCTTTTCCTAAGGGTTCTAAATGCTAGCAATAAACATACTCATCATAAGCAACCTATAAGTATCAACCCAGGAACTAGATAAAAAAATGACAACAGCAACAAAAATTAAAATGAGAAGACATTTTAAATAAGATGTAAACCCAGACATCCAGCTTAAAATTCCAAAGGCAAATTCAAGGGAAAGTGGGTAGAACAATCATAAAGTCATCAACATGGACTCCCTGAAATGGTAACAATAGAAGTAACAAAGCAAATTAAAGAGGCTCTAGAAAAAAAAAAGCAAATCAGAAATAATTTCTTGGTTAACTACAGAGATGATTAAAGACATGATTAGTAACTCTAGAGCAGATACAGATTAAAAAAATAGAGGCGCTCAGGAAAATGATGGAAACCACTGAATGCCCAGCATAGCAAACAAAAAAGGAATACATGAAGCAAGAAGATCTCTAAGTAATTAAAAATTCTATTGAAAGTATCTGCAGTAGAATGAAAGAATGTGAGGACAGAATATCAGATATAGACTACAAGACTGTGGGAAAGCCATGGGCCCTGCCCACCACAGGGAGAAACCAGGTCCCCAGGTCTGGCAAGTGTTGATATTAAGTCCAAAGGTCTACTTGAATCCACACCCTGCAGCCTAAAACCAGCAGAGACCAGAGGGCTGATTGTTTTTCCCATCTACCAACATGAGCAAGGACATGAGAATGGACAGAGGGGCCTCTGGTGAGGGAGGGTACCTCATAAAACCCCAGGTCCAAAAGAGCAAATAACTGAAAATCATGCCTGGCTGGATTCCAGACCACAGGTCATGAAAGAAACTACTCATTCAAAACCACAGAGAAAATCTGTGACTAATTTTTTTAAAAAAGTATTTATTTTTTGTTATTATTTATCACTTTCCTTTATCATTTTGGAGAGATTTGGGCTTTTTCTCTCATTTTCTCTTTTTCCTTTTCTCTCTTTTCTTTTCCCCTCAACTCTTTTTTCTTCCTTCTTATCTTTCTTTTTTTGTTTTTCTTATCTTTATTAATAATATTCCACTCCCCCCTCCTTTTTTTTAACCAGGGATTGAACTCAGGACTTTGCACTTGGGCAGGCAGTAGAACCACTGAGCTAAATCCCCAGCTCTCCATTCACTTTTTTTAAGGAGTAACTGGGAAGAGCATTAAAAACAAACCTATTCTTAGATGTTTCAGTTATCTTAGGTTATGACTGTCTAGTACAGTCATACTACTTTTTCTTCTACGAATCATCTCATAATTTAAAGCCTGACATGGCCGATATAGGAAGACATTCTAGGCAGAGCTGAATTTAAATGAGCCTCCAATGACTATATTTTCTTCTTTTTCATTGTAGTCATTTTATCTGGAGGTACACAAAAATTAATCAACTGCTTTTATATGAGACTATGAAATAACGCTATTGCTTCCAATAAAGAATCAATAATTGTTTTTATAGAATTAAGATAATGATAGTCATTTGGAAGGATAACATCAATTGAGACTTTTTTGCACTTATGACTAATCCATTTTAAACAAAAGCCAATCTTAAATATGTAATTCCAGAAAAAGTGCAGTTATGCTAAGAACAGATAAGAAAGTACAAGGATCTCACAGGCTGTGCTATACCAAATAGATACAAAGTAAAATTGATTTTATACTCATAAGTCTATATAAATAAATGAAATCCTACCTCCTTTCCTGTCTGTATGCTTAGATTTCTTACATAAATAACAAAATACTTCATTCCACCACTTCAATAGAATGAACTCCTTAAGATAAAACTTAAAAGAGCTGATAATCAACTCCCATGATTTATGCTTGCTTTTTCCTACTTTTATCAATTTCCTGACATATTTAACCTAAGCAGAAGAATCTTTTCTGTAAATTAGGCATACAAAGCTACAGGTATCTTGAAGAATTCTGCCCAGTCACATATATCCCATGTTGCTTTTGGTTTCCCATCTCTTCTTTTCTTGAAACCCCCATGAGAGTTCTTTTTTCGAACAGCCTGTGAGTTTTTAGCCTCCTTTTTGGCTTTACAAACTTGTGACAGGCAATTGCTTTGGCAATTTTTACACCAAGCTCTGGAGTAGCTAGCTGGTTGCTGAGTTCCTCAGCCTTCTCAACATCCCACTCCTCCACAGCCTGGTCTGTCTTCTTTTCAGGGCCAGACTTTTCAACCTTTTTCTTTTTAACAAGGAGTTCAAATTCATCATTGGCTCTGAAGTACTGAGTAAGCTCCTTCCACTGGGTTTCATTTAAGGACTGCTCGCTATTAGATTCTTTTTCATTCTTCAGTTTACCTTTTCTGGAGAATTTTCTCTTTCTCATTCTGAATCTGAGGCTGAAGTTTTTTGCTCAGAATATTTTGTATGCAGTTCTTGAAATTTGTTCCACATATCTAAGAAAATTCCAGAAGGGCACTCTTCATATGCACTTGCTTCAGCCTCTGTTTCGGTTTTTTGGTCCATATGCTGACAAACATGAGATTTCTGTTTCTCTAATGGTCCCAGCTTCTTTATCTCCCTGTAAGTTATGATCAGAGTTCTGTGGTGTGGCCTCATCTTCAGAATTCGATTAGTGTCACTTCATTTAGGCCAGGAGACAGCAGTCTGCTCCACATCTTTTCTTTTCTTTTGGAAAACTTTAGTCATAGACCAATTTCTTGTGACTGCGATCAGGAAGCCCATCTTGTTTATTTTCTGTTTTGATTTTTTCTTTTCTTTTTTCTTGTTTGTTGTTTTCTATGACTGTTTTCTAATGCATTTATTTCCATTTTTCCCCTTAGTAGGATCCCCACTTCAGCTCCCCACTTCACCTCTTCTGTTACGTCTTCCTTTTTTATTCTCTGGTTCCCCAACCTGACTGGCTGTTAACTCTATGCTAGTTAGCCACTTAACAATTCACCCTGAGCATGTTTGTTTATGCACTGACTATCCTGGGTGTTGCTCAGACAGGTGTCATTTCAGCCATTCAATTCTTTTTTCTTTTTCTTTTTTTAATGACACAGTTGTTTATTGTTAACACAATCACACAGGGAATTTTTCAAGAGTTAGAAACAGAATTTCAGAGAAACAGCGTATTTATTATGACTTTGCCAGTAGAGTAGTGAATGTAGCAAATAATATGTTCATCTAGTTCATGGATTTTGTTTTTGGCTTAAGATCTGAAATGAGAGATGCAGTACACATAGTTGTATTACGAGCCTAACCCTAACAAACAAATGCCTAAAGATCTGTTTATTGTTTTGGTGATATGGCAAAAGCCTGCAAATCTCCAATCAGTTTAAAATTGGAAAGTGGTGTATACACAGGTGAGCTTCTAAGGTTCTTTTAAAACAATGAATGATGTATATAAATGGTGTTTATAGAAAATGATTACTACAACAGATGAATCAAGCTAATCACAGTAAGGGTAACTGATAAGTTCAGTGCATTTTTTTCTTCATTCTTCAGCATCTCTAAATCTCCATATGTTGCTTTTTAGAAGTAACTGTCCAAGTGTGGTCCATAGACTAGTAGCATCACCCAGGAACTTCATAGAAATGTAAATTTTTGTGTCCCACTATAATCCTGTTAAGTAACAAATCCCAGCGTAGGACCCACAATGTTTTAATAATTATTCCAAGTAATTCAGATTCATATCCAACTCTTGGAATAACTGGAGTAGAGTTGGCTCCCACTTGACTCCAGCATCATCACCAGCCTCTTCTGTAAAAAGAGGAGACTTCAGCCAGTCAGTTTTTGCTTGCCTGAGATACACCCATATGTCTGGTTTATTTTGACTATTTTCCATACTATTTTATTTAGAACATTGTATTCACCTTTGATGTTTGTTTCTAGTGGAATCTAATAATATGTTCTGGTTATTTTCTTTTACTAATCCATTTTTATTTTATTTGTGAAAAATAACCTATAATTTTGTGCTACAGTCTATAAAAACTCATAAGTATGTTAGATGTAACTTTAATACTTCTCCACAAGTCAGTGATATTCTTTTGCAGTACAAAATGGACACATTTGGCACACTGAGACTGAATAGGAAGAAAGTGCCAAAGGATCTGCAAAAGAAAAAACTGAAAAAGGGAGAGATATCAGCATATCAGAGAGGAAAAGTCTGTGTTATGAAATGGAAAGACAAAATTGATGTCTTTTTTACTGTCAACCATCCATAGTACAGAAATGATACCACTTGAAAGGAGAAGAAATTCCAATAGTGGTCAATGATTATAATAATTCTATGGATAGTATTGACAGAATTGAACAATATCTAATAACCTATCTATAATAAAAAAGCAAGGAAAAAATATTTATTCACCTCTTGTGCCAAACAATATGGAGCTCATTTGTTATACATTCAAAACAAGGTGTGTTGGTTACCTTGCTGTCTCATTGCTGAGACAAAATACTCAATACCCAAAGTTAGGGGGGAAGGGATTTATTTGGCTCCCAGGTCATAGAGGTTTCAGTCCATAATCAGCTGACTCCAAGGCAGGGTAACAAACAGGCCTGGCAGAGCGGAAACAGCGTGACACCACCAAGGCAGCCCCTTTTATCGTATTTGAACTGCTTAGGATGGGCAGCACACACCCTTAATCCTGGTACCCTTGAGCCTAGCATTGCATCAAGAATCAGTTCCAGCTTCACACATACTAGCTCAAGCCTATGACCACGTGAGGCTTTGGAGGAACATCTAGATCCAAACCACAACACAAGGGGTTCAAAAAGTAATTTACAATTTAGATTAGTTCTAATAGAGCAAGTAATTGAAAAATATGGGATAGTAAAAAACCAGCCAGATGTCATCATTGACATCTTCACCATTACATTTAGTGGGTAGACATTATACCACCCACAGCAAAAAACACCAACATGACAGTGTAAAGTGTGTTGTTCAAAAAAGACAATAATGCAAAAAGAATTTACAAAGTGACTAAAGTTGTCCAGATGGTAATGTTGCATTGTGTATGTAATGTTTTAATATATACCATACATAGAAAAACTATTGAATAAATCTGATTAAACTATTTTTATATTTCATGTTATATTATCTTATAAAAATCAATAGAAATATCCAGGTTTTGGTCATCCTGTATTTAAATAATTGGACTGGTAAGTGGTTATCACTATGCTATTACTGTTGAATACTGTTCTATTGTTAGTGGGGGTAAAGTTTTATTTAGTAGCTATTTATTGTAGGTCAATATTTCACTAGTCTTAATGTTTACAGTATAGTTATAGATCTCTTTTATGTGGTTAAGGCTGGCGCATTACTGGTTCTTAGGGTTTTTTGATGCTACTATCGTTGTTGATATTATTACTTTAGCCAAGGTGACAGCATTGTTGCTGTTAATCGGTTTTCATGGGATGCTAATATCTGGATTGCCTTGGTGTCATTAATAATACTGTGGCCTATTCCTGGAAAACTGGGTTGTGGGTATTGCAACATCTCCTCCCAAATAAGCAGAGGTGGTTGGAGCCAGAGACAAAAGCAAAGGTCAGTAGTTAGCTGTTCCCAGAGGGCAATGTTGAAAAGTAGATGTTAACCAAAGAGGTCTTCATACTAGCAACAAAACTTTCAACTATAATCCACAAACCTTATCGCACACGCACACACACAGAAACATGAGACGGCAAGGCAACAAAATGCCTCCCCACTCCCCCAAAGTTATCAAAAGTTAACAAAAGACGCACAGTTGAATTATTCAGAAGGATAACAGAGGAGATGGCAAAACAGGTCAATAGGTGCTTGTCAAACTCACAGAGAACAATTAAGATAGTAGGCCAATAAACAAAACAATTAGTGTGTCCACATAAAACACAAAAAGCTAAGTGAACAAAACAGAACAGTATAAATCATAAATGAACAGAACAGAAAAGAATTAGAATCCATAAAAAGGTACCACATGGAGTCTCAGGACATTAAAACTTCTATCAGAAGTATGGGCAAGAGAAGTGACCACTGTAAGAACAGAAGACAGGGCTGTTGCTAGTGGAGAGTTAATGAGTGAGGACTTACGAACAAGAATAGAACATGAAAGATGGGTCCAACAGCTGCTAGATGAAGCACAACTAAAATTATTTGGAATCAGGGAAAACTTAGAAGGCAGGAGAAATGGCATAAATACCTGTTTACAGAGTAACATTAGTAAATTTTCTGAGTATGGGGAAAGAATTTAATACACAGGTACGTGAGACATATAGAACCCCAGACAGCCTCAATCAGAAAACAGCCTCTCCATGATGCATTCCACTCATGTTACAGAAGTCTGACATATGAAAAAACTGCCAATCCTGATGGATATATCTTGTGAAACATGATTTGATTTTGATTTTTAAGTGAACTTGATAGTTTCTGTCTCCTGTTAGGGAAATCATATCTATTTGCAATTCATAGCTGTTTACATTTCATCAAATAACTAATATACTATTATGCCTTCCATTTCTTTTGTAGTTTTTGTTTATTTTACTTTATCATTAGTTTTTTTTTTCTGTTTCCCTTTCTCTATTTTTCCATTTTTGGTGATTTTTGTCTTTTGATGAGACTAAGCATGTTAGGAAGGTCTGGCCATAGAATGATTTGTCTCTTAATTCCCAACAGTCCCCCTCAACCTCTATATTTTAAACAAGTTATCTTTTTTAGTTTGTTTATGGTTTCTCCATTTTCTTAGCCATGTGATTAGAGCAGTATGCCTATGCTTTTCATAAAATGCTCTACTTTTCTGTTATCTCCCCAATTAACACAGTGCTGTGACTTTCTGCTTTTACTCATTCTGCTTAAATAAGATGTGACTATTTACCTGATTCAAAAATGGGCATCTGAAATGAACAGACGCTTCTCAGACAAACAAGTAAAAACAGCAAATAAATATATAAAAATTGGTTCAACATCACTGGTCAGTTGAGAGATGCAAATGAAAACAACACTAAGATTCCACCTCACCCCAGAGAGAATGGCTGCTACCAAGAAATGAACCAGTAACATGCTGGCAGGGTTATGGGGGAGAAAGGAACCCTTCTCCACTCTTGGTGGGAGTGCAGACTTTGTGCAACCATTGTGCAAATCAATATGGGGATAACTCAAAAATCTAGGATCAGAGGTCCCATTTGACCCAGATATCCTTCTGCTGGGTATCTTTCCAAAAGAATTAAAAGAATCATACCACATCGATATATGCACACCCATGTTTTTAGCAGCACAGTTTGTAATAGCTACAACTTGGAAACAGCCCAATTGCCCATCAACTGGAGAATGGATAAAGAAGATATGGGTTTTTAATAAAATGAAATACTACTCATCTATAAAGAATGAGAAACTAGAGTCATTGATAGCTACATGGGTGCATATTGAGGCCATACTCTTAAGTGAAATAATTACTTTCACAGGGTCATGCAATCATCACTGCCATCCATTTCAGGAACATTTTTCCTAAACTGAAGCTCTAAACCATTAACGATAACTCCATAGCATTCTCCACTTCCAGCCATTGTATTATACTTTCTGTATCTGAATTTATCTGTTCCATTTAGCTCATATAAGTTGAATCACAAAATAGTTGTCTTTTTTGTGTCTGGCTTATTTCACTTAGCATGGTATCTTCAAACTTCACCGACTTTGATGCATTATCATAATTTCATTCCTGTTTAAGATTGAATAATATTCTATTTATAGATAATTGGCATGTTATATTTGCCTATTCATCTTTAGATTATTTTCACCCTTGGCTATTATGAATAATGCTGTTGTAAACACTGGTTTGTAAGTGTTTGGTTGGGTTCCTGCTTTCAGTTCTTTGGGTTATACACCTAGACACACAGTTGCTGGGTCACATGGTAATTCCACTTCTAACTTTATAACTTTGAATCAGGAATGTACCAGGCTTCTAATCTTTGCCAACTTATTATTTTCTTTTCTTTATTTTTAATGATAGTCATTCTAGTGGATGCAAAACAATATTTCATTGTGGCTTTAATTTATTTTCCTCTACTGTAATTACTGTAATTACATTACTGTTAGTAATGTTAAACATCTTGTCTTGTGCTTATTAACTGTTTGTACATCTTCGTTGGAGAAATGTCCAGTCCAGTCCCTTGTCTATTTCTCAACTGGGTTTTTGTTTCTATTGTTGTTGAAGTATAGGAGTACCATACCATATCTTAAGATTAATATGATTCTAAGATTATTTTCTTCCTATTTCTTAATCTAGAACATTCAAGGATGACTTTTTTCCCAATGAAAATATGATAAATGATTGTGAAGAACTCATTAATAACTCAAGCACGCATGCTGTTTCTGTTCAAAAGTCAGAAGTAAAAATGCACACTGATATTAATGAGGTAAGATGTTCTCTGAATAATATAGATTGTTGATATAGATGAATAATAACGTTTGGAATTAAAATGTGATTTATAATAAATACAATGTCTTGCCCAACACACCCACACTTCCATTGTAAAAAGCTATAGTCACATCTACCTCAAATTTCTGACATTTATTTTGCATATAATTTACTGATTTTGACATGCAAATATAGGTATAATTTACCATCAAAAGTTTACTGTTCTTAAGAGTTCTGTTATACATTGTCATTTACACACTAACATCTGTTAAATTAGATTTTAAATAAAATTAAATTGGGGAAGAATTTGAGAAAATCATATGCACCGATATTTGAAGTAAATCTACGCTTGCAAATTCCCGCTGAGAGTGATTCCTCAGAAAATTCTGAAGAGAGTTTTTATGAGCCTGAGCAGGACCCTAAAAAATGTATGACATATGAAGATGAGATGTCAAAAAGCAGTCAAGAAAAAAGTTGCTTAAGTGAACAACTGTTCCCTAATCCCAAGAAACCAAAAAATTTTACTTTCAACCTTGAAGATATCCTTTCAGGTATGACAAGTGAGACCCCTAGAAATGAAGGGAAATAGCTTAACAGCTAGAAGACAAGGAGTGAGAGAAAACTGTAATCATTTGTATATTTTCAATATATAGATCATTATTCTTATAAAGTTTCAGATAATGCTAAAAATGAGCAGTGAACTTATAGATCATTTTTGGCACAAGTGAGTAATAACACCATTCTTAATGTTCATCTCGGTACCCATACACTTTCTCACTGAAAGGGGCCCAAAGGCCCTCTTTGTCAAGTAACCCCATCTGGAATGTTTGCTGCAAATGCTCTCTCTCTCGAGCAGCCTGTGTGGCTCAGCAGTACAGCACTTGTCTGGCGTACTATAAGAGGTTCTGCAAAAACAAAACAAAACAAAAATTGGAATCCATATCAGATCTTCTTTCTTGGAATCTGGGGCTAGGGTATACTCCGTAAATACTACTTTTCAGGTGACCCTTGTAGTTTAGCAGAGAGTTTTTTTTTTTTTTTTATTGGTACCAGGGATCGAACTAGGGACCTTGCACCTGTGAGACAGGTGGCAGCACCACTGAGCTAAATCCTGGGCCCTATTCTAGGTTTTTGAAAAGCATTGACATATATGACTTTGTCATTTAGCTGTTAGAAATATTAATTTTTATTTTCTCTTTTCAATTGATTCAAATAGACACAGAAATCACATCTGAGTTTGAGGATATAAACATGTACGATAAGTATGAAACATTTTTGCCTTATAAGTAATTGTATTTTGTTAGTTGTTACATTCTCCTAAAATATACTTTGTTTTCTCTCTTAGATATTCAGAATTCCCTACAAATCTCTATAGATCCAAACAAATTGGAGTTTTCAATAAAAATTCAAAATATGGTGGAAAATATTGAAAAACATATAAGTAAGTATTTTAAAAGTAAAGCACAATGCGTTGTCTTCCTCAGCAATTTTTTCTTGAATTTGAGCATCTGATACTTTTACCCAAAAACGTGTCAGATGTAGGTTATTAGGAGATCATAAATTCTGTGTTGGGATCAAGAAATGTTAATTTGGGATTATGTGATGATGTGTGAATTATCAGTCATACAGTGCATAAAAGACAAAAATTAAGAAAACAGCCCAAGGCTTGAAATTTTGCAGTTATGCATTGCAAAATTTTATGATACCTAAAGCAAATAAGCAGTATCTTGTATCACAGTGTAACAAAGATATTTTTCCTGATTTTTTAAATGATTTTTTCACCTATGTGTACACAATCTGAAATTACATGACAATCACTAGGCTGACTAAAGATTGTATTCTTTTCTCTCAGTAGCTTTTACAAAAATTTTAAAATATTAAGACCCCTGGATGCTCCCTAATGTTGCTTTGTTCTTTGGTCACATGACCACGGTTTGCTGAGTTTGAAGGGTTCTCATTCCAGCTTCATTCAGTATCTCCTACTTGTTTCTTCTCTGCAAGCCCCAGAAATCTGGTCTTGTTCACTATGCTTTGTAACTACCATTACCTATTAAAACTGTTGTCTCTTAAGAACTGGCTGGAATGCAGTCGTGCCCCTCGAAATCTCATACTTAAAGTTTGCACTTTATTAAGATGAAACGAGCAAATAAGGACTGCTAAGTTCTCATTCTTGCACGGTCCATTTGTGAGAGTTTCCTGCTGAGTAAGATCCAGTGTCTTGCAGTGTTACATGTTTGTAGACAGGATAGACAGCTTTGGCTCTTGCTCAGATACTCTGCTCCCCCGTTTTCATCAGTTGTCTGTAGATTTCTTCCTATGCCTTCCAGCTCTCTGTACTCCCAGGGAGAAGTCTGATGCTACTCTGCTTTGTCTTCCTTTGGGTAAACTTGTTACTTCTGTCCAGTCATCTATCATTTGGAGTTACCCGCTTTACTACAGTAAAGTTAGATACGTATCGTTCTGTGCTGATCTTTTTAAAAATTTAGTGACGCTTTTCAGTTTCAAGAGCTAATCATTTCATCAATCTCTCCCTATGTTCTTTTTTTCTCTTAAGATTTCCTGGATCTGAACATGGATGCTTTTCATTTCTCTGTCATGAAGAAATTTTACCATTTGATTTTCTAAAAGTTTTTATTATAATTTTGAAGTTGCAGACGTAATTCAGAGTTCCTGTATACTCTTCACATGCTTTGTCTAACCATAATGTAATTATCAAACTAAAGAATTAACCTTGGTGGAACAGCGTGAATGAAATGATGGTTTTTATTTGTATTTTCTTGGCCGTTTCACTAATGCCTGTTTTGTATTCCCAGGATCACACACTGCGTGTAGTTGTCACAGCCCCAGTCTGTCTGTTCCTCCCTCCTTCCTTGCCCTTCGTATATATGTGCTAACCATGGAAATGCTGTTTCACATGCTGCTTCTCCACAGGTACTGTTTCTATAGATAATGATGCAGTTAACATCTCTGGCATGTAGACTGTAGTTTCTATTGAATCTTCTCAGATAAAAAGTCTTTCTCATTAATTTGTAGGTGTTCTTTCAGATTAAAAAATTTAAACCTGTAATTTTTAACATGAATTTTAAAAAATCATGCCAATGAGCGATTTGGCTGAGGTTTATGGTGATATTTTTTCTATGCAGAAAGTACCATAAAAACATCCTACTGTTTTCTTTCTTTCATTCTTTCAGCACAGGGGTTCGAACTCAAAACCTCACTCTTGCAAGGCAGGCACAGTGCCACTGAGCTAAATCATCAGCCAGTTTTCTAATTCTGTTATTTCATGTTTATATTTAAACATTTGAAGCCTAGGGTATAGTTCAGTGGTAGAGGACTTGCCTAGCACACACAAGTATGAGATTCAATCCCACTACTGCCTCCCCAAAAAAGAATAAACAGAGCAATAAAGATGTATTTGGCACATGATGGGAAGTAGGACTTCACTGTATTTTTTGAAATGATTAATGATCTGTCCATCACTGCATTATTTATAGAATAATCTTTTCCTCGCCTCCAGTGATTTGAAATGTCATGTTTATCATTTATTATATTCTAGTTCTTTAAAATTTTTTTATTTTTGGCCTCTGCGGTTAATCTGCCTATACTTTATGTACCAGTAGTATACTCTGTAAATTATTGTGTATCACTGTAGCTAACATATATTAGTTTCCTTTTTCTGCACTCCCCTGTTCCCTGGGTGCAATGATTCCTGCCTTCGTCTTCGCACTTTAATGCAGTGCTACTGTTACTTATTTTGTTGGTAACATTTTTCCACCTTTGAAAGAGTTCCACTTCAGTTTCAAGTAGGCGCCTATCCCCTTTCAGTATATTCCCATTGTTTTCTGTGACCACCTGCTTAGTTCCTGTCACCACAAGATACTTCAGTCTCATACTTGGGACGCAGCTTGAGAGTCCCTGGGTGTGTGCTGTGACGGAGGCTCGGTCCTACTGCTGGAGGTGTGGAGCCTTTTAAGAGGTGGGGCTTGGTGCAAAGAGATGAGGTCAGTGGGCGTGAGGTAACTCTTGCTCCCGCGTTCTGACCTCATGGAAGGGCACTTTGAGGACCTGGTTGGGGTGGAGGCAGCCGCTGCCCTAGACCCCCACAGCCACGGCAGGAGGAAAACCACTGATCCCAAACTCATCCTGTGGCTTCATCGCCCCAATGCCCCAGACAGCCTTGCCGTGGAACCTCACATACTTTTATTAGAGGATCTGAAGCCTGGGCTTAGATGTGCCCATTGCTACAGGAGGGTCGCCCCGCCAGTCTGCTGGTGAAAGCGCCCTTGAGCCCATATATGTGCTGCTCTGACCTCCTCTTTTGTTGATTTTCAGCAACTGTTCATACTGATAGTCCTGACCCAGGTTCTGCACCTCAAGGCTCATTCCAGCCCCTCTGTCATGCAACTCCTTCCTCTGTGAGAAATCTGGCACATATAATCAACATGATACTTTTTTGTTATGCATACAAAGTGATTCAAGAATTACTGTTCAATCTCTGTGAGAAGCTTTGTACTAGCTAAAGTACACTGAGTAGTTTTTTTTGTTTGTTTTTTTGTTTTTTGTTTTTTGTTTTTTAAATCCAATCCTGCAGTTTCCAGCACAAACGCTGTTTTACAAAGTTACATAGGTCAACTTTCCCACGATCTTCAGTGAGGTGATTAATTCATTTGTAATACAGTCAGATAAATTTGCCACAGTCTGTATTCCATCTTGGGTTCTCCCAAAATGCTGATTTTTAAAAAATGTTAAAACTTACTCTTTGTGTTTGTAGTTTTATGAGTTTTGAAAAATGCACACTAAGCATATTCATCATCACAGTTTCAAACAAAACAGTTATCACCCCAAACCCTCTGTGCACCTCCTTCAGGGTCAGCCTCACACCTCCTGCACCTCTGGCAGCCACTGCTCTGTTTTGCTCTTGCTGTTTTCTTATTCCCACAATGTCGTATAAATGGGTATGTGAGTTTTTGGGTACAAGTGGGTGTAGGAGCCTTTGAATCTGACTCCTTTCACTTAGATGCAACTACATTTCATCCGTGTTTTTATGTCAATCAGAAGTCTCCCATAATTGCTGAGTTTTATTTTATTGTCTGGATGTACCATAGGTTGCCTCCCCATTCGGATCTGGGTCAAATGGTAGGTATAGGTTTAATTTTATGAGACTCACTACACTAGATTTGCAAAGTGGTAGTAGTAATTTACATTCCTGCCAGCAACATATGAGCGATCTAGTTTCTACACATTCTTGACAGCATCTGGGGTCAGATTTCTCTATTTTTTAGGTGTGTCATGGTATCTCACTATGGTAATTGTATTTCATTAGTAAGTATACATCTTTTCTCGTCCTAATTTGCCATCTTCTTTGGTCAAGTGTATGCTTAGATTTTCTTCACCTATTTTTAAAAATTGAAGTGATGGTCTGCTACTCACTGTGTTGGGAATGGTCTCCGGATCAAGTCGTTTGTCAGATATATTATTTGCAAACATTTTCTCCAGCCTTTGCCTTATTATCTCATTATCTGTGCTCAACTTTGATAAAGTACAGTTCATGTAGTTTTTCTTCTTAAATTATGTTTTTTATTTGGATCTAAAAACTCTGCCTGAGTGTCCAGAATCATTTTCTCCTAGAAGACTTAGGTCTTCTATAAAATGTTTCATATTTACGTGTAGGACTAATTTTGAGTTAATTTTTATGTAAGGTGCAAAGTGTAGATTGATTTGTTTTTATTTTTCTCTTGCCTATGGACATTAATTTTCCAGCTAGACTAAGAATTCCTTGATAATAAAGCTGTGTCTTCAAATATTTTATATGTCTAATAATATATTTCCACATAGCAGATATATTTTAAATACTGGTCAACTGAATGACCTCCCACCACTGCCTAGTTAGTTATTTGTGAATTGTTCTTCTCTCTGTCTCTGTCTCTCTCTCTCTCTCTCTCTCTCTCTCCATATATATATATATATATTTTTTTTTTTTTTT
>NW_022900923.1:482965-513013 GCF_012274545.1 Fukomys damarensis | reverse complement strand
TTTTTTTTTTTTTGATACCGGGGATCGAACTCGGGTCCTTGTGCTTGCAAGTCAGGTGGCAGAACCACTAAGCTAAATCCCCACCCCTGTTCTTCTATTTCTATACTGTTAACTCCACAGTTTAAACTTACCTTTAAATTCCATCTATCAGTGTATTGTCTAAGTACCCTAATAGATCGGCCTCCGTCCTCAGTAGTTCTAGATGAGGTCATAGATATCATTAAAGTGCTGCTCTCAATAGTACTTCTGCAAATGCTAACTTTTGAATTATATATTTCAGCTGCAATTACTCCTCTTTGCCAAGATCCCCGTCTGTCCATCTTTACTGGTTTGGGTACAATTATAGATTTATCTAATAATATAGGAAGTATAATAAAATATAAGAAGCAGACCAGATGGCCAGATCGTCAGATCCTTTTTGAAATGGACCCTGCCTACCAAAATAAAGTAAGTTTTTAAAAAGTTCATCTTAGGGAATTTTTGGTTTAGGGAGCAGAAACCCACTGAAATTCTTAAACAAAGGGGATTTATTGAAAAACTAGGAGTGTCATTCTCAGCTTACCTCTCCATGTGTCTTTCCTATAATCTCTTATCCCTGCTAACCACAGTGTATTTTCTCCAACTTCCATGTGGAGATGAGCTTTCTTTTTTAGGTTTGTCAAGATGTTTACTTGCCATCCCTCAATTCATCCACCACTATCTAACTGGATATTTTTGTTCAAATTCACAAGAGAACCTAATTGGCTTAGCTTGGGTCAGGATTTGAGCCTACACAAATTAGCTGTGTTAGGAACTGGGTAAGGTCACAGAGTGTGTGGGACTGGCCCTAGGGCTGTGTATAGAGGTCACAGTGTACAGGACTGGTCTTCTCTAGGGGCAGGTGTGCAGGTCACAGTGTATGGGACTGAGTTTCCCTAAAGCCACGTGTAGAGGTCCCAGTATATGGGCCTAGCCTAGCCTAGGGTCATGTATAGAAGTCGCACTGTATGAGACTACCCTTGCTTAGGGCAGTGTGTAGTCCATATACTCTTACACAGAATGAGAAATAAAGAAATAAATAATTGGTGTCTAAAGGATATGTCTCAAAATAGCATATTAAGTATAAACTTAAAGAGCCTAGTAGGCCTAAAAAGCCAAATATTAGAAAACTGTGAAATTTTTTACAATCTTATGTTTCCATTATATCTGGTATTTAGTAGAGGTTCTGAACAAAATGAACTCCACATAAGACTATTATTTTATCTTAATAGAAACTATCATCATATTAAGCCATACTTTTTCATTCTTATAATAAAAATTCTTTCCAAATTTTCTAACGTTTTTATTTACAGATTGTGAGCTTCCTGACTATTATTGGTAATTCGATGAGCCTTGTTAATATTTACAGCTACAAGTTTCTAAAGTATTGTACTATGGTGGAGAAGGCCAAAGCCCTAAGCATGAATATATCATCTATGGGAGAATTAACTTCAGCACAGTTTAATACTATACTGCATAAATTCAAAAACTACTTTGGACATATTGTGACTATGGCTATTGAGAAACGCATTGGCATTTTCAGTGTTTTAAGTTTTGATTATCAGTCAGAATGCTTACTGTATATCGATAACATCATACATATGAGCCAGGACCTCTTGCTGCATATAACTGAGGGAAAAAATACAAGCCTACTGGAAGTAAGTACTTTGAAGATTCTTCTTGAATAAGAATATTTTGTGTTAGATTATAATTTTAATATATGCAGTCATAAAATATGCATAAATATTTTCCTGGGGAAATTCCAATATGGTGTCATTACATTTGTCTTTTTTGCTTTAATATCTCTTCCTCAGAAAAACTCTCTGACCACCATATCCAAAATGGCACCCCGTATTATTTCCTACCTCTTTTCTTTGTCTGTCTTTATAACGTGAGTCATCACTCTCTGAAGTGATGCTCCATCATTTGTTGTCATCTCACGCACTATACTGTAAGCTGAATCAAGTTATGGAATGTCTCAGAGAAATCTCCCAGTACAAAGGCATAGTGAGGATTCACTATATAGTGGGGCTTTGTTTTTTCAAGGAAAGCTTCTTAGAGGATAGATTATTTCTAATCTCCAGTGATCTGGAGTTGTGGAGATTCTAGAGCTCTGAAAGTATGAAAATCTGGGAGGACCCAAAACCAGGCTTCTTCATTGATTATTCCTACCTGTCACACATCTAAGTTTCTCAGATAAGTACGGGTCCTAGTACACCAATCATGTCCACAGAGGCATCTTCAGTTGTACTCAGACATGTAAGCATATGAATTTATAATAGCTACTATTCATTCATTCATTTTTTTCTATCTGATCCCAAGTATTTATTAAACCTTGATTGTATGCTAGACATTGTGTTAGTCCCTTGGCATATAATAATGACAGGAATAGATTCATTCTTGCATTCAGAGTCTAGTAGAAAATATTTGTATAACTAATATAGCCTAGATATGGCCATAGATAATTTTCTAGAAAAATATTCACATCTGAGGAGAAGTAGGAGTAGTGTGAAGACATTAGTAGGAAAGGACAGCACTACACTAACTTAGATTCAGATGAATATGACAGAAAAAAAGAAAATAGCAGTGCCTAACACACATTAGAATCTAATTTCTCTCTCAGGTAGAAGTAGGAGGGGGAGAGGAGGGAGAGAAGAGAGAGAGGAGAGAGAGAACTGACAGTACAGTGGCCTCATGAAGTCCTCAGAGACGTAGCTGCTTCCGGCCACCACTCTGCCTTCCCTAGTGCATGATGCTCACGCACATCACCTAAGATGATTGTCCTGTCTCTGCCCATCATGTCCTCATGCCAGGCACCAGGATGGAGGAAGGTAGCAAAAACAGAGAATCTCCAAATTCTACCTTTAAGGATATTTACCTGAAGCATATCCCACACTTTTGCTTGTGTATGTAGGAAAAACTTAGCTATGTGCTCTTTTCTAACTCAAGAATGAAAACTTTTAACTGTTAGCATAGTACTCACACACCTCCAGGAATTATCACTAAGGCGGTGAAAAAAGTGAAGACTGAGGTATGTGCTAAGCAGATACTGTCACATCGGGAAGTGGGATAGAAATTGAAGGGCCAGAGAGAGCAAGGTACACTTGAAAATGTGAATGAATCCAGTGTAGTGTGAGTACAGTCTGTGAAAAGGAACTGGCCAGAGATGAAGTAAGAAGTTGGGTGCAGGACTTTGTTACTCATGTCAGGGATTTTTTATGCATATTGAAGTGTTTATTTTTTTTCCTCATTGAGTTTATTGGTACATTTTAGGTATACAGTACAGGGGTTTTAGACATTATTCTTAAAACTATAGAATCAGTGCAATGTTTTAATCAGAGAAACAGCATGACACAAGTTGCATTTCTGTAAGGACACTCTGGCTGCAGTATAAGAATAGATTGAAGGAGGATGTGGTGGAAAGAAAGCTTCTTCTGTAATCTAGAGGAGATGTGAGGATAGCCTGGACCCTGGTGGAAACATGGTGGAGTCTGAGAAGTAATGGAAATGAGGTGTGTGAAGGAGATGGCTTGGACAGGATTTGGTGATTGACTATGAGGAATAAGAGAAATACAGAAGTCAGTCATAAGCTTTTGGTTAGATATCAGGCTGGGCAACAATGTAGTTCAGTAGGAAAAGGAACATGGTGTTTGTTAAATTGTTATGGTTTACATCTAAAATTTTCCCTAAATATCTCACGTGTTTGGAAAGTGTTTGGGTCAGGGAGGTACTATAGCAGACTTGTGTTAAGCAGGTGAGTCTGGTTAGAGGTGGATCACTAGGGGCCGGCCCTGAGTAGGTTCTTGTCCTTAGTTCCTCCTCTCCTACTATGCTTCTTGGTTCCATGGGTTGAGCACCATTTCTCTGCCATGCCATTTCTGCCTTCGAGCTGACCTACCATGGACTGAATCCTCTTTAAGACATGAACCAAAATAAATCTTTCTTCCTTTAAGTTGCAGATGTCAGGTACTTTGTACCAGAGACAAGAAAACTGACCAATACAGAACTTGGTACCAGAGAATTTGAGTTATTCTGTTACTTTATCTTACCATGTGATTCAGAAGCCTTTGGAATTGGCTTGGGGGTGGTGTTGGAAAGGTTTGGAGGTGTGGGTTAGAGAAATCTTAGAATGCTGTAAGCAGAGTAAGCATAGATTGATGGGAGGCTCTGGCTGGAACTCAGCAGTTCCCAGCATGTTGATATGAATGCAGACAGTAAAGGCCAGGCTCAGGAGGTTTCAGTTGGAAATGAGCATTCTATTGGTGGTTGGACTGGAGGCCATGTGTGTTATGCTCTGTCAGAAATTTATCAGTATTTTGTCCATGACTGGAGATATTGTGGGAAACAGATTAAGGGTGGTGGACTAATGAATCCAGTGGAGAATATATCAAAGTAGCCCAGGGTTCAGGCTGTGTGTGGACACTGGTGGTTGCTTTTGGCCAGATCTACAATGAAAATCAGGAGCAAAAATCAGATAAGAAAACTGCAGTTTCATCAGAAAGGAAGTGGCAAAGTAGAGGTCATGAAAGTGAAGAGCATGGCTGCTGAAAAGACTGGCCAAGGACTTTGCTTCAGATCAATCGGAAAAATGCCTTGATGGCATCTCAGGAATGTGGAAGGTCTTACCTTTGCAGGTTCAAGGGCACAAAACTAAAAGTTTTATTTGAGAATAGAGCCTGTGGCTTTCTGCTTAAGAAGGGACAGCTAGTGAATTGGTTCCTTGGGTCTTTTTCTCATAGGGCTCAGCTGTCTAGGCCCTCAGAGGCCTCTGTAGTCGTGATCCAAGGGTGGTCTGGGTATTGCTCAACCTGCCAGTGGCAGAACCTGGCATCATCCTGTGGTGCTTGTTTTATAGGTAGTCAGAATGCAAGAGTTGTGGAGACAATAAGGCTTCCACCCAGATTTCAGAAGAAGGTCTGGGAGGCTAGGCAAAGAACCTCTGAAAAGATCATAGGTGAAATGTGAGAGTGATCGGTGGAGACCTCAGGATACTGGAGATGCTAGGAACATGAGATGTCTGCTGAGGAAAGCCACAGGCAGTGAGCAGAGCCAGTATAAAAGAGAGACCATGTCAGCTGCAGCCAGCAAGACCGAAGAACAATCCCTGCTATGCGTTAGTCTTGCTTTGGTCTGATTCTTTTATATTCCCCATTCCTCCTTTTTGGAATGGGAATATTTACTTTGTGCCATTTTATATTGAAAATGCATAACTTTGTTTTTCAACTTTCTTGAGCTCACAGCTGAGTTTGCTTTTAATCTCAGAGGAGATTTTGTATTTGTATTTTTCAGCAATATTGGAACTGTTAGGAAAAGTTTTCTTTTTTCCTCTCTCATTGAGCTTATTGGTACATTTTAGGTATACAGTACAGTTACATTCATCATTGGGATCTTGTACCTTTGCATGACAGGTCTTGGTTCTCATATTTGCCCCAGACCCCTTCCCTCCTTTCACCCCTCCTCCCTTCCCTATTTACATTTTTTCATTTTCTCAGATTTTTTTTCTTTTCCCTTATTTCTTTCCCCTACCCTTCCCACTTCCCTTACACCTTTAGCCCTTTTCTTCCTATTTCACATTGTCATTTATACCATTAGGATCTTATTTACAATTATAGTTTTTCCACAGTTTTCAATTGATAATAATTGTGCCTCAGATAAACCTCATTGGCTACGATACTGTTGCTGTGCAAAGCTCAGTATTGGAACTGTTCAGACTTAGTGAATCTTGGTGATGAATAAATGCATTTTTTCATAATGAGATGAACATGCGGATCAGGAGTAGAATGTTACAGTTCGGCTCCAGAATGTCCCCTCAGTGTCTCATGTGTTTGGAAGGCGATTAGTCACTGAGGGCACTAAACTCATCTGCGGATTCACCCATTGAGTTTTGTAGCTGAGCGTACTATTGGGAAGGGAGGTCTGGTAGGAGGTGAGTCACTGGAAGGATATATTCTGCCCCTGGTTCCTCCCTTTTCTCTCTGCTTTCTGGCTGCACATGCCCTTCTACCATGCATTTCTGCCACAATCAGCCCACTTTTGACTGAATGCA
Source organism: Fukomys damarensis (assembly GCF_012274545.1). NCBI lineage: Eukaryota > Metazoa > Chordata > Mammalia > Rodentia > Bathyergidae > Fukomys > Fukomys damarensis. Next base: position 506,949 of record NW_022900923.1, on the reverse strand, counting down.
TTAGAAACTGTGAGCAAAAGTACGCCCCCCTAAGGTGTTGGTGTTGTGTATTTTGTCCCAGTGACACAACAGTGACTAAGACAATGGCGATCAGCTAGTACGATCTCAAGCTTCTTAGCTTAGGACCTGTTTTGTGGCCTAACATATGATCTACGTGAAGATTGCCCCATATGTCTTTGAGAGGATCTTGTATGCACTTGCTATTGGATGGAAGACTTTATATGTCTGTTGGCTTCATTTGGTATGTAATGTTTCTGAAGTCGATGTTTTAGTATTCATTTATTTTTTGTCTACATGAGCTTTCTACGTCACCCTCTCCTACCTCCTCCTTTGCTTTGTATGTTTGAGTGCTCCAAATTGGGCACATATGTATTTACAATTGTTCTATTGTCTTCATGAACTGACTCTTCATTATTATGTAATGAACTTTTGGGGTCTTTTTGTAGTGCTTGCATGTTTTATTTGACATATAAGTTTAGCTACTCCTGCACTCTTTTGGGTTTCATTTGCATGGAATAATGTATTTCTATCTTTCTATTTTCAGTCTATTTGCATTATTACAAGTGAATTAAGTCTTTTTTAGACAGAAAGTAATTGTTTTTCTTAACCATTCAGCCACTGTCTTTTGAGAAGAGAATTTAATCCATTTACATTCAAAGTAATAATCGATTCATATGGACTTGTTATTGCCTTATGCATTTAAGGACATATGTAACTATTGCCTTATGCCACTAATGCCACTTTGTTTTCTGATTGTTTTTTGATCATTTGCTCCTTTCTTCCTCTATTACTCTTCTGCTTTGCAGATATGTAACATTCTCTTCTGGTATGCTTTGGCTCCTTATTTTTTATTTTTACTTCTGTGTGTATTTACTATAGGTTTTTGCTTTGTGGTTGCCTGAGGCTTACAAAAAACCTATCAGGCTATTTTATACCAATAATAACTTAAATGATCACAAAAAGACTACACATTTATTTCCTTTCCTAGCATTTTCAAATATTAATGTCACTCTTTCACTATAGCCCTTAATAAAATATTATAGCTATTGTTATTTTAGTAGTTTTGTTTTCTAATCGTCATACTAATGATATGGGAGGTATAGACCATCACTACTATATTAAAATACAGTAAGTCCCCAACTTATGAACATTTGAATTGTGAGCTTTCACAGATACAAATGGACCTCGCCTTATGAACATTTGTAGATGTGAACAAATTGTGGCAGCAGCTCATGTGTGTGCTGCACACTCACTGTTGTGCTGTGCAGTGCTTACTGCACAGTGTGAGTGTGCAGTAGTATAGTGCTCAGTCAGAGCCCACCATGTCCAGGGCTCACGGTGTCTACTCAAAGCAGGCCCCAAATGTGATGAGTATACTGTCCCCATAATCTAATTACCGTCCAAACACAGGGGACCTTTAGGGAATACTCCGGATACAAACCACAGCAGACTAATACACATAATTAATTCTAGGCTATGAAGATTGAAGATAGAACTCATTTTGATTCCAAAATGACATAAAAATGTACATGAGTTATTGAGTCCTTACAACATGAAGAATTTAAAATTTTTTTAAATTTTAATACAGAAATGCAATTACTTCAAAGATTGTATGGAATGGGGAAAAGCATATAGCTTAGTGGTGTAGAGCATTTTTTTTATTATTTGCAAGGTCTGGTTTGATTCCTAGCACTGCAAAAACAAAATTTAGAATGATGGATGTTATACTCATGATGGATGCAAGTATGGTGGAAAAGAATAGGATTTGGAATCAGATTTTACTTTGGATCCTAGTTCTGTAACTAATCATGTTTCTGATTTTGGGCTAATCCCTTTGAGACTTCCTCTACAAAGTGGAGGAAATGACACTTAATTAGCATACATACTATTTGAGTAAGGTGAGCTAACATAACCTAAAGAACCTAGAACAGAAATGCTCAAGAGGTGGTAGCAATGATTATGCACCATTCACATTGTAGTCATACCATTTGTGTCACATTTATGTCATAGAAAAAAATTATTCACACTTAGTACTGTTTTAATGTCTTAATAGCATTGATTTTACATGATATATTTAAGTGCCTTATGTTAATAATAGAAATATTTGATCATGTTAATGCCCAATACTTAGAACTATGTCCCAAGTGATATCTTCATTTTTTCCCTGAAATTATAGAAGTCAGAAAAATTAAAAATAAATTTAAAAATAGTGAAAAATCACATAATTATAATTGTCATGATTTCAGATTGTAGAATCATCATTGCGACAACTGGAATGTGATCCCACTAAAATGGAAGAATTTGTAGAACATTTTACTTTTTTGGATGAAATCTCCTCAGAAATATCCGAATTAGAGAAAGAGTATCTGACAGTTTCTCAGCTGTATTCTGTTGTAAGACATTACCAGATCAACGTTTCAGAAGAGCAAATTGCCATATACACAATCCTTTGCATCAAGTTTAATCAACTAAAAACAGTTATAAAGTTCAGCAAACTAAATAAAGATGCCACTATAACTAAATTTAGGGATAATTTGGAAGAATGTATCACTGATCTCCGAGTGGATGTTAGTAATTTAAAAGCCAAAGTAAGCTTTTGGGTTTTTGTTTATTTTCATTAAAAACTTGATCTAAGTCTCATGTAATGCTATGAGTATGGGTATTTACTTTCAATAGAATCTTGGCTTAAATAATTCAATTCAAGTATTTTTAACCTGAGATTCACAGAATTTTAATGATTAGTGAATTTGAATAGGAAATAAAATTGCATCTCTATTGTCCGTAAACTCTAACTGGAATTTAATATTGTCTTCATCTCTGAATGAGGCCACAGACAGAAGCAGAACTGGTATCTTTTATCATCCAGCAGACGGTCAAGGGGCCCCGGGTGTGGAAAGGGCTAAAGACCCTGTGTTCATCTGAGCCTTTGTCTGGGATCAGTGATAATGATAGTCTTGACTTCATTCACCTGTAGTGTTAAGAATTATCTGTACACCAACACAATTGTCAATGAAATGTTCTGAGTCTGAAAGTCTTGTGCTCTCAGAATATCTTACTGTTGCTTTTTAGATAAGAACTCCTGTTCTGCTGTGTACCAACACCATTGTGCCAACAGCAAAGGAGATGATCCAGACTCTCTCTGAGGAGGCTGCCAGCCTGGCTCACAAAGCTAGAATGTATGCAAACTACCAGGATCATTTCAGTGACGCCCAGGCTCATATGCGTTCTCTCAATGTGGAAGAAATCACACAGATTATGCTCTCAGAGATCTCTGACATTGACTGTGAGTTAACTTTGAGGAAAATACTGTGGGAAAGCACAGGAGGAATGGGGCACGCTCTTCCGGGAGTGGAGGAACTGTTCTCTTCAGAGTATTGACGTAGACTTAGTGCAAAGAAATGTTTCCAAATGGCTGCATACAATCTTTGTACTAGAAAAAGGTAAGAGTATGTTTCTCAAACTCTTCTCCCCACCTGGGGTCACACACCTGGGGTCTCTGGGAAGCAGGTTCACCGTCCATGTTGAAGCTGCTGGACCTGTTCTCGGGCCTGAGTGTTGTGGCCAGAGATACTGAGATACAAGGGTGCAAGAGCCTAGGTAGGAACTGAGATTAGAGCTTCGCCCTCCTCCCCCAGTTAAATAGTTAAAACAATTTTGTAATCTTTAAAAGTTGGCTCCTGAATTTTCTTAGAGTTTTGGACAGAGATGCTTTGATGATAGCGGCTGCCTGCAGAATCTTTACCCAAGTCCTGTGCTATTTCTGTGCTATGCCTACAGCACCTTTGGGGCAGTAGGGTAGAGTGTTTATCTGGGCAAGAGATTGTTTCTGCTTTTTGCTAGGTTCTGCCCTTCCCTCCTAGCCTTACTTCTAGCTAAAATTTCTTCTCCAGAAAACACTTTGTTCTAATTTTGCAAACTGTTTAGAAAAAAGAAAAACTTATGGGAAATCAGTCCCATTGCTTTAACCTAACATCTGTTGTACGCATTCTTTCTCAATATTTTGCCACATACATGTTTTAGAGAATCATATATAAAGTAACAAGCAAACAAAATATACTTTTGCCCATAGATTCCCAGATAAAAATACACTCTTTTCCAAAGCACAGACTGGAAAAACCCAAACTTATTCTTTTTATCTTCTATTTAACCAGAAAAAAACACCTACCTCTTCAGTGTGGCTTTATAGAAGAATCTCATCTGTACAAGCTGACTTTTCAGGAATGTGGGTGTTGTTTTTGCTTTTTTTTTTTTTTTAACTTTATTCGCTTTATTTTTTCTTGTGTAAAACTCCTATGTTGTAGCTACTGCTGGAGCTTGTACCCTTTGCATGGAGACTTTAGTGTGGGTTTTTATAAGATGGTCAGTGAATTCCTGGTAGTTTTTATTTTTCTGTGTCCTCAACTTTGACTGTTTCTTCCACTTTTCTTTTACAAGCCTAGAGAGGGGTGATGAAGGTTGACCCTTCAACTGTGTAGGTTTTGAGTTTTGTTCCTCCATGGTTTTTAGTGCCAGAAGACAGACTAATGGTGGTATATGGCAGAGTTGTCACCTACATTTCCTACATGTCATAGTTTAAGTATTTTCTTTGTGAAATGATAGTGATGGTGGGGTTTTTTCCTTGATGTTCTTCCTAACTTAGGAAAAATTTTAAAGCCCCCACCTCTGCCAGTCTTCTGACTGTGTGTGTGGACCATTGTCTGTATATCTGTCTTTTCAGTGGAAGCTGCATGAGGAGAGCTAGCCCTCCCAGCACTACATTTCCCAGGATACCCTGGCTCTGATAGTCTTGAGTTTCAGTCATCAGTCCTGATGACTATTTTTCTTTATTTTAATCCCTAGTTAATTCTTATGGTGAGTGATGTTAATAAAGTTCCTTCTTTTATATTATAATGTAGACTAACAACTTAAAAACTAGCATTACATAATCAAATTTTAAAGAAAAAAAATCTTAATTTTTAAATTAGTTTGGTTAAAAACTATGATGAACATATTGTAAGCCCCTAAATTGTTAATTACAGGTTTGCCTAAAAATGACGTGGTAATGCATCTTAAGCAATCAGTGACAGATTTTAAGCGAGACCTGCCCATCATTGTAGCACTGGGAAACCCTTGCCCCAAGCCGCGGCACTGGGAGGCACTGCAGGAGATAGTGGGAAAGTCTGTGGCCCTTAACAAAAACTGTACAGTAGACAGTCTTCTAGCCCTCAAGGCACGTAGGCATAGTGAGGAAAACAGATTAAAATTGTAGAGGGGTCATTTAAAGTAGGCAAGTAAATTGACTAGGAGTAGGAATAAGAAAAATGTATGTAGCAAGTAGGAAACTAAGAGCATATTAGTAATAATAGGTGATAGGAGGTTATGTTTAGTTAGAGGTAGAGGATAGACTATTTGCTATGCTGTTACTACATAGGTTATGAGAAAAGTAATACTAGTTTCATATGTGACAAATTCCATTAACAGTGATACTTCTTTTTTTTTAACTTAAATTGAATTTATTGGTACATTCTAGGTAGACAGTACAGTTACATTCATTACTGGGATCTTGTACCTTTACATGCCAGGCCTTGGTTCTCATTTTTTCCCCTTGTCCCCACCCTCCCTTCACCCCCTCCTCCCCTCCCCACCTTCAAACACTTTAATTCCATTTTTACATTTTCTCATATTTTTTTCCTTTTCCCTTGTTCCCCTTCCCTATCCTTCTCACTGTCCCTACACCTTTGGTCCTTTTCTTCCTATTTCACATTGCTAATTGTCCTGTTAGGATCTTGAGTACTATTTTAGTTTTTCACACCAGAGAAACTATTCAGTATTTGCATATGTATGACTTATATATTTCACTTAGGAGTTTATCCTCAAATTGTACCCATTTACCTATGAATGAATCTACTTTCTCATTCTTTATGGCTGAGCAGTATTCCATTTTATAGACAAACCACATCTTCTTTATCCAGTTTCCAACTGATGGGCAGATGGGCTGTTTCTAAGTTTTAGCTATTACAAACTGTGCCGCTATAAACATGGGTGCGCATATATCACTAACAGTGATACTTCTTATAGAGGCAACATTTCATAGAAATGGAAAAATCAAAACTATTGGGTCCCATTCTGTATAAGGTGAAAAATTTTACGAGCATTGTAAGAGCATGGTACCAACAACAACTTTTATTATAAGGCAGGTGCTGCACCACTGAGCTACATCCCTGGTCCCATGGTCAACTTCTGTGACACAATCCTCCTCACTTTTTAATCATCCTATTTCACATTCTTCATGCTTAATAAAAATTTCTAAATTTCCTCTTATTCTCCTCGGTGTGAAGAATATATACTCTCTGTATATGTGTAAATGGCATTATTCATTCTAGCTTCCTTTCCTCTGCACAAATACCAAATGCCCAATTGCTTTGTGACATGGTTCTTACCTTATAACTCTTGCAATACACTCATCTAAGAAAATGCAGCTCTGATGGGCCCAGACTTCTGTGGCTTCCCTTTCCCTGCTAAATCTCCCTTAGGATGTGGCCCTCAGAACACACCAGTGGAGCACATACAGGCCTTCCCCTCTGTGCACCATCAGTTCTCAAGGCATAGGTAACGAGTCACTCGTGGAAAATCTCCAGGTCTATTCACCATAGTAAAAGCACTCAGAGAGGACGTCATCTCTACATCTCAATTAACTGGCTGGGTTTACTGTTTTTATCACTGGTTAAGAATATGAATCTACCCCTGTGCACCTGTTAGCTCTATGGGGCTAAACAAGAGCTTTTCAGCCTCCTCCTCCCCAGTTCTACTCTCCTACTTCCTTTCTGAGTCAGTGGCGACTCCATTCTTCCAGTAGAGTATATTGAAAACCATGGTGTAATCTCTGAATCTTCTCTCGCTCTTCTTCTCATCCGAGGTAAATCTTTCATATTTTCCTGGACTGTTGGCAGAGCCTCCTAACTGGTCTGTGTGCCAAAGAGGAACTCAGCAGGATAATCTAGATAATTTCAGAACATAAGGGTTCATGCCAACAGCTGAGTTTATTCAAATCAGCATGCTGAAAATCTAGCACAGTTTCAATGGCATTTTCATTTCAAAGCCCTGGGCTATTGGAAACATTCCTGGGCATGTGAAACTGATAATGAGAACTTGGCAAACAAGAGAAGCAGTAAGAAATGAACGAATCGGTGGACCAAAAAGGGAATGTCTGGTGTCTGGCACGGGCTGGTGACCTATGATATTTCAGAAGATTCCAGGACACTAGCCTCACCTTTCTAGCATGAACGGAGTGTGAAAAGGAAGTCCTGTGTAGTTTTTGGAGAGTTTAGATTAGTTTAGCATGCCATCTAAAAAAAAAATGAACAAATGTCATCAGCTATGAAGTAGTATAGCTAGGCACTTAAGGGACACACCTCCTGCTTGAAGTTAGTTACAGCAGTGGTCAGAGGAGATGACAGTCTTCCGGTAATCTTGAGTGAATTCTAAGAATTCCTGGATGGTGTTAGTCATCTTGTAGAAATATGACAACTTATCCAATATAGTGTAGGTGCAAGTGAAAGGCCCTGAGTTTGATTCGTGACACAAAAAAATGTCAGCCATGGAGTCTCAGGTCAAGGTATAAACCTACTGGCAGTCAGGCCTTCAGGTATACCTTTTGAAATGTGCATTTAAGTCTTCCATTTTAAGTGTTTCAGGGATTATTTGTTCCACTGGCTGTTAAAGAATAATTTTCTCACTTTAGATGTTTCAATATGAACATGAAATAAATGAAGTATCCACCTCAGCCAATAATGAAGCTGCTCTTGAAAAAATGCTGTCTAAGATTATTGATCTTTGGAATGGCACTCCTTTACATCTGGCTCTTCATCATACAGAGATGTACTCCGTCCCGATAATTTCATCTGTAAACGATATATTGGCTCAGAAGAGTCTCAAGTCATACTTGCAGCAATTAAAGTATCTTCTTATCTTGGGCCTTTAAGGTAAATACTACAGCAAAAGGAAAATGTTTTAATTTTCTACAGTTTTGTACTTTAATATTTTACATTCTGCAATTTTACGTTTGCTTTAAATTATTAAAATCTCTTATGTTCTCATATAGAAGTGAGATTGAATATTTAATAGTTTGAATACTAAACTTTTATGGAAGCATTAATTGTTCACGGGGAAATGTCAGAAAGTTTAATTTGGACAGGCAAGATAAGTTTACATCATATAAAAGCCTGATTCCACAAACCCTGATAAATTTAAAATAAAAATATGAATGTATTTTTAAAATAAAAATATGACCCCCAAACTCTAGCTGTTTCAGCAGTGTTGCATATGCACTGAATATAACAGACCTGAAAATCATTTCAGACTTCAGAAAACTCAGCAAGATATGTAGTAATATGCAAATATTCAATAGCAAATTAATATAAATGATCATACACACATATATAAATATCTATGTAGACATTGATAAACGAAGAGTTACAGAGAAGTAAGTACTCAACAAATGAAATTCATATTATTTATAAGCACACAAACACTTCCATAGAGAAAAAAAATCTCAGTAAGTTATAGATAACCAACAAGATTATATTATGTAATAATGTGACAAATTGTGAAAAAATGAAGTGAGAAAATAGCAAAAAAGGCCAATAAAACAAGACACACACAAGAATGAAAATTTTAAAATAACCACCTGAATATACAGGAAATACAATGCAAAGTTTTAAAATTTTAGAAATAAGCAACAAGGAGATAATTATATATCAAACTTTGTCACCATTTTCTAGAGCCCTCTTATGAATACTTTTATTAAGAAGCAGTGATAAATGAGGGACACTGAAGAAGCTGCACTGTGCTGCATGCACACACTGCACATGCTCACCCCAAGACATCCGCTTCCAAGCGAGATGGAGTATAGGGACCAGATTCTCCATCTTGCACAAACACCCAAAGCAAACCAGACAAAGATATATGGAACAGTGGTTTCCAGGACACTGGACATCAGGGAACAAAGTACACGTCTGAGATATGAGAAACAGACAAGGTAAATACTGTGACTGCACCAACCTATGGCTTTCGTTTTGAGATTTCGGCTGAGGCAGAAGCCTGTTGGGTTCCCTGGCTTGAGGAGATGCGGTTGAGTTTGGAGACCAAATGAGACTTAATTTGCAAGACTAAGCATCAGGGCAGACTGGAAAGTTCTGTGGACAGTCCCACTCAGGTGCCCCAGAGGTGCATGGCTATGAGCAGACCACCAGAGGCCAGGGAGGCAGGGCAACATGAGGGGTTTGGAGAGAGCGGTGAAAACAATGCCTGTGTCCACCAACCACAGTGAAGAACCTCATGATTCATCAGCTTTAGCAAGTTGGCTCCAGTCTTGCCCCAGACACTAAATAATTAGCTCTAAACTAGATTCTGCTAACTATCAAATCCTAGAAGCAAAACTCACAATGATGAAACCAATCCTCAGCAGTTTAATGGTGCACAGAGTAGAGAGCTTCAGGCTATTTATAGGAATAAAAAAATATTGAGTAATCAATATGGTAAAATCCACAATATGTAGGACACAGATTATCTGATATGCAAAGAGGAGCATAAAGACCATAATGAAAGAAAAAACTGATCAATAGAAACTTATCCAGAACTGACCCAGAGGTCAGAATTAGAAACAGGGACACCAAAGCACACAAAGACAAAAGAAGTAGCCCTTTTGAATGCAGATGTGGAAATTCCAGACAAAATACTTTAATCAGGTATCTATATCTCAAGGGGGATTAATTTGAAAAATGTAAGGTTGATTTAATGTTAATAAAGTCAATGTATTTCACTGTTACAAACTTAAAAAGAAAAACCATATGATCTTATAACACTGGGAAAACTACAAAAACCAACATCCATTTCCGAATTTAAAACTGTCAACAAATTGGGACTAGAAAAAAGCCTGATGAAGGACACATGTGAAAAGCATGCCTGCCACTACCCAGGGGGGAGACTGGGCACCCCTGCCCTAGGATAGAGAGCAAAACGTTCTCTTGTCAGCTCTGCTCAATGTGTCCTGGAGCCACTGAAGTCAGGCAAGAAAGAATGCCAAGAGTCACCTGGGTGAACGGAAGGGAGAAAACATTCTTCTTACTCAGATGACCTGACTATCTGTGTCAAACATCCAGTAAAGTCATTTAAAAAGTACGCAAACTTACTTCAGCAAATGTGTGAGGTACGAGATTAGTGTACAAAAACCAGCTGCATTGGATGTACTGGAACTGAACAACTGGAAACTGAACTTTAAACGTGGCTGGGTGTGGTAGCACATAGCATTCTGGGAAGCTAAAACAGGAGGGTGAGCCCAGCCACCAATACCCTGTCTCAAAATAAAGTGTTTAAAGGGATGGATATGTAGTTCAGTGTGAACGCCCTTGGTTCAACTGTAGTATTGCAAATAAACCTTCACCATATATTTTGATCACCCTTTCTATATGTATGCAGTGAAATATTACTATGCAATGAAAAGTAAATAAACTGCTTATATATGTCACAACGAGAATAAATCTCACAATAATTAGGCAAAGTGGAAGAAGTCAGACAAAACAGAACATATATTGTATAATTTCACTTACATAAAGTTCTAGAAAAGGAAAGTGGAGCTACATAAAGCAGATTAGTATTTGCCAGAGGAGAGAGCAGGTGGAACTAGAAGGAAGGAATCAGAACCGGCAGGAGGCACCTTGCAGGGTGATTGGAGTCTCAGAACTTCTGAAATCATAATTATACTTCCTGCCAGGCATGGTGGTACACTCCTGTAATTCTGGCTGTTCAGGAGGCCGTGACAGGAGGATCACAAGTTCAAGGCCAATTTAGGCAACTTAGTGAGATCCTGTCAGAGAGAGAGAGAAAGAGAGACAGAGAGAGAGAGAGAGGGAGGGGCAGGGAAGGGAGGGATACATCTTAATACAGCTATTCATACACAGAGATAAAGAAATCTGGGGTAACTACCAGAAAGCAAATATAAATGAATTACAAGTGGTTCTCCTTGTGGAGCCAGTGAGGAGAAGGGCCTGTCTTTTGGTTTTTAAATAAATATTTTAATAGTAGTTTATTTTCAATCATTTCCTCATTATTTTAACAAACTAATTGGGGAAAGAATTATACACTGGAATTTCTAAAATATTTTTTAAATGAAAAAACCCTATAATCTCTGACAGAAAACCTCTCTAGAAGATAGTATTGACTTTTAAAAAGCAACTTACGAAATGTATATTGTATGGATGCATTTCTGTAAACTACTAAAGACTTTACGTGAAAATGTACATGTGTGCAAAAAGGCTTAAAGAAAGGTTTAAATAATATGCAGACCAAACTCCTGGTTATATTTCTTCTGTGACAGGAAGTAGGAAATAAGTGTTGTGTGGGGGACATTCATATTAATTTCTACACACACGTGCATGCCTCTCAAATCTTGTACAGAAATGTTTGTCATGTGTAAGAGCGAAAACTGAATGAATGGGACTCTCCAAAACAGTATGTGATTAGATTTATATTGATTTATGTGAACCTCTATTAATCATTTTTGTATGTCAATAATTGGCGATTGTCTTAATTACTTTTCTCTCTCTCTCTTTTTTTTTTTTTTTTTTTTTTTTTTTTTTTTTTTTTTGGTACCGGGGATCAAACTTGGGACCTTGTGCTTGTGAGGCAGGCGCTGGAACCACTGAGCTAAATCCCTGGCCCAGTTACTTTTCTGTTGCTAAGACCAGATACCCGGCACCCAGAGTTAAAGGGGGACAGGCTTATTTGGCTCGCAGTGTGTAGAGGTTTCAGTCCATAGTTGGCTGGCTCCAAGGCAGGGTGACGTGGCAGAGGGGTAACAGTTCACGGCAGTGGAACACAGCAAAGGCAACAAGGGGCCTTAGCAGCTTTTCTGCCCCTTTTATGCCGTCCAGACTACGTAGAGCAAGTAGCGCTCACTCTGGTAATTCCAGTGCTCTTGAGCCTAGCGTTGCACTATGCCTCACACACTCTGGATTCAGCCACCTCCAAAACAAGCCCCGGAGGCTTTGGGGGGACATCTACACACAAGCCATAACCTCGGTCATCTTTTGTGTTAGTTCTATTTATGTGATTCTTAGAATTTCATGTATTTAGACTTTTCAGGAGTATTTTTATCATTGTAGGAGCTTGTGAAAGAATGGGGTCAAAACTTAAGTCTCTTCTCCTAAACCCTTGAGGAATGGATGAATTGTCAAAGAACGTGGCTTTGTCCTGAACCAATCTTTCATTCACTAGAAATACAAAGGTAAAAAACAATAAAAATATATTATACGCAGGGTTTTAAACCACTGCAAGGTGGGGAATTTGGTTTCTGCAATCCTTGAGAAGGCATTTCTTCGATGAACAAACTATCCTACCTGCAAACACAGATGTGTAATTTGTTGAATCACTTTTCTTTCATAAAAGATTATAACCATTTTCATTTTAAAAGCCTTATTTCTCAATTCTTTTTTAAAATTCCTGATATAAAAATAGAAAAAACTGGGAAAGAAGTGTCAGATATATCATCATAGTCCTGAAGCAACAACATGATGTGTCTGTTTAGTTTTGGAATACTAGTGTGGTTGTGATGTGAATAGTAATATTTGTAGCAGCCCTTGTATATTAAGATGTTCTTACTTTGGGCCAGGTGGAAGACTGGAAGGCCTTTGCAGTATTAAAACTTTAATATTTTCTTTGGATTCATAGCATTCAGATGAATTGGCTTCAAACTTTTTAAAGTGATTGGTTGGAGAAGTACTTAAGACAAAGGAGTTATGTAGGTAAAATTTAAACCATGGACAGTAAATCACACAAGCTAGTTGAGTCATTCTGAAACATACTAAGAAACTATGGGTGTATACTTGAAAGGCCCAGCAGAGTGACAGAAGACCCTGAATGTCAGGCTAAGTACTTCAAACTTTATTTGGAGGAAGCCACTGGAAATTGACTGAATAGAATTGTCTACATGTTGAGTGCCGCTTTGTAGGAAACAAGGCTCATTTTTGTCATACATGTGTAGTCTCATCATGCCAGTGCCTGGGCATCTCCTCTCTTGTGTGCCCACAGCTACTGTGAGGGTCTTCAAAGGCAAAGCCACTTGTTGGGGGTACACCCTGTAGGGCTGCCACAGCATTGAGCCTTAAATCCAATCTGTAACACTACTTTTTTTACTAAATAGTTTTCATTAGTGTAGAGATCAGACTCCTAGGGAAAGGTGTTTGAAACGTCACCTAGTTGTTCCTTTACAGAACATGCTGAAGTTGAAGAGGAGGTGTTTAAAATTAAAAGTGCTGGAGTATTCGTATATAAATAGTAATACAGTTAGCATAAAGACAAGAAAATATGGGTTGGTCGTGGAGGACAGAGACGGGACCTGATACCCGTGGAGAACGTGAGCAAAGAAGGGAGAAGAGACCCATCGGGGGAGGATTCTGTAAAGTGGATCTGTGAGCCTAAGGGTGCTGGGCCTTTGCCCCACTGTGTGGTGCAGGAGAGCTCTCTAGAGTCTGGGGGGCTCAGCAGAGAAGTGGAGCCGCCTCCTGGTAGGGTTTTGCTGAGCTGCAGAAACTTCTAAGGCCCTTAGAGAAGGTGGTGGGACAACCCTTGGGAACCTGCAGTGTGGAGCATTAGAAAGAGGTTTCCTTCCTCTCTGCAGAATTCTGAGCAGCTTTTAATAACTGGACAAGGAAGAAGGGCAGGAACACAGGGCTATCTGACTCGGCGCTGTGAACATTTTGCTGTAGAACATTTGTAGTTGTCACAGCAGAGAGGACTGTGCTGCCATCTAGTGGGTAGGTGCTGTTAGCCAGAGATGCCGTGAAACACCGGACAATTCACAGCCTCCCCCGACCCCTCAAGAAAGAATTATCGGGTCTAAAATGTGGACAGTGCTGAGGAAGGTGGCAATCCTGACTTAGATCATGGAGACACAAGGGGAGGTTCCACCCAGAATCGGAAATCCCCGAAGCACACCACTGGGAAGAGCCAGGGATGGTGGGACAAGGAGGATGTCCAGGAGCCTTTAAAACCCTAGAGATACTCGCCTGGATGGCTGCCATGCCAGAGTGCATTCAGTAAGGGAAGGAAGATGAAAAGTAACCCCATCTGAATGAAAAAAGGAAGGCTTTCCCTCTAATTTACTTCCCAGTTCAACTTCCAAGCCCTGAGAACCTTGAACCAGGTTGGAACTAAGGTGGGATGGGACTAGGAAATACAGGTGAGCAGAGAAAATGACAAAGGTAGCCTTACAACTTTTGAAATACTTTTCCTCATTCAACTTCAGCAGCAGCCAAAACATAGCTCATACCAATATTTCAATGGATTAACATGCCACAAAGAGTTCTGCTTTCTTTCCAAGTGGTAAAAATAATAATACTCTATAAAGGAAATTTCTACACCAAAGCTGATGCCGGCCTTAAATGTCCTTATCCTCCAAGATTAGACAATCATTAACAGAACTCTGATTTTGTTTCCATCTCTGCTTTTGCTCCCCAGCTCTGTCTTCATGCCACAGCAGTCTTGTCCTCCTTTAAAACTCAGATCACGCAGCTTCTCCAGAGGCTTCCCTCAGACCCCACTGCTTCTCCAGAACTTGAGTAGCCCTTTGCGTTAGTGAGATTTCCACCATTGTGACCAGGCAACACGTAGGGGTAAAGGTGTACTTTCACTCATAGCTTTGAAGTTTCCAGTCCATGGTCACTTGGCCCTGTTGTTTTGGGCCTGTGGCAAGGCAGTACCCCATGGCGCATTCACTTCATGTGGCCAGGAAACAGAGAGTGGATGTTGACCAGGACGCAGTAGCCCCTTAACGGCCCCCAGTGACCCCATTCTTCCCACCAGTCTCCCCAAAGTTTCCACCACCTTCCTCTAATACCACAGACTGAGAATGAGGCTTCAGCACACAGGACTTGGGGACGTTTCAGATCCAAACTATAGCATAGCACCCTTTGTTTTATTACATTTGTTGTGACATAAATTACTTGTGTGTTTTTTTTGTAGAACTTTGTATATTTATTTTATCATACTATAAGTGCAATCTTGTTAAATAATAGTTGTATGTCTAATGTATCCTAGTTAGTAGTAGTCTAATTTATCCCAGTTTTCCTTAATAACTTAGTAACTGATCAAGAAAAAAACATCAAAGTGATTTTCTAAACTCAGCAGTATTCTATGGCAAATGCATTTAGATTATAGATTTTACTTGTGTTGACTGGGTAAATAAATCTCATTTTATTTATTAAAGGCAGCTCCCTGCAGAAACAAAACTCTTCTCTCAAGTAATCTCCATGTGGAAAGAAATAATGTCAAAAATACGAAACAAACTGGAAGCTTTGCGAATAACAACTTCTGCAGGAGTCCTTGAAGTTCTGCAAAATTGCAATATACATCTTGAACACATAAAGAAAAGTCTTGAGGTAAAACAATACAACCTTGAGGTGGAGACTTTTTTAATTCTACGGAAGTAATGTAATACACTACAGACACTAACTCCGACACAGATGTTTTGCTGTACTCTTAACTGCCAACAATTTTTCCAGCTCTCATTACCTATTGCATTAATGAAAATAATATCAAAAGAAAAAAACAGACTGATCTAAATGACCTGCAGGCAAAGTACTAACTTTTAAGTGCTGGATTCCCTTATCTTTCAGTCGCCCTCTTGAGGGCCTTTGTCCTACTGAGATGCTGTCAAGAGCACGCACAAAGAAAGTACTTCTGGTTATCGACTAGCTCTAATATCATTAAATTGAGCAAACGTTGAAGTAGAATCTTTTGATGGTTCTATAAATCAAATGACTAACTTCATATATCTTTACACTGTCAGAACATGAAATTTTCAGCTGGACACTCACATCCATACAGACTGGGTTCTGCTGTTGAAGATTTGTGGTGCTCCTATTCATGTCCCTTCACGAGCCAAGGATTTTTTCAGGCGTCCATTGCTGTCCCTTGTTGAACACAGCAGCAGTGGTGTGAGGACCCTCCAGAGAGCCTGGGTGGGCACAGCAAGGTGA
The DNA here is from genome assembly GCF_012274545.1 of Fukomys damarensis. NCBI lineage: Eukaryota > Metazoa > Chordata > Mammalia > Rodentia > Bathyergidae > Fukomys > Fukomys damarensis. The sequence goes on along the minus strand of NW_022900923.1, from coordinate 490,936 downwards.
TCTCTGTACAAATCCGTGCTCTGGGCAGGCAGAAGGAACTGCACCCAGAGATGTGATTAAAAGTAGCCAGTTTATGAGGCAGTCATTGAGATAAGCTGCCAGATACTCCTAGCACATCTCAAACTGAGGACCCATTACTAAGGATCATCACAAACCAGTAGACTTTCATTTATTTGTGTATTGATTGTGTACTCTGTACCAGGAACTATTATTGTCTGCTTGGACCGCAAAGTTAGAAGTCATCTTTTCTCCTATTTCAGAACTCAAAATCTGTTATAGAGGGGAAAAGTGAAGAGATATTGCAATGCTATGATGGGTTGGGTAGCATGGCCATGGCAAAGAGAAGACTTTACCCGGCTGGGGGAGCTGTGGCTTAGCAAGCTGTGTGAGGTAGAACAGAGCGGGTGGGTGTGAGGCAATGAGAAGTGCAAACTTTCTGGGCAGCAAGATGCCTGGGGATGGGTGAAAGTCGAGGTTCTCCAGGGAGCGCAAGATGGTGAGGGAAAGGCCTTGAATATTGCCAGACCTTGACTTTCATGAGCAGCCACCAAAGAATTTTAGGTAGGAAAATGAAATAATTTAATTCAGAAATGTCTCTCTGAAGAACAGTATGGCTTAGACACTGCTGTGGTTTGTTTCTTTTCTGTGGCACTTAGGAAAACACTCAAGATGAGAGGAATTCGCTTTGGCTCTTGGGGTGGGGGTGGGAGTGTCCAGGAGTCTGGCCCAGCTTCTGGCTTGGATTCCTGGCAGGAAAGTGAAAGGGCAGGTGAGCATATGTAGGAGACACACACAAGGAGTGGCTTCACCTCCTGGGAGTCTGCTCCAGGAACCCTCACCCTGTCAGCCTGTCCCCACAGCAGTCCTTTGGGGGGGTTGGGGGGAGATCAGGGTCCAGGCTGTGACCTGGCTGACAACATGGAGAACAGTCATTCACAGCAACAGGAGCTGGAGGAGGAGGTGGGTGTGGAAAGGAGTGCGTTTTGATCACAGTAAGAGCTCACAGGCTCTTCCAGGGAGAAATTGGGTACAGTCACCTTGCTTTGCAATTTCATTTTCCATGGTTTCTGTACTTAAAGTCTGACTACAGTCAGTTGCATTCTGGAAATATTTGGTGGAAAATTCCAGGAGTAAACAACACATACTTTATGAATTGTGATTCTTTCTGAGCATGTGATAAATCCTCAGCTGGCCAGTTCCACCCCTGGGACTCAGTGCACCCAGCTGCACTCTGCTCACTGGGCAGCCACCTTGGTCACGAGGCCTCTGCCTGGGGCTCACAGTGTGTGCCCAAGGATAAACAAGGCCCGGGGCCATTCACAGGCCAGGCATCTAGGGGTCCTGAAACATGTCACCACAGGTAAGGGCGACCTGGCAGCTGTGTCAACCTAGGGCAGAAAGTAGCAAGAGGAGCAAGGGAGGCTATGTCACATTGTGCAAGAGGGCACAAGAGCAATCGGGTAGAGCTCAACAGGGTTCAACATAAAGGTGCAGGGGACCAAGGGATTCCAGAGGGAAATGATAAAAAGAGTGAAATTAAAGAAATCAGAAGATGGGCCAGGGATTTAGCTCAGTGGTTCCAGTGCCCACCTTGTAAGTGCAAGGACCCTAGTTCAATTACCGATACCAAACAAACAAACAAAAAAAGTCAGAAGAGAGGGCAATCAGCAGAGTCCCATGCAGGGTGAAGACTGAGCAGCCCAAGCAAACTGGCAGAAGTTGAACCATGGCACGGTATGAGGTGACTGCTGTGGGCCATGTGAGTGAGGTAAGAAAACATCTTTCCAAGAGCCATGGCTGTGGACAGAGGTGGCTGGAGGTGAGCAGAGGGCAAGAGAAGTGAGAGAAGCTTCAGGGGGACCCCGGACCAGAAGACTAAAAGACACGAGAGCCAGGTGTCTTTGCCCAGCCTAAGTAAAGGTGTCTCCTGAAAACGAGAGACAAAACCAGCACAGAGCTGCAGGGAGGGGAGATGTCCAGTAGGGGGTGCAGTCACTGGTGAGACGGCGACTTCTCTAAGGGGGTGGATAAAGGGAGCCAGGAGCAGGTAGCTGGAAGTATGGGAAAGCAGTGCTGGTAGTACTTCCTGACCAGGAATAAGTGGTATATATGTGTAAGTGTGGTGTTCTGTGTTTCCTTCTGTTTGGCTTTCATTTAGTTTTAATTTATTAAAAACAAGAGTTGGAGGGAGAGGGAGGGCAGGGGGAAGGGACATAAAAATAATTCAGATGTTTTATGCACATGTGCAGACTCCCCAGGAGGAATGTGATCATTTTGAACTGCTCACAGGGACTAATAAAAATTTTAAAATATTAGCAATTTAAGGATAGTGTTCACTGAGCTTGGAACACTGTTTTAACGCGTGGCACATACACATTGTCACTTTGGCACTGTGGCTCTGGTGCTTAAATGTGGGCTCAAATGAGATGGAATTCACACCCTGATTTGACGTATATTCTGAATGGCGTTTCTTTTGCTTCTACACAGGATTACCTTTAAGTTAAACGAATGATTTTCCCAAGATTTTACTTTCTCAGCAATGCTGATCTTCTCGATATTCTAGCAGATAGCAGAAATCCAGAGTCTGTACAGGTAATGGCATTAATCTCTGTTCAGCAACGTTATTTCATTGCTAGGCCAGGGCTTTATGATGTTATCAACCTCTATTTCTGGTTCACAGCCTCATCTTGTGAAATTTTTTGAAAATATAAAGCAAGTCCTGATCTGGAGAGAGGAGTTTGGGCCTCCGGCCGTGAGGATGCTCTTGTCTGCTGAAGGAGAAGGTCTTGTGCTGCCCAAGTACGGCGATGGGATGTTCAGGCCCTGAACAACCTCATTTCAAAGTCTCTGCTTTGAAATTTCTGATGTTTCATAAAAGTTTCATACAAACATTTTCTCTAGACAATACGCTTATGTAAACACACTTTTACCTTCCTGGGCTCCCTACCTACCGTACACTCTTCTCACCTTTGTTTTAGTTAAAGGTTAAAAAAAAAAGAAACAGGTAATCCTGAACCCTGGATGCCTTCTAGTTTGTGCCTCCCTTTTGCTCCTTTACTATGCTCTGCCCAGGCTGCCTTCTGACTCTTTCCAGTGCTTGGCTCCTCTGGGGTTTTATCACATGAACATAGGAAGTTTGGGTTGCTGCCTCTGGTTGGCTGGTGGTCAGTGCCCAGGCAAGATCACGGGGCCCTGCTGTCCCGTACTCTGCTTGGCCAGCCCCACGAGGGTACTTGTACCCAAACCTCCTTGCACACCAAACCCTGGCCCAACCGTGCTGCTTAAGAAGGTTATGTGAGGAATCAAAAAATATTTTGTAATGCAATTTATCATATGCACTTATTTTTTAAACAGTCTAACCATTATGTATATCCACGGGTTTAGTGTCAGAATTTCCTGAAGCTAGTAATACGTTTTCTGCATAATTTTTCAGGTTAAAATATAGGGGAAAAACCCAAAAGATATAGAATTATAATACTTTGGCCCGTAAGTGTTATAAAAGACTGCGGTGGCTATCTTAAGCAAAATACAGTAAAAATTTATTTACATTGTTTCTACTAAATGTCAAAGAAAACTTGAAAAAAAGAAGATAGAGAAATAGGAAGTAGGGAGAAATATTTCAATATATACATGTTAATTTGTTTCATTTATACTACTAGGTCCTCTTAGTTCATTGAAAAGAAAGTTTTGTGCTGTTATCCATTTGCTTTTTTTTTTTTGTAAGAGTCTTTTTTTTTTTTGGTACTGGGGATTGAACTCCAGACCTTGCACTTGTGAGGCAGGTGGCAGAACCACTGAGCTAAATCCCTGGCCCTGTAAGAGTCTTATTTTTTTTTTTTTGTCTGTGACTTGTACTCTAATATTTTGGCCATTCTTTTAAGGTTATGGTACACAGTGTAGTAACTGATGTTATTCTTTAATTTGCTATGAAATTTTGCTTTATTTTTTCATAGAAGTAAGAATGCTTTTAAAAAGCACTTTATTAATATCTACTTTTATAACATTGAAATAAAAATAAAAGTATAGGAAATATCAAGGGACTGAAATATGAATAAAATAATATTTATAACATAATAATATTGTGTTTGAAACAAATTATAGGAAAATTCATATAAGAAGTGCTGTGGAACAGTGGCTGGTGAATGTAGAGAAAAGCATGTTTGAAGTGCTAAAAAAGTAAGTAGAGTCTGAAAGTGAAGCACTAAGTCACGTACTCCACGTAAGAGCGCACACAACTGATCCAAGTGGGAAGCACCCGAGAAGTCCCTTCTGAAGTGGGTTCTGACAGAGCATGATGTCACTTGTGGCCGTCTGAAAGCACTCGCTCCGCCTCTGCCTGCTTTCCGTGGGTCTGATGGACAGTACACCTTTCATACTTTGCCTTTCTGTTCTACTTATACTCCCTGGATGTGTTGACTTGCTTCATTCTATTTTTAATGTTATTTTTACATTAATCTGTCATGGGCGTCTGCTTAAGGTGAAGGAAGTGTCTCAGAGTGTGACTTTTTTTTTTTTTTTTTAGACAGGGTCTCACTATGTAGTTGAGACTGACCTGGAACTCACTGTGTAGCCCAGGCTGGTCTCAAACTCCTGAGTGCTGGGATTATAGGCGTGCACCACCGTGCCTGGCTCAGAGGGTGACTTTTAAAAAACTAATTTGACCAGAAAAGTTTTATTACATTTCTAATTATTTATTGCTGGTTAAAGAAAGGCTGATGTTGTTCCGCAAGCCATAGAAAGCTTTCCAGACACAGCAGACTGTCACTGACTCATATAGCCCTGCTGACTTCTCCCTGCCCAGGTCTCATCCACAGGCTGATGTGACAAGAACCAAATGTCCTCTTACCTGTAAGAGGGGACTTTTGTGTACAGAGATCCTGGAAAAAAATGAATCTAGGTGTTTAGATAAGAAATACAAGCAAGTTTTCAGTTATTGCCCTGGAATTTTTCTGATTACAGAAATCATATCATTTAATAAAAATGGTAGCCCTATATCTTTCTTCACAGTTCTTTAAAATATAGTTTTCTTTCCACAATATCTTGGATAATACATTTTATATAATATTGAAAAGTACAGGTGAGAGTGACATTCTTCTGTTGTTCCTAACTTTATTTGGAAAGCTTCTATTATGCTTATCTTTCTGGAGTGTTCCCCTTATCAAACTAATGATATCTATTCAGATTTTGCAAAGATTTTACATACTTTATATTATTATCTTAAAAGGACAAAAATGCTTTATATTATTTATGGGGAACAATACAGTGCTACCTGGGTTCATGAACTTAATTCATCTCAAGATTCTGAGGAAGATGGACACAGTTGTGTTCGTCACCCAACACAGAGGTCATGAATAGAAGCAAAATTTTGCCAAGCACTTCTGTTCAGGAACTGAATTGTTCACAAACAGAAGTGGTCATGAGCTGAGGTATTACTGTATATAGCATACTATATGCATGATATCTGTATATATACGCAATATATGTATTTATAATATATGCAATATATATAATACACATAAATCAACACATTGTCTAATAGATTATGGAATGACTAAATCAAGCCAATTAACATAGTCAGCATTTTATATACTTAATACTTTGTGGTGAGAACATATAAAATTTACTCGATTGTTAAATCTATACTACATTAACTATTACCACCATGCAAGGCACCACTAAAACTTCCTCCTGTTCAACTAAAAGCTCAGTACCTTTGGTTAATACTGCCCCGTCCTTGTCCCTGTCATATCCACCCACACGCAGCCTCTAGGTATCACCACTCTACTCTCTATGAACTCTCTATGATCCCCACATGTGAGATCATGCCTTGTTTGTTTTTCTACACTAGTTTATTCCACTTAGCATATTGTTCTCCGATTCCATCCGTGTTGTCGCACATGGTGGAACCCCCTTCTTCTTAGCAGTGGTGTAGAGTTTCACTGTGCATGTGAACCATGTGCTCTGTACCTGCCCTCAGTTACTTCCCGATCTTGGTTACTGTGAATGATGTTGCAGTGAACAATGGAGTGTAGCTCTCTCTCCACCATACTGATTTCAACTATTTGGTCACTGTACCTAGTAGTGGACGTGCTGAATCATATGTTAATTCTGTTTTTAATTTTTTGAGGAACCTCCATACTGTTTTCCTTAGTGGGTTGTGTCTTGCAACTTTATTGAACTTCTTATTCACTTGTAAAACTATTTTGGTGGAGTCTTTAGGATTTTCTCCATATAAACTCATGCCATCAGCAAACGGACAATTTTACCTCTTCCCTATTATGATTCCTTTTCTTTATTTCTTGTCTACTTGCTCTGGCTAGAATTTCCTGTGCTGTGTGAGATAAAGGTGGTGAGAGTGGGCATTCTCATTGTTTTCCTAATTTTAGAGGAAAATGGTTAAACTTTTCACTGTTAAATATGATGTTAACTGGGAGATTTTCATGTATAGCCTATATTGTGTTAGGGAACATTCCTTCTATGCTGAATTTTTTGAGAGTTTTTTTTAAAAGGATAATGAATGTTGTCAAATGTTTTTTCTATATCTGTTGAAACAATCATATGGTTTTTATCCTTCATTTGTTAATCCGATGTATCTTATTTATTGATTTGTGTGTGTTGAGCTATCCTTGTATCTCTGGGATAAATCATACTTGATTGTGGAGAATGATCCCTTTAATATGTGGTTGAATTTGGCTTGCTAAATTGTGTTGAGGATTTTTGTGTTTATGTTTATCAGAGATTGTCTTAGTTATTTTCCTCATCGCTGAGACAAAATACTCAACACCCAAAGTTAAAAGAAGGAAAGATTTATTTTGGCTCAGTTTCTAGAGCTTTCAGCCAATAGTCAGCTGGTACCAAGGCAAGGCAGCATGGTAGAGGGGCATCACAGAGAAAAACAGTCCATGATGGGGTACACAGAACGCAGTGAACAGCAAGCAGCAGCAGCAGCCAGCATGCCTTTTCCTTTTATTTCATCCAGGCTACCAGCCTTTTTGGTGTGCCACCCAGAGCTATGCTAGTTCCAGTCGATGGACTAATTTAGTACCACACACCCTTATTGCCAGTATCACATGCCCTAGATCCAATCAGGCCTGAAAAGCCCCTCCTATGAGCACATCAGGCTTTCAGGAGACATCTAGATAGAAACCATAGCAGAGATAGTAGCTAAAATTTTCTTTTCCTATAGTTTCTTTGCTTGGCTTTGATATGGGATAATGGTGACCTCGTAAAACGAATCTGGAAGTATTCCTTCTCCAGTATTTTGAAAGAGCTTGAGAAAGATCGGTAATAGTTATTTAAATATTTGATAGTGGTTCCACCACCTGCCTTGCAGTGCAAGGTCCTGAGTTCAATCCCTGGTACCAAACAAAAAAAAATTTTTTTATATAATTCAGCAGTGAAGCCATCTGGACCTAGGTTTTTCTTGAAGGTACATTTTTTTTTTATTATTGACTCTATCTCTTTACTTATCAGTATATTCAGATTTTTCTGTTTCAAATTAATTCAGTCTTCATGGGTTTTATGTGTGTAAGAATTTGTCCATTGGGCACAGTGGCCCTTGCCAACTACTCAGCAGCCTGCTCCTCGATTTCTCTCTGGCTTCCTCCTGTTTCAAGATGTGATCTCTTTCTCTTACGTGGCTCCTGCTCTCTAAGAGTACCTTCACCAGAGCCAGCACTATGCTGTTTGAGCTTCTATCTTCCAAAGCTCTAAGCTCAATGAAACTTTTAAAGTTAGTTGCTCATGCTGTTTCATTATAGTAACAAAAATTACCCTAGTGCATTTCTGATATATCCCAGAGAACATTCTGTATGTATTCAAGAAGAATGTGTATTCTGTTGCTTTTAGAACGTTACATACACTTCTCTCTGGTCTAAAACATAGTTCATTCACCTCCTGTGTTTCCTTACTGACTTTTTGGAAGGCAGCTATGCTGACCACTTTACCATTAATGCAAAATGTCCAATAATT
>NW_022900923.1:437919-482838 GCF_012274545.1 Fukomys damarensis | reverse complement strand
CCCCTCCTCCCTCCTCTTCTTCCTCTTCTTCCTCTTCTTCCTCTTCTTCCTCTTCTTCCTCTTCTTCTCTTCAGTACTGAGGCTCAAACTCAGGTCCTTGTGCTTGCAAGGCAGGCGCAAGAACCACGGAGCTAAATCCCCAGCCCCCTTATTTGTTTTTGTTTTTGCATTTTGTTGCTTTTTTTTTGGTTTTGTTTTTTGTTTTTTATTTTGTTTGAGACAGGATCTCACTATGTAGTTGGGACTGCCCTGGTACTCACTGTGTAGCCCAGGCTGGTCTTGAACTCATAGCGATCTTCCTGCCTCAGCCTCCCAAGTGGTGTTATTACAGGTGTACACCACCACACCTGGCCCTTTTATTGACTTTTTGGATTATGTGTCCACTGTTAAAAGTGGGGTACTGAAGTCCCCCTGTGTAACTATATGCAGCCTCGTTCTCCCTTCACATCTCTTAATATTTACTTTATATGTTTAGATGCTCCAACATTGAACACAGGCATTCATAATTGTTATGGCCTCTGGTTAATTGCCCCTTTTATCATTATGTCAGGACCCTTTTGTCTCATTTTAGAGTATCTATGTGTGTATTTATGGTGATGTGAGTCTTTGCATGTCTTTTTTTAAATCAATTCAGCCTTTCTATGTCTCTTGTTGAACAATGTAATCCATTCATACACAAGGTTATTGTTGGCAGGTAAGAACTTATTGCCATCTGAAAACTTGTTTTTTTGGTTGTTTTATAAATGTTTTGTTCTACAGTAATCTGATTTGAAGTTTCTTATTCCTTTCTGCTACTACATCTAGTCTGCTGTTAAGTCCCTGTATTTAATTTTTTTGTTCAATTATCATATGAAAGTGTGCACGTTTAAAACTCACCTTTTGTTGTCTGTCATCTAGTGATATCCAGGAATTCAGAGCCCTGTCAACTCTGAGAACCTAGTGATTTAAAAACTGGCCCTTCGGGTAGAGGCTGTAAAAGTTGGGGTGCTCTATGTGCCCACAAATTCCCCCCAGAGGGAGTCTGCAAATCTACTTATCTCCAGAGAAAGCAGCTCCAGGAGTGATCACCCTCCTGTTAGGTTTACAGAGGTCTCGCAGACTCCTTCATGGAGAACCTGTGGCCCTGTAGTTTCCATGGTAGCTAGCCAGAAAAGACAGCGTGAAGAGTGATCTCCCTTTCTTTTGCGCTTGAGGATGTCTACTGTCTGCTGTCTACTTAAAAGCCAGAACTGCTAAGAGAGTGTGAAGGGAGAGATGGAAGCTGAACGGATCCTAGTGATGGCTACAGCCCTGGGAATGCTCTACCTGGTCAAACCACCTGGTTGTTATTTATGCTTTGGGGAAACGCTCCAGTGCTGTCCCTGATGCGTGATTCAAGGACCACCCCCACCCCGGCTGAGACCAGAGGAGTGCTATATTCCTGGTAAAAAACCCTTTTGTCCCCAGGAAGGTGTTGGAACTTCAAGGTTCCTTCCTGATTATCAGACGCTGTGCTAGAATTGGGACTCTCTGTCTCCCCTCCCCTTTCCCATTTTGGTATGGAGATTTTCTTCACTTCTGTCTGCTGTGCACCAGACTGTTTGGTGAATCCGTGGGACAGGGATAGCTGTGCCTGCCTCTCCTGCCATGTGCTATTTAGTGTGGTTTTCAGAATGAAAGGATATATGCTAACTACAACAAAGATTTTTATGACCCCAATGAGAAAAATCAAATCCAGGTTAGCATGTAGTTTATAGGTGTCATGAGCCACGTTTATAAATTTTCTGATGTTGAACTTTGCTTGAGTTTCTTATTCATTTTTGGGCCACTTGCTTTCTGTCTTAGACACCTATGATAAACAATCCTTAACTTTCGTATTTCCCAATTTCTCTTTTTCTATTTTTAACACCTGTCATATTTTCATGGTATGTGGCTGTACCTAAACCTTCTCAGTGTAGTGCACATTTAGTGCCATCAGTTTTGTGCCAGTTATTAATTTAAAAGCTATTTTAAGAATTCAATGCTTAAATGTTATTAACTTATACCTGTTTCTAGGGTCACAAACATTTGTGTCATATATTTAACATTTCTGTGCTATGTATGCTTCTATAAAGTATAATAATTAATTTTACTTTGTTTTAATTTTTAAAAAATATTTTATAACTATAAGGTGTTTCTGTCAGTGCTGTCATTGTTTGCTCAGAAGTTCCCTCTCTCTCTTCATCTGTCTTCTGTGTACTCGGGATGCTCAGGACCATGGATTTTATGACCAGATTTATTTGTCCTCCGCCTTCCAGTTGGCTCTAAGGCACCTGTGCAGCTCTCCTGTGCCTCCTTAGAGTGGAGCAGACTTTGCCTCCCTTACCTAAAACACAGCAGATCCAGGGACGCTGCTGTCCACCGTTGCTCCTCTGGGCTTCCCCACTCACTGGACCCTACGCTTCAACATCTACTCTCTCTAACCTTGCCCTCTTCCTCGCTAACTCTAAGGAACCTTTGGAACCTGCTGCTTCCAACTAAAGTTGTGACCGAAACTCTGCCTTTTTAACACTTAATTTGACATTTCATTGGACGCATTCGTACCACCGTACCGTGTGTTTTGTAATAAGCAGACTTTGGTGTGGGCTGTCTTCTCTTCCTCTTGTTAGATGCGTTATCTCTTATTGCATCGTCGTGCCAAGGTTGTATTCCTTTTCTAGGGAGTACTAGGGTTGGCCCTGGGCTCCCACCCACCTGGGTTTGCAGCAGTAATGGTTCTTTTTTTCTGTTGTTGTTTGTTTCTCCATTCTTATCTCTGTAAATCAATCCCAATTTCCATCTACTAGAAAATTTTCAAGCTTTTGATACCTGGAGCACACTGTTGTGTTTTTCGGTATATTTTTTTTTTCTGTGTATTTTTATCATCTGAAGAATGAAGATAGGATAATTGCTAAGTTAGAAATCTTGATACAGTTTCTCCTGATAGTCTATAGAAAACAGAATAAATATTTCCAAAACGCTTGAGGAAATATACTATGCTTGGATGTGTTTCTGTGTATAAGCACAAAATAAAATAAGTATCAAAATAGAAAATACAGGCTTGAGAGACAGCCCAGTGGTAGAGCACTTATCTAGTGTGTGCAAGGCCCTAGGTTTGATGCCGCACTGAAAGAAATAAAAGCAAAAGCAAACAACTAAATAAAACCTAAAATACAAATCATAGGGCCGGGGATTTAGCTCAGTGGTTCGGTGGCCTGCCTTGCAAGTGCAAGGACCCGTGTTCAATCCCCGGTACCAAAAAAAAAAATCATAACCATGAATGAAATGAGATTGCAATTAAAAGATTTTGTCCAAAGAAACTTAACAGTATGTGTTTGAGAGGGATAGAAATGTAACAAAGTTATGAATAAAACCAGTAAAATTATTTCATGGAACTGAAAACAAAGACTATGTTTGAGAGTAAAATTAAATACAAACGATATTTTTAAAATAAAGTTCTCTTAATTGATGAAAGATATATTTCCCACTGATAATGCTTTGAAATACAGGCATCCCTCAGTATCCATCGAGGATGTGCTTCAGGACACATACCTCCCCTACACCCAAACTCACAGATGCTCAGGTTCCTTAAATAGAACAGACTGTGTTTGCACAGACTCCCATGTTCTCCCAAGCACTTAAGTCACCTCCTGAGGACTTCGCACAACTAATATAACATAAATGCTATAGATATAGGTGTCACACTATATTATTTAGAGAATAATGACAAGAAGAAAGTCTACGTGTTTATTAACGACAATATTTTTTTCAAATGTTTTCAGTGTGCACTTGGTTGAATCCACGAATGTGCGACTCATGGATAAAGATATAAATATTATATAAAATAGGGCTGGGGATTTAGCTCAGTGGTTCCACCACCTGCCTTGCAAGCACAAGGACCCAAGTTTGATCCCCGGTACTCCACCAAAACATTGTATAAAATAAGTTGTTAAAAAATAATAGATACTATTTGCAATCAATAAAATTTGAATACTTTATTTCAAATATTTAAATAAATTCTAAATGAATTTAAGATTAGTTTGTAAAAACAAGGCCATTTCAATATTAGAAAAACAATAAAATTCAGTGTTGAGGATTTGTAAAATATATCAGTAAAACAGAAACTTTAAATCAAAAGATTAATCAATTCAACTATTAAGAAAGTTAAAATTTTTCTAACTTTATTATGGAGAAAAATGCCATAATAATATCTAAATATATACTGTTGACTTATATAAACTTTGATCTTAAATAAACCTGTCTCAATATTTTTAATAAATTATATCCTCTCCATTGTAACTATTTTTAAAGCTAAATGCAGGACATTTCTATTAAATTTTATCTGGATTTTTAAACCCACTATTTCATTTTATAGAAAGTCCTTTAAGTACACATTTTGCGATTGATAGTATTTGTAATTCAAAACCAATGTGTCCTCTAATTTAACATATTTTCGCCATGCCAGAAACTCAATGGTTTCATCATAAAAGTATAAATAATGTTGAAGAGCAATTTCAGGAATGTGCACTGTGCAAAGATTAGGCCTTTGGCGATTTTGTTTGGCACCACACCTATGTCTAAATTAGGATAAAACAATTAGAGATATAAAAATAAAACACCCCATGGCCTTGTCATACTTAATAATTAAATGCTCCCTATCAATAATATATGCTTAATGAATAATATAATATTTTTGTTCACAGATTTATGATTCAAGGGGTTGAAGACTGGAAGTACCAAATTTTTCCCCTATGGGTGATGTCTCACCCAGGACAAGTGGTCCTCACAGTGGTAAGTCAATACTGTTTTGATGTATGCATCCCAGTATAAATGCGTAGTTTGGGGCTCCATTCCTTTCTGGAGGCACTTGTGGAAAATCCACTTCCTAGCCTTTTCCAACTCTTTAGTGAGGGGTACCAGGGATTGAACTCGGGACCTTGCGCTTGCAAGGCACGTGGTGGAACCACTGAGCCAAATCCCCGTCCCCTTTTCCAACTTCCCACCATTCCTTGGCTCTGGCCTCTTCTTCTGTCTTCAACACTAGTACCTCTCTGATCATTTTTCTGTAGTCACAGCTCCCTCTGCCCACAGGTGGAAAGGATTCTCTAATCTTAAAGCTGTATTTCAGGGTTTAGATTTAAAATGCCCCCAAGCTATCATGTATTCAGAGTTGGGCTCTCGGAATGTGATTTGAACATGGAGCACTATCTATGGATGAGTTCATAGCTAAATGTGCTGTTCAGGGGCAGGGCCTGCTTGGCAGAGGTGTGTCACTGGGGCTGCCTTTGGAGGGTAAATCTCCCCTCTGGCTCCTCTCTGTGCTCTCTGCTTCCTGGCTGACATGAGTTAGAGCCCTTGTGAAAGCTCCACCTCTGAATGCATGAGACTTTTGGAGGACATCTTAGATGTAAACCACTGACAACCTATTTCTATTTCCAGAAACACTTTTAAGGTAGACAGTAGCTTCAATCAATAAATGTACTACTTTTGCCAAAGTTTTTCCCCAATCTGTTCTTCGTACTGCTAATTTCCCATCCCAAGATGCAATTTATAACTCTTTCCTCTTTTATTTATTATATATGTGTTATCTGAGTAGGAGCTATCTCTGAATGGAAATAAAAAAGATATCTTTGAGGGACTGGAGAGAGTAAGATGCCTGTATGCATTAGCCACTAAGAGAATTTAAATATGGATTTATCCAGGATATGCTGATTAGTAATTCCTCTATGAATAAACAGATGAAAACACTTTAAAGTCTGGTTCAGATACCCTCACCTTGAGCATTCTCCCGAGGGGGTGAATCTGGAATGAGTCACTGAAGGCAGCAATATACACTCCACTGTGATGCGGGCTTATCTGTGACCCTGCTGCCTGACCCAGATGCTTGCACCTGCCCTTCCCAAGCCTCAATTTCCAGTCTCCTGTGACCTGCTGATTGCAAGACTACAATATCCTCTAAGAATGCCCGCATCAGTTTCTGTGTCCTGCAGTCGAGAATGCCAGCTGATACATGAATCTATGCCCTCTTAGCTTGTTCTGGAAATCTCACGATGACGCATATTGCATCTATGCTAATTATGCCTATTTGCATAACTTTATCACCCTATTTTAGACACTTTGAATTTAGTATATCCCCAAAGGAATGTATTATGTCCCCTCATCTGCAGGATGCTCTTCTTCTAGAAGGTCCTCTCAGCAAGGAACTGGATCCACAGTTCAGCTGTACAGGCCAGAACCCCACGAAGCTTTCCAGATGTTCTGTCTTCCTTTAACTTCCAGTCAGTGTGACCTTCATCCCGTGGTCTTTTTAACACAGTTCTGGTATATATGGGAAGAGTGAATGGGAAAAGAGGGACCAAATAACAGGAGTTATGTACATTTTCTGAAAAGTACAATTACAGACAAAGTCTTTTAGGTACATCACTTTGATATACTTCATGAAATGAAGCATGTACTTCATGAAAATGTTTTAATTTAAAATTGTGTGTATATTTACTTTTTTTTCAGAGACAGATCATGTTTTACAATGATTGTATCAAAAGTTTTGTGAGTTCTCATTCAAGAGAAGAGCTAAGAAAAGTCCACACCACTGTGCTGGGTCATCTAGAAGAGGCCGCGGATCTGGTAATGCTGAATACTAATGGCTCTCGCACGAAGACTGTCCTCGGTGCCTTGCTCACCCTGTATGTCCACTACAGAGACATTGTGATAGATTTGCTACTTAGAAACATCTTCAGTTCGGAGGATTTTGAGTGGACGAGGTAAGTAGACCCAAACGGTAACTACGTATCGTAACTTCTCACACACACATGTTTTTAGGTAAATTGATTTTCTACTTCAGACTATGTCAAACTCAGATTTTAATTTTCAGAAATTTGCTGATATTCTAAGCAAACTGCCCCAATTGGAGTATCGTTTTCCTGGGCTTTCTTCCTTCTCGTTTCTCCTGTCCCTGAGCCTCATCTTTCTTCCTGTTTCCCTCCTGATCATGCTCCTCTGTAGTTGCAGCGTTTCTCATGCCGCTCAGCCAGTTTCCAGAGGTAGTAAGAGGCTGGCCTCCTGCCGCTTCTTTCCCCGCTGTGCTGCACCAACCAGGTTGGAGAAACAAATCGGACATTTCGAGGCAACTCCCCAAGCCAGAAACTCCCTTTCTCCCACCTGTAGTCAAGTAGTCAAATAAGAAACCACACAAAAAGAGAACTACTAGGTTTGATGAGAAAAGGAGATCAAGTTTATGATTCTAGACATTAAATGTAGAGTTTTAAAAAGTTTTTAGACAGGGTTTTACTAGGTATAGTTCAGGCTGGTCTCAAACTCACAGGGATTCTCCTACCGTAGCCTCCTGAGCACTGGGATTACAGGAATGCACCAGGCTCAGCAAGCTTCAAATTTTTGAATTAAGTTTTTAAAGTTTTCTCTGTTTTTTGCTTATATTTTATGTTTTCTCATCTTAGACATACAAGGTGGTACTTTAAATTTAGAAAATTTTTTAAATTCATCTTGAAAATTTATTTTCATTCACTAATTTTATTGGTACATTTTAGGTATACAGTATGCTGACATTCATTATTAGGAATTTGTACCTTTACATGATCTATCTTGGTTCTCCACTCCCCTGCCCTCCCTTCAGCCCCTCCACCCCTCCCTATTTACAAAGACTTTGTTTCCATTTTTCCCTTCTCGTATTTATTCCTTTCCCTTCTTTCCTTTCCTTTACCCCTCCAACTTCCCCTTCCCCTTTAGACCTTTTTTCTATTTCACATCGTATATTATAAATGTTTATCCTTATTACACCAGAGAAATATGGTATTTACACATTTGTGTGCTATTTGTTTGAGTATGGCCTCGATGTGCATCCATTTAGCTATAAATGTCTCTAGATTCTCTTTCTTTATGGATGAGTAGTGCTCCATTTTATAAACAGCAAACAAACAAAAAAAAACACCACATTTTCTTTAGTCTCAATTTGATGGGCAATTGGGCTGTTTCCAAGTTTTAGTTATTAGAAATTGTGCCACTATGAACATGGGTGCACATAGAATGCTGTCGTGTGATTCTTTTCATTCTTTTTAATTCCCCAGCAGGGGACTAACTGGGTCAAATGGGACTTCTAAGCCTAGTTTTTTGAGGTCTCTCTATAGTGATTTCCACAGTGGTTGCACCAGTCTGCACTCCCACCAGCAGTGAAGCAGGGTTCCTTTTTCCCCACAGCCCCTCCAGCATTTGTTATTGGTTGGTTTCTTGATAGCCGTCATTCTTTCTGGGGTGAGGTGGAATCTCAGAGTTGTTTTCGTCTGCATCTCTTGAATGTCCAGTGATGTTGAACATTTTTTTATGTTTATTTGCTATTTCTACTTCTTTGTCTGAGAAATGAATGTTTGTTTCAGATGCCTGTTTTTGGATTCAGTCTTTAAATTTGGGAAGTCTGATTTTTTTAAGTACTTTATGTATTCTAGATCGTAGACTTTTGTCCAAGGAACAGCTGGTGAAAATTTTTCCCACAGTGTGTGTTGTCTCTTCACACTGTTGGTGGTTTCTGTTGCTGTGCAGAAGCTTTTTAATAAGAAGAGATCCCACTTGTTGATTCTTTGTGCTAGTTCATGGGCAACTGAGGTTTTGTTCATGAAACCTTTTCCTATGCCAATGTCCTCAAGAGTTCTACCTAACAAACTCGAGACTTTGCCCTTTTGAGACAGTTGGCAGCACCCCTGAGCTAAATCCCTGGCCCAAGATCTTTAATCCATTTTGATTTTCATTTAGTGCGTGGTGAGAGATATAGGTCTAGTTTTATTCTTTGGCAAGTTAAAACCCAATTCTTCCGGGAACATTTATGAAAGAGGCTATCTTTCCTGAGTATGTCTGGAGTTGTTTTTGCATCTTCTGTTGTGGTCCACGGTTCCTGGGGTCTGTTTCTTTGCCAGTGTCGTGCTGTTTTTATCACAGTAGCTTTGTAGTATAGTTTCAAATTGGGGATTGTGATACCTGCTACCTTGTCTTTGTTGCCTAGAATTGCTTTTGCTATTCTAGGTCTCTTCTTGTTCCAAATTAATTTTTGGATTGTTTTCTCAAGTTTTGTGAAGATGCTATTGGAATTTCAGTTGGGATTGCATTGAATCTATATAGCAGTTTTGAAAGAATGGCCAATTTCGCTATGTTGGTTCTTCCTACCCAGGAGCAAGGGATGTCTTTCCATTTTCTAATATCATCTTTGATCTCTTTTTTTCAGAGTGCTATAGGATTTTTGTTTTTTGTTTTGCTTTGGTACTGGGGATTGATTTTAGGACCTTGTGCTTGCAAGGCAGGCACTGGCATCACTGAACTAAGTCCCTGGCCCCAGAGTGCTATCATTTTCAGAGTAGCAGTCTTTGATTTCTTTCGTTAGGTTGATTTCTAGGTTTTGGTTTTGGTTTTGGTTTTTGGATGCTACTGTGAAAGGAGTTGTTTCTCCAGTTACTCTTTCAGTGAGTCTGTTGTTTGTGTACAGGAAAGCTATTGATTTTTGTGTGTTGACCTTGTATCCAGCTACTCTGCTGAATTTGGTTATTAAGTCTGGGAGACTTTTAGTGGAGTTCTTGGGGTCTTCTGTATAGCGTATCATGTCATCAGCAAATAATAACAATTTAACTTATTTGTTTACTATCTTTATTCCTTTTATTTCTTTTCCAAAACTATATTGAACATGAGTGGTGATAGTGGACATCCTTGTCTTGTTCCTGATTTTAGTGTGATTGGAGTTTTTGGCCATTTAGTATGATGTTTGCTGTTGTTTTTTTATAGATGGCTTTTATCAGATTGCGATAGAGACTGCCTATTCCAATTTCCTGCAGGTTTTTATCATGAATGTGTGTTCGATTCTGTCAAATGCTTTTTCGGCATCTATTGAGATGATCATATGGCTCTATTAATGTCCTTGGCTCTATTAATATAGTGTGTTATGTTCATTGATTTGTATATGGTAAGCCATCCCTGCATCCCTGGGATGAAGCTCACTTGGTCAGGGTGTATGATCTTCAGCGTTCTGTTTACCAGTATCTTATTGAGGATTTTTGCATGTATGTTCATTAGTGAGATTAACCTATCATTCTCTTTTTTGGTTGGGTCTTTCTCTGATTTGGGGATTAAGGTGATGCTTGCTTCTAGGAAGGAATTTGGGAGTATTGTTTCCCTTTCAATTTCGTTGAAGAGTTTAAACAGTAGTGGCAGTAGTTCTTCTCTAAGTGTCTTGTAGAATTCAGCAGTGAAGCCATCAGGACTTTTCTTCAGTGGTAAGTTTTCAATAATATTGATTAATATTGGGTTGTTTAGAATTTTTAGATCATCTTCATTCAACTTTGGTAATTCATACATATCTAGAAATCTGTCCATTTCTTCTGTGTTTTCCATCTTATTAGAGTATAGGTTCTTTTTTTATTTTGAGACAGGGTCTCACTATATAGTTGAGACTGACCTGGAACTCACTGTGTAATCCAGGCTGGTCTCTAACTCACAGCGATCCTCCTGCCTCAGCCTCCTGAGTGCTGGGATTACAAGCGTGTGCTACCATGTCTGGCTAGAGTATAGGTTCTTGAAGTAGGTATTTATGATCCTCTGGATTTCTGCTGGGTCTGTTGTAATTTCACCCTTTTCATTCCTAATTGTGTGGATTTGGGCCTTTTCTTTCTCTTTCTTTCTTTCTTTTTTTTTTTTTTTTTTTTTTTTTTTTGTTTTGTTGGTGTTTTTTTTTTTTTTTTTTGAAGAATGAACTCTTTGCTTCAATTATTTTTTGTGTCATTCTCTTAGTCTCCATTGCATTGATTTCTTCTCTGATCTTTATAATTTCCTCCCTTGTATGAGCTTGGTTTGTCCTCCTTTTCTTTTCTAGTAGATTGAGGTTCAGTATCAGTTTGTTTAAGCTTGTTCCGTTTTCCTAATATGAGTATCCACTGCTATTAATTTACCTCATAAGACTGCTTTCATGTGTCCCATAGATTCCATAAGTTGTATTGGCATTGACATTTAATTGTAGAAACTGATTTCTTCTTTAATTTCCTCTGTGACCCATTGGTTATTCAGAAGTGTGTTCAATTTCCATGTGTTTATGAAATTCTTGTAGATTCTTTTGCTATTCATCTCCAGTTTCATCACACTATGGTCTGATAATATACAGGGCATAACTTCAATTCCTTTGCACTTACTTAAACATGTTCTATGAGAAAGTATGTGGTCTACTTTGGAGAACAACCTGTGTGCACCCAAAAAGAATGTGTATTCTGATTTTGTGGGTTGAATACTCTATAAACATCTGTTAAGTCCATTTGTTCAGGGGTTTTCAGGTTCCTGTTGCATTCAGTATTGTTTTTCACTCTTTCCCTTTCAGTGCATAAGTACATTTCTTTTTCGATGAAGGGTATTTCTTGTGCACAACGTATTGTGGGATCTTGCTTCTTGACCCATTTCGACAGCCTATTTCCTTTGATTGGTGACTCGAGACACTGATGGCTGTGACTGATATGTATTGGCTTATCCTTGTCCTGACCCTTTGTTTTTGCTGGATTCTGCCCCTTTGCGTTCAGTTTCTCTTCTTGCCCATGTATTCATTCTGCTGGGCTTCCTGGAGTTGTGATCCTTGTTGTCTTTTCCTAGGATATTATTTAAACAGTTTTGGAGTTCTGGCTTGTTTTCATGAATTTCCTCAGGTGCTCTTTGTCATGAAAGTATCTTATTTTTCCATGAATTTTGTAAGATAGTTCTTCCGCAGGGTACCTCAGTTTGGGTTGGAAGTTGTTTGCTTGTAGGTCTTGCAATACTTCACTCCAGGCTCTTCTTGACTTGAGGGTTTGTGTTGAGAAGTTGCTGTGATACTGATGGGCTTTCCTTTGTATGTGATTCATTTCTTTTCTCTAACTGCTTGTAGTATGTTGTTCTTCTGTTGGGTTTTTGTAATCTTTACTACATGCCTAGGTGTAGATTATTTTTGATCATGGCTAGTTGCAGTCCTATATGCCTCACTTATCTATATGTCAAGTTATTTTTCCCTACTTGGGAAGTTTTCTGCCATTACTTCCATAAACGATTGTTTTTACGTCTTTTGTGCACTCTCCAGTTTCTTCATTGACTCCAGTCTCATGTTATTCTTCTTTGCATCATCCAGAAGCTGCTGCATTGATTTCTCATGGTCCCTTATTATTTTAAAAATTCTTTTAAAATCCATGAACCCAGATATATCATGTAAAGGTACATGATCCCAACGGTGAATATAATTATATTGTTTACCTTAACTGTATCAATAAACGGCAATTCTGCCTTCTATATCTGATATTCTGTCATCACATTGGCTCATTCTACTGCATTAACTTTCAATAGAGTTTTTAATCTCCTGGATAACTATTGCATCTGTGTTATGGGTTTCATTTGTTTCCTATGCTGGGATTCCACCTGTTGCATTTTTAAAATCTGTATCTGCTCTACAGCTATCAATCATATCTTTCACTATGGACACAATCTCTCTTGCTGTCTGAAAAATAATTTCTGATTTCACTTTTTTGATATCCTCTTTTGTTGCCAGTTTAGGGGATCTATGTGGTTATCAGATTGTTCCATCTTATTCCCCTAGTGGTTGCCTTAGGTGATCTGGAAGTCTGGTTTTGAGACTTGTTTTTGTGTTTTCTCATTTCAACAGATGCTGCTGCTGTGCCTTTGTTGTGGCAATTTTTTGTTTACCCAGTGTACTTCAATTTTATATTAATTCTCACTTTTTTTTGGGTACCTTATGTTTTCCAGGTGCAGCACCACTAAGCTACATCCCCAGCCCTATTCTCACTTATTTTTATATTTTGATTTCTATTTGTTTTCTCATTCATACTCCATTTCTAATCTTGTTTCTGCATGTGAAAAGTAATAAAAATGTTTTACCCAAACAATGTAAGCATTTAAATATTGCTTTCAGACATTTGCAATATAAATGGAATGAAAAACAAAGGTTGTGTTATATGTCTCAAGGAGATGCTAGCTTCACTTATGGCTATGAGTACTTGGGTTGCACCACCAGGCTGGTTATAACGCCTCTCACAGAACGCTGCTGGCTCACTCTCACTAGAGCACTGAACTGGAACCTGGGAGGCTGCCTGCTGGTCCCGCTGGTGTAGGAAAAACTGAGACTGTTAAAGATCTAGCAAAAGTAAGTAGCTTCGAAATCCAGAAAGAAGCTTCTTTTATTTCTATCACACAAATTTTAATGGTACCTCAAATTTACATCATTTCTGCTATTAAGATGTTTACTGTATTTAACTAACATATTCATTAGTTCAGCTCATCAGGTAGTTTTTGAATGCCTATCATGTGGGGGACTGGGATCTCAGCCTACACATGCTTTGTTTTCACTTGGAATGTTTCTATATGAATTAACATGTGAAGGATAACATCACTGTGTGTGTGTGTGAGAGAGAGAGAGAGAGAGAGAAAGAGAAATAGTAACTAAAAGCAGAAAATATAGTTTGTGACACTAGCATGTTTTCTTTTTAGTTTTTTATTTGTAAATTTGTGTGAACATATGACCTTGATGCTGTATGAACTAATCAACTACACTGTACTATGTGAATATCTACATTTGACATCTAACTCATCTTTTTATATTACAATTTTCTTCTCAAAAGTGTAATAATGACCTTTTATCACTTTTGCAGTTCTATTATTAGTATTTTGTGTCATAATTCAAGAAATATTTTAAACAATATTTTTTGTTTCCCAGGCTTTAGGTAAACACTGTATAGTCTTCAACTGTTTCGAAGATCTGGACTATAAGGTAAAACTTATACATACTCAGGAAAAGTTATTGTACACATAAACCATCACAGGAATGAAAAAATATCTTATATATATTGAGTATATACACACATATATGGGGAGTATATTTTGTTTGTTTGTTTTGAGACACGGACTAGCTATGTAGTTCAGGCTGGCCTTGAACCTGCTGTGATTCTCCTATCTTAGTACTAGAGTGCTGGGGTTATAAGCTGGTGCCATCACACCCAGCTAGAGCTATAAATAATATTCTTTAAAAATATTATAAAACACAAACCTAGAATTTAATAGAAACTAACAACACTATATACCTGTATATTTATTTTAATTCGACTGAACTCCTTATAGTGGCAGTTTTCCAAGTTCCTGACAGTGGGATTCTTTTTAAACAAAACCTATATGGCATATAAGTACATAAGAGTACTGTTCATTAATATAAATCTAAGTCGTCTCAAAACCATCATTAATATCATTTATGATTAAAACAAACATGAGTTTATATAGACAATAATTGCGAGTTTACGGCAGGCTGTTTTGGTTGCAAATTAATACCTAACACTCAAGATGCGTATTACAAGTTCATGTACCTCTGTGCATGTCTGTCACACATTTAACTCTGCGATTTGGTGTTCTTTGTGATGCTGGGAATTGAGCCCAGGCCGTGAGCTGGGACAGGTTCTCTACTCGCTATAGTCCAGCCCTGCACCTCGGTTTGCATGTTCTTAGTCTCCCTCCCCATCCCATGGTGGACAACGGAAGTTTTAAATGAAGACGAGCTGCCCTTCTGCTGCCCGGGGAGGAGCAGCTTTGGTCCCTGGCAGGCGTCCAGCTGTGTCAGCCCTCGGGTCCGCTCTGAGGAGCTCCACCGCGTTCTCCCTCGGTTTTAGTTGCTGACATTCACAAAGCAAGAGACCCCAAACTCCAGCCAGGCGCAGGCGTCCGCGGGTCCGGCCTGGAACCCTTCCTCCCAGTCTTTGGGTCCTCCTCAGAAACCCCTCCGGCTTCCGGCTTCCGGCTTCCGTCCGGCCGCACGGCTGCGTGTGTGCTACTTTTGGCCCCCGCCCCCCAGAGCGCGGCTGTGGCAGGTCGGCTGTGGGCGCTGTGCCGGCAGCCCAGGGAGGAAGCGCCCTGCTTACCGCCTTGTCCCAGCGGGAGTGCGCCCTGTCAGTCTTGTGTTTTCTTCTTCCAGATTGTAAGCCGGTTCGTGTACGGACTGGCGCAGTCGGGTGCCTGGTGCTGTCTGGACGAGCTGAACCGTGTGGGCGCCGAGGTGCTCGCGGCCCTGGCCGCCCAGATGCTGGCGCTGAAGGCGGCGCGCGACAGCCACTCCGTCAGGTGGCTTTGGGATTCCCACTTACGGTGGTGCTTCCTTCTTAAACTCCCTTGCCTTTTCTTCTTAGGACGTCGCGTTTAAAGAAACCAAATACCGTGGCCTTTTTATTATTAATTAATCTACATCCTTTTTAAAAAATAAAGTACTGCGGGCCACACACCTGAAATACACCCTGCCCTTGTTTCATTGCCCTGATGAAGATGCTTTTACTGCAAAACTCTGCAATAACCATACACGTGTTAGGGTTGCTACTGTTTAGTAATACCAGCAGAATTCGTTTTTCTCTTCAGATAAATTCAGGAAAACACATTATGTACTTTTTGGACACACATGGATTTGTGAGTTTAAAATTACTGTTATAATCCAAAATATGAATAATGGGCCTTAATTTGTGTGTTTTATTCTGGGTTCACTTCAAATTACTGTTAGCAGCAGACCTCGCGAGTCAGTGGTCGGAGCTGGTCTTCACAGTAACCCACATTTCACCCATTCTTCACTACATTCAACCTCTGTAAACTGCTTGATTTATGTCCAAGGCTTCCCCGGATTTTGTCCCAGTCTTTGGTCATTGCCTGTACAACTCGTGCCAAATACAGGACTCTGATGCCATGCCAAGGTCCCTTTATCACAGGGGTCCCAGAGTTTTTTTTAACTAGGGAAGGGAAAGACTTGGGAAGTATTCTGTGTTCCATGCTAAAGCAGAAATCTATGCTGTGCCCTCTTTGTTCTGTCATCCAAGCAGGGCTGTCTTGTTCCTCAAAGGTCTCCCCAGGCTCCTTTTGCCTGTGTAAGTCAACTCTGACACAAGTACCTTCCAGCCTCAGTCCCACAAAGCTCTTCTGTCTTCTGTAGACGAGACCAAATATATCTCTGTCAGCATGGGTCACAATTTTAACTCAAGCCTCTTCTCTCTGTTACCATTATTTTTCCTAATATTGTTTGTTTGTGTTTAAATGTTATACAGCCTTAAGAAAGTTGTCCCTGTGGTTTTAATGTACTTTGACCTGTACTTTGACAGTTTCAGTAAAGACTAATGTCTTGTAGGTTTGTGCTGGATGGAAAAGAACTTTGTATCAATATGTCTTGTGCAGTATTTATCACCATGAATCCTGGGTATGTATCAGTGAATCTGGTGGAGACAGACCAAAATCCTTTTAAGTCTTGAGTGCCTGGTATCTCCACACTCCTCTGAAACCACACCTTCTCCCCACACCATTTATGAGCAGCCACTTCATAGCAACTCTGCACTTATTCCTATGTGTGAACTCACATTAAGATATGACCAAGGAACACTTTTACTTCATGAATGTCCTGAATGAAAGGAAAAAGTCACCATTTTGTCACAAAGAGGGCAAGGCAGAAAGGCTGATGGGAATAAGAATATGGCAGTTGCGAGGAGTAAAGGTTGAGCTGGTTCATTAAATATCTGATTGAATGCTGCTTTAGTCCAGGAAATCAGAGAGAGAGAGAGAGATGTTAGGAAGTGAATTGTGGGCTGAGACAAGGGAAGAAAATAGCTCTATGAAATAAAAGTTACAACAAAAATCAGCTTCTTGTTTTCAGATGGGTCACATAGAAAGGCAATAGAATTATTTATTGGGAAAGTATCATTTGAAAAATCACGGATATGTGTTTGTTTTTCTTTTCCTCTTAAGATACGGAGGGCGAGTAGAGCTCCCAGGTAACTTAAAATCTCTGTTTCGCCCAGTGGCAATGGTGGTGCCCCACTGTCAAATGATTGCTGAAATAATGCTATTTTCATTTGGTTTCAAAACTGCAAAATCACTCTCTGGAAAGCTAGCTTGCCTTTATGAATTAGCTAGCAAACAGCTATCACAACAGGTAAGGAACTGCTTTTCTCAAAATATTTAAAGGTGATTGTTCATATAAAAATGACTAAGAATTCTGGTATTGGTCCAGGAGTGACTTGGAACTATCCCATATGGTGGAGCAAGAATTCTATCATCACATCAAGGAGTAAGAAAAAGGGGAGGGAAAGAGGATGAAAAACGATGTTATGTTCATGTACCAGTTCCCCCCAATGAATGTAATCACATAATGCAAACATGTACTGATTTTTTTTAAAGCCGTATGCCAACTTGAGTGTAGATTGTATTCTCTGTACAAGGAAGTTAACGTCTAGAGCAATGTTCTCAAACTTTATTGTACATCAAAATAATTTGGAAGACTTGTTAAAACATAGGAGCTAGGCCTTACTCCAAGTCCCTAATTCTGTGCATCTAGTGTGGAACTGGGGTACTGTATTTGCATTTCTGATGAATTTCCAAGAAGTTCTCAAAGTGTTACTGGTGCCCATGATTTGAATACTACAATTTGATAATTATTCTGGGATAATGAATATTTGTTTCTAACCCAAAATGGATTGGACAGCAAGATGCATTTCTCTTTTCAGTATTCTTTCAGTTTTTCTTTCTACTTCAAAAATAATTTAATTCTGCTGGTTCTTAACACTTGTTACTCTTTCTTTTAAGAAAGAGGCTTTTGCTGGGCACCACAGCACATGTTTGTAGACCCAGCTACTCAAGAGGTTGAGAAACAGGATAACTTGAATTCAGTCTTGGCAAATTAATGAGACCTTACCTTCCACTCATAGACTCTTAAGAACACAAGATTATGTGAAAAAGTGAGCATATTAAAAACAGATTTGAGGCTTCTTGGATTCCTATTGGCTATTTCCTTTCATAGCATAGGTGATCAGAAATTCATATACTTCTGTAATTACTTTCCTTGATGTCCTTTAATAACTCAAGTATTTTAATTTTGATAGGCTCATTATGATTTTGGCTTGAGGTCTTTGAAGACAGTTTTAATAATGGCTGGAAAGAAGAAACAGGAGTTTAAATGGTAAGTTGTACTTTGAAATTATCATTAGGTCAGAAGGAGTTAAGTACCACTGGAAAAAACAATCTGTAGAACTTTTGAGTAATAATGAAAGTTAAAACAAGGAACCCCAAGAGAGGCATACTAAACTATGGCAGAGATATTTTAGAATGTGAAAGAAAAGAAAAGAAGACAAAAGTGCACAAAATCACTTGAGTGCCTATCCCCAGTAGAGCCTTTTCTTTTAAAAAAAAAAAAATGCTTCACCTTTATATAATAAAAAACAGTGAAATAAACAACCTCAGAAGATCAGTAATTTAAAGAGAAACACAAAACTTTTATGAACAATCAGCTGTCTGTATCTGCAGCTTCCACATCCAGGAATTCAACTAAACACAGATTAAAAATATTTGAAAAGAAAAATTGTGTCTGTTTAGAACATGTACAGACTGTTTCCTATTATCCCCTGAACAATACAGTATAGCAGCTGTTTACATAGCATTTGCATTGAATTACGAATTATAAGTGATCTAGAGTTAAAGTATATGGAAGGATGTGCATAGTTTATATGCAAATGATATATCATTTTACAGAAACGTTTAGTATTTGTTTTTGTCCTGGAACCAATCCCATTGGATACCAAGGGATAACTCTACCTACCTGAGAAATGTGTAAAACACAGAAGAGGAAAACAATAGCACAACCAAAGGCAGAAATGAAAATGTAGGTAACTAAAATAATGCACCACAAAACATAACATCTTAAAGACCTTAACATCATAAAGATTGAAATATTCTAAATGTTAATTTATGAATGGAAATGCTCCTCATTACAAACACCAAATGGCTTCTTTGTTTTTAGGCTGGCTGTTCCTAAAGTTGAAATGGAAAAATAAAGCCAGCTAAAAATAAAAGACTTAAAAGAGCAATAAAAGGAAAATATCCTAAGTATGAAGACATACTAAAATAATTCAATTTAACTCAAAATATTGTACTGGATCATAAGTAGATAGGCAAACCACTGAAACAATACAAAATCCAGGAACAGGACTGTATGCATTGGGTATTTAGTACATCATAAACCTGGGGACAAGAATAGATCCTTTACTTAATTTGATGTTGAGAAAAGTAAACTATCTGGATGAAGATCAGGCTAGAACCATGGCACATCATTTATCAGGTAAACTCTAAAGGATCAAAGTGTAAAAAATATGAAACAGTATTTTGAAGAAATAAAATGTCTTTTTTTGTCCTTGGAGTGCGGAAGTCTTAAAACTAACATTCAAAATCCAGTAACCACAAAAGAAAAGATTTCTAAATAATCAAAAGATACAGGAACTCCAAAAGACAAATTAAAAGGTAGGATAAAAGATTCTTGCATGTAACCGGGATTGTATTCAGAGCTGGATAGTCTCAGGCAGTGACAGCACATCTTTTAGAGCTTTCAGTGATACAAAACAGCCTACTGTGCCAGATGTGCCATAGGTTCACCACCACTGGTCTAGGGTTAATGCTAAAGACTTTTTTTTTTAACCACATCTATTTATACACAAAGTAATACTCTTGCTTAGTTAGGTAATATTCAAGAGTCTGCAGATTAAAAAATAATGTATTTTGGGGAGGTTACTTTTATCTGCCTATCATGGGCAATTTTCTCCCTCTTCCTTAAAAGACTTTTCCAGATGTCTTTCATTTAGAAACGAAATTAATTGTTCAGCTGGAGTTCTGGGACTTCTTTGGTAGGATTGGTTTATTTGATAATAGCTGGAGAATTAAAATCTTTTCAACACTTTTAACAGGAGTCTTAGCACATTAACTATCTTCCTTGAATCTTAATTACATGTTAACATGTGTCTAAAATGTTCACTATCCTTAAATTACAACAAATTCATGGTAATTTTACATGTCATCCCCAAAATTACTCTTGTAGAATTTTAGGGAAGTGTTACCTTTTAAGTCATTATTGCTCTGTTTGTACTTTTTAAATTTTTAAAATTTTATTGGTACATTTTAGATATACATAAGGATAACACATTATGGGGTATTTGTACCTATGCATGATATATCTCCTTTTTTCTCCCATTCACCTCCCCTCCAACTCCTCTTTCCTTTCTTATTTACAAAAGGTTTGTTTCCATTTTTTCCTTCTGTATTTTTTCTTGTCCTTTCTTTTCACTCTTTTCCCTCCCTCATTCTCCTCCATATTTGAACATTTTCTTCCCATTTCCCAATATCTGTTACACATTTTTATCCTTATTTACACTTTCAGTTTCTCACACCAAAGAAACAATGCAGTATTTAAATGTGTATCCAGTTTATTTCACTTAAGAATATGGTCTCAAGGTGCATCCATTTAGCTAGAAATGTCTCAAGCTTTTCCTTCTTTATGGCAGAGTGTAGTACTCCATTGTATAAATAAACTACATATTTATCCATCAGTTGATGAACATTTGGGCTGTTGTCTGTACTTAATATCATCTTCAAATAAACTCTGGTCATTCTTTATCACCATCTTAATAAAGGAAGCTTTGTCTTGAGGGCAAAATACTAAAAGGTCATAGTTATTACCAGCAGGGAAGTCTGAAACTCGGTTTTTCTTCTCTTGTGTGGTCCTTTTCCTTTAACCTCATTTGGACTCTTTCTGCCAAAACTTGTTCAAAGTAAATACTGAGATTATTCTCAGAGAAACATGACTTAACAGTTCCAATCCATTGTAAACCTCCTGTTTCAATACTGGAGTGCTTATAAGCATAGCTTTTTAAAGTCAGACTTTACCAAATCCCACCTCAGACTATCACTGACTGTATGACACTGGACACACTAATCTTTCTGAGTGTCACTTTCTTCCTACTTGTTGGAAAACTTAATGAAATGACTTTTAAAGAATTAAGCAAATGAGGAAAAAGGAACACATCTACATTGTTGGTGAGAGTATGAACTAGTACACCCATTATGGAAATCAGTACAGAGATTCCTCAAAAAACTAAAAATAGAAGTACCTTTTGACTCAGCCATCCTCCTCCTAGATACAGTCCCAAAAGAATTAATCTGCACAGTGAGTTACTATTCAGCCTTAACAATAAAATTTGCATGAAAATGGATGAAACTTAAAACCATAATATTAAGTCAGATGCTGAAAGTTAAATATTGCATGCTGTCCGTTATATGAGAGACCTAAAACATAAGGGAAAGATGGTAGGAAACACAAAGGCAGACTCGGAGATTAGAAGATGAAGGAGAAGATTGAAGGGTGAGCAAAGGATAAAACATGATCAAGATACTGCCTGTCAGGATACCCGTTACAAAGAGATGTTTTGCAAACATAGAGTAATTTAAAAAATAAGCAAATGGGTTCTGTTCAGAGGTACTTGGGGCTGGCTGTACTGGCAGTCTCACAGTTGTCCAGAACACAGAACACTTGAGCTGGTTGGACAGATGTCCATGCAAGCACTGATGAGCCCGTTTATGAAATCTGCACAAGTACAGAATCACACACTGCAAGACATACAAATAGAAAAGCACTGCCTATGAGCACAAGAGGCTTTGCGAGGACATCTAGATACAAGTCATAACAATTTGCCATCTGAGGACGTGCTATGGACAGAGTGGGAGCCTATGCTAAGCCCAAGAGTGTGTCCTCAACAATAGGCCCAAGCCCAGTGGACTCTGTACGAAGGGCTTGGAGCTGAGCAAGAACTGCAGCCTCCAGAGACAGATTCATCAGAGACTTAGGCCAAATGCCATTGCTCAGGGATCACAGAATACAAAGGAAGATGGAGAAGAAGAGGAAGGGAGCAGATCCTCAGACTCCAACAGGAGATGAAGGTGAAGATGGGAGAGGAGTCCTGAGAATTTGGAGCAGTACTTTCTAGGACAGTTGCATAAACCTGTAAAGAGACCCAGGGGGGAAAATATGAGCTAGTACTGCTCCACTTTGTCTCCACTGCCAACTAAAAGAAGTCCATGAAATTAAGGCTGTATAGATAAGGATGAGATGATTGGGCAGTGAGAGAAACCTGAACTAGACTGAATATTCCTGGAGTAAGTTTTGCTGTTATTTTCTCCCTTCAAGAGATGGTACACATGAAAGAGAGGTTAGGTAGAATTCTTGAAGACATTGGTATAGGAAAAGATTTTATGAACAAAACCTCATTTACCTGTGAACTAGCACAAACAATCAACAAGTGGGATCTCTTCTTATTAGAAAGCTTCTCAGGCTGGGGATTTAGCTCAGACATTTCTCAGACAAAGAAGTAGAAATAGCAAACCTATGAAAAAATGTTCAACATCGCTGGTCATTTGAGAGATGCAAATGAAAACAACAGAGATTCCCCCTCACCCCAGAAAGAATGGCTGCTGTCATGAAATCACACAATAACAAATGCTGGTGGGGCTGCGGGGAAAGAGGAACCCCGCTCCACTGCTGGTGGGAGTGCAGACTGGGTGCAACCACTGTGGAAATCAGTATGGAGATTCCTCAAAAGACTAGGATTGGAGGTCCCGTTTGACCTTGCTATCCCTCTGCTGGTTATCTTCCCCACATGATTAAAAGAATTGTACAACATGTGCACCCATGTTCACAGTAGCACGATTCATAATAGCTAAAACTTGGAAGCAGCCCAGTTGTCCATCAGCAGGAGACTGGATAAAGAAAATGTGTGTGTGTGTGTGTGTGTGTGTTTAATAAAACGGACTACTACTCAGCCATAAAGAATGAGAAACGAGCCATTTATAGCTAAATGGATGCACATGGAGGTGATACTCTTAAGCAAAATAAATAGGATGCACATGTGTAAATACCAAATAGTTTCTGTAGTGTGAGAAACTGAAAGTGTAAGTAAAGACTAAAAGGTATAACATATAGCCAGGTGTGGTGGCGCACGCCTGTGATCCCAGCACTTGAGAGGCTGAGGCAGGAGGATCTCTGTGAGTTTGAGACCAGCCTGGGCTACATAGTGAGTTCCAGGTCAGTCTCAACTACATAGTGAGACCCTGTCTCAACCAAAAAAAAGATATAATGTGTAATGTGAAGTAAGAAGAAAAGGTACAAAGGGGAAGAGGAAATGGGAAGGGTAGGAGAAAAGAAAGATGAGAATGGGATTAACATGAGACAAAACGTGGAAATAGTGTTTGCAGATAAGGAGGAGTGGAGGGCAGAAGGGAGGGCAGGGGAGTGGGGAAAACTAAGGACCAAGATGGGTTATGTCAAGGTGCAGTTTTCCAATGATGAGTGTCATCGCATTATATACCTTACATGTACTAATCAATTGTTTACAAAAGAAAATTATCAGGGTCCTGGTATCTGTCTCCCAACTTCCTGAAGTCTGAAGCTGGCCACTCTGATTGTCTGAAGTGTGCAGTCTCACAGGTAAAAGTACTCCTGTGTGCACTCCTCAGTGCCCCCCGCGGGGGGAGCCCCTAAAGTATAACTATTCTAAGGAAGAATTTCAGATATCCGTACAAAAGAGGATGGGAGGGACACGTAGAGATCTTCATCTGTGAAAGTACTTCTTACAGGATCATTGAGCTAGGGGGGTTGGTATATACCTATACTTCTGCCACTTTAGGAGACTGAGGAGGATTGCAAGTTTGAACCCAGCCTGGGCAATTGAGTGACTTAGACCCTGTGTAAAAAGGACTGGGAATGTAGCTCAGTGTAATAACCTTAAAGCTAAATCCCCAGTACTACTGCCCCCCCATCACCACCAGAGAGAACCATTCTGGCACAGGTGACAGCACTTGCTAGGAGTGGCAGAGGTAGTGAGCAGTTCTAGCTCTAGCATCCATCGTTGGTGTGACAGGCACTAATGCTCTGGACTGTTGAGAGCCACAGCTATGTCCGATAAGACGATGGCCATAATTTTGGCCTTTGTTCCCAGCTGCAGAGCCTGCGAGCCTTGTTCTGGTCCTCCTATAGATTTTCAATAAATCAATTTAAAAAGAAAACTACATTAGCCTAAATTCATTTCTGTTATTTGCAACTAAAACCCCTCTCTGATATAGTGCCCTTGTATCAGTGGCTAAAGAATGGCGAAACACATACAGTTCTAGACCAGTCAAACACCATCGCTGGAGTGGGGCCCGGGGTAATCCCACCCACACTACACTACACTGCAGTGAGCAGTGAGGGAGAGGGTGAGGTGTTGGAGCAGCCACTCTACAGAGGAGTTTGAGCGGTCTTCAATGGTAGCAGAGCTGACCTACTAACTTCTTTTGGTTTTTTTCCAACCATTGAAGTGATACCAGTGACAATCCTTTGGAAGCAGAAGAAACGCTGATCATAATGGAGGCTATAAGAGAAACTAGTTTATCAAAATTTCCTCCTGAATATGTACCACTTTTTGAAAATATCCTAGGAGATGTTTTTCCTGGAGTGACAGTTTCAAAAGTAAATCAGCTGACTTTGGAGGTAATAAGACTTTTGAAAATAATCATAAATTACTTAGATGGAGAATGCCAAGTAAGTTAAATTAGTTGATTAAAAATACTATAGTTCTTCCTGAAATACTTTATTCATATTATAATATGGCAACATATTAAAATATTCGGCCACATGTATGTCCCCTGGAGAGGAGGTGGCTTTATCTGGCTTTTTATAATGGAAAGAACGACCTGTTCCTTTAGATGAGGAAAGCTGATACATATTTAGTTGTCAATTTTCTAATTTTTAAGTTGATGATATTGTGTCTATTCTTCCTACTTTGAGAATCAAATTAGATAAGTTATGAAAAAGACAAATTGTGAATGTTTTGTAATTATTGAAATATATGTCATAGCTGTAAAATCCTTCATGCTTCTCTTAACTGTACACCTTCATAGTTATTGCTTTAAGCTTGGTAGGATTTTGGCATCTTTTGCTAATACTATTACAGGACATCCATATACTCCCTGCATTCCCTTTTGTCTCCGTGTGACCATAGGAGAGCTTTCTCTAAAATACACGTTTGATAACATTAATAAAGCCAGTGTTAGTGTTTCCTGCAACACAAATCAAAGCTAGCTATTCTGGCATCATAATAGCGTTTACTGGGTCATCTTCCCAGTACATCCTGCCCTTTGCTTCCAACTCTTCTTCCTTATCCTTTCCATCTGAGCTCCCTGTTTTCTAGCGTCCCTTGCTTGTCACAGGTGTCAGGCCATTAAACATAATGTGTATTCATTACTTTCCCTAGGACTCTACTTGGTGATGTCTTAAATTTACTAAAATGTTTTCTTAAATTTATTTAAAATGTTTATTAAATTTATCTTGGGAAATACAGTCTAAACAGCTTTATTGTTATTCTTTCTTTAAATATAATTAATAGGCTATGTATAACTTTTTTCCCAACAAGCACATAGTATTTTTGAGCATTCATGAAGCACTTACAAAAAAAATAGGACTTCTAGCTCATGTAGCAAAGTCTGTAAGACTTTTTCTTAGACATCATTTAGACTAGGAGCGTTATGACTGGATACCTCTTTCTTAGTTCTAATTTGTGGAAATAAGTGTACTTCGCCTTTATAGTTCCCCATGTATCAATTTTAGCAAACTACACAAATACTCCCACTTCACTCAAGTTGCAAAATGTATCAATGTGGAGTTGAACAAAACACTGTCTTGATTGTTTCAGTTTCATGTTCTTGAGATTATTCCCCAGTTAGTGTACTTCTTATTTTCATAAATTGTGTTTTCTTTCTTAGATTACTAGAAATTTAATGTCAGCCTATCAGTTTTTATTTATTTAGCACATCTTTTTTTTGTTTACAAACTCTGTTACCTGTTTTAATTTATTTAGTTTATTTTTACATAAATTTAGAAGACTGTAAAATATCTTCTAAGCAGCTTTTTCTCTGTCTATTGAAATAATCACACATTGTTTGCCCTGCATTCTGTTGCTATGATGTATCACATTTTTGATTTGTGCATGTTAAAACACTCTTGCATCCCTGGAACAAATCCCACTTGACCATGGGAATGATCTTTCTCGTGTGATACTTGATTTGGTTTGCTAGTATTTTGTTAAGGATTTGTGCATCTGTGTTCCTCAGGGATGTTGGTCTTTAGCTTGCTTGCCGTGCTGTGCTTTTCTTTCTTTTTTTATTTATTTATTTTTTAATTGAGTTTATTGGTACATTTAGGGATACAGTACAGTTACATTCATTGTTGGGATCATGTACCTTTACATGGCAAGTCTTGATTCTCATTTTTTTCCCATTACCTCTGCCCTCCCTTCACCCCCTCCTCCCCTCCCCATCTACAAACACTTTATTTTCATCTTTTCATTCTCTCACATTTATGTGCTTTTCTTTCTTTCTTTCCTCCTTCCTTTCTCTTTCTTTTGTTGTGGTGGTTGTTTCTTTGTCTTGTTTGGGTATCAAATTAATGATCTTGGAACAATTCTTTCCCTTTCAATACTCTGAAATAATTTGAAAAGGATTGATGTTCCTTGGTTAATTGGTAGATTTCAGGAGTAAAGCCATCTGGCCATGGGCTTTTCATAAGTAAGAATGTTTTTGTTATTGATTGGTTTATCGAGGCTTTGTTTCTTCATGATTTATTTTTTAGTAAGTTGTATGTCTTCAGGAATTTTTTCCATTTCTGTAACATTTTTCCATTTTTTTGTATATAGTTTTTCATAATTGTCTGTAATGATCCTCTGTATTTCCAGGGTGTTGATTCTAAAAATCTCATTTTTTGTCCCAGATTTTGAGTCTTCTCTCTCTTTTTTTCTTTAGCCTATCTAAAGGTTTGTCAAGTTTATTTATCTTTTTTAAAACTCTTTGTTTTATTGATGTTTTGGAATTATTTTTTTCTCTATTTCATTTATTTCTGCACTGATCTTTATTATTTTATTATACTAACTTGGAATTTGGTTTGTTCCCCTTCCGGTTCTTTTTTTTGTTGTTGTTGTTGTTTGGGGGTACCGGGGATTGAACTCCGGTCCTTGCGCTTGCAAGGCAGGCCACCAAACTGCTGAGCTAAATCCCGGCCCTTCCCCTTCTGGTTCTTTAAGATGCAGCATTAGGTTGTTTATCCTGAGTCTCTACTTTTTTGATACGTATTTTTACATTTTGGTACTTATTTTTGTAATTTTCCCTCTGAGTACCACTTTTGCTGTAATCTCATGCTGCGTTATGTTGTGTTGTCACTCTCCATTCTCCTTTCCCTCTTGCATTTGTTCATGAACCCATTGGTTCTTGGGGACCATTTTGTTGAATTTCATGCATTAGTATACTATCCAAAGGTTTTTTCTTTTGTTTTTGAGTTCTAGTTTTATACCACTATGATCAGAAAAGATACTTGGTATAGTTTCAGTGTTTTAAAGTTTGTTGAGACCTTTTTGTGGCTATTGCATGCATTTACTGCAGAAATGTAAAAGATATGTCTCTCTTTGAACTAAGGAGCCAGCGTCCCAAGAATGACTTTAACAAGTCCAGCTTGGCTAGTAAATGGCTTTACTGGGTACTGCCTGCAGAGCATGGTTGACTCTCGGGCTGTGGCACTACTGAAGCCACTCATCCCTCTTCTCTACACCACTGGCTTATAGGGCTCTGGTTAAAACACAAAAGCAATATCAAAAGCAGTACTAAGCAAAATGCTCCTCTGCTTCCGCCTCATCCTTATCAGGAAACTGCTGTCTCACTGAGCACTGTTAACTGCCGTGATTTACAGTGTTGCCATGCTAGTCTGGTGCACAGCTTCAGCACCTGTTGAGGGTGTACTGGACAGCTAAGTGGGCCTGTGACAGATGTAGTTACTTTGGCTACGGTTTGGAGGGCAAGTCTCATTATACTCGACCCATTCATCCACCTCTTAAGGTTTTCCCACCCCCTTTGCTGGGCCTTGGAGGAAGCATTATCTCCTTTATTGAGAGCTGAGCTCTGGGATGTTATCCCATGCAACCAGCCAGACCACAGTGGTGGCACCCACTCCTACAATGACACAAATATCAACAAGAGTATAAGTCCCCAATAAATGTTTTCAGGCCCCATCTCAGTATGAGGGGTGGGTGCAAAAAGTTGCTCCAATTTGAGGGGGTGTGGAGGTAAGGCAACACATTCAGGGCATGCTTCTTGGAGTGAAAGAGGGAAGAGGAAATGGTCGCCACAGGCCCAGCAGTGAGACTTGTGGGTTGCCCCTGTGGTCACTGCCCCGTGAGAAGGTGTCCTCTTGGCTGTGGCAAGTAGCCACAGTAAGCTGGGGATGCAGACACAAATGTTTAGATGGAAGTTTTGCTGACACATCATATCCATTTAACAAAACAGCAGTGCTTCTCTGTCATGGCCACTGGTTTTTGTCCTGACCTAACCATACCGCATATGGGTCCCTTCCCTTGGGTGGAATTATGGTCCAACTGGAAAGTAGACCATTGTGACTCTTCTGCTCCAGTACGCACAACCTGGATGGCAAGCTGACAGTGTGCCATGTGTGGCTCAGCACTGAGCAGGGCCACTGGGAACAGTCCTCCCCTCAGGAGAAGCTGCCAGCTCAGTCTTACCTTGATTTCTCCATGTCCTGCAGCTAATGCATACTGTGTCTCTAGTGGCAGGAACTCACCATTCAGTTCTAAAATGCATCTGGTATAATCTACTTGCCAATCTTGTGCTGGGCATGTTGACTTGTGTACCTTTGCAGCTAGTGTGTCCATTTTTGGAGGCCATAACTAGAACTTTCTGAGGTTTCTGGAGACAAGTGGCTTGCACATTTGTGAGTGCACTAGCCTAATGATTACCTGGGGACTTAATAGGCATAGGCAGCCACAGGGAAGACTGTTAGTGGCTGTGACTCATTTTGTGTTATTTCATACACCTCCCTCCTTGTCTGTTGTCCCCATGGTGGCCTACGAGGCACCTGCCAGTGCTCCTTTTGCCACCTGCCATCCAAGGCCCAGGCCTCTAAAAGCAGCCCAGCTATCTGTGTGGATAGTTAGTGGCCAGTTCTCATGAGCCACCTCAACCCATATGGCTCTTAGCTCAACCCATTTCCCTTTTCACTCTCTCGCCAGACAGTGTCTATATCTGTGTTGCTACTACCACCAAGTCCAGTTATGTACCCTAATTAGTGTCCCAACACTTTAGCTTAGCTGTTGGTTCATCAACTGGATGTGGTTCAGGAGCCTGGAATGTCACTGGCCCCGGTGTGGCCTGCATAGCGTTTGTTACGGGACTAGCAGATAGGATACCACACTGCTACAAGTATGCATGCCACTTCTGTAAGGTCCAATTTTGTGCCACCCAGAAAGGGTCTTGTCCAGAAAGCCTTCAGCCCAGCCTTTTGTTGGGTGTGCAGTCTGTCCTATGCCTGAAGCAGATCCAGTGATGAGTCCCAGTCCTGCAGCACTTTATATCAGCCAGCAGTGGCTACTCGAGTGCTGTACACCAGGTATCCCCTTCTGTGACCAGGATCAGAATCCTATCAGAACTGTCTGCTCAAGCTGCCTCTATAGCCCCCACCTGTATCCCTGGTAATCTGCAGAGAAAATGGGTGTGGGGGTACTGGGGCACAAAACTGTTTAGATTGCCTGGCAAGTGTCTTAGCTTGCAACGACAAATATAAGGGACAGGAAGCTTGAGCAAGGTAGGAAATAAAAATGTGTCAATATCCCAGGAGTCCTAAAAACACTTGTTGTCGATTTATATCCATTGACACAGCCTGTTGCAAAAAAATTTTAACGACTTTTTCAGATATTGTGCTTATCTTAGACCTGACCATAAGACTCCCAAAAACTTAACAGCAGTGCTAGGTCCTTGTGCCTTGTGGTGTTTGTTGTTTCTTCTCCATTTCTTCAGATGTACTTACATGTCCTCCCTATGATTTTCCAAATCTCTAGGACACCTGGAGGTTAGAACAATATCATGTGTGTAATCAAGCGTTTTCATCATGGGTAGGCAGGATAACATGTCAAGGTCCCGAGCCACCGTCCCATGGCAAATGGTGGGGCTGTGCAGTAGTTCTCAGTGATCACTCAAAAGGCCCCACGGCTTTCCATCGTGGATGAAGGCAAAATGGTCCAGGGACGCCTGTAGCTGAGGGAATACTAAAGAAAGCATTAGTGAGACCCACACAGCCTACGATCCCATAGCTTGACCAGTTGTCAGTTGTGCAGTTAAGAAGGCAGTTTTGGGCACAGTGGCATGGATGGGGGA
This sequence comes from Fukomys damarensis, assembly GCF_012274545.1. Taxonomy (NCBI): domain Eukaryota; kingdom Metazoa; phylum Chordata; class Mammalia; order Rodentia; family Bathyergidae; genus Fukomys; species Fukomys damarensis. The sequence goes on along the minus strand of NW_022900923.1, from coordinate 452,763 downwards.
TACTGTCTTATTTAATCCACAGTCATTCCCCTACCTGCTCTTCAGCTGCTTTACTAGCCATACCAGACTAGTAGGGCTGTGGGCTGGGCAGGTAAGTTTTCTTTTTCTAATTCCTTGGTGGTAGTCTGGACTGTTTGGTTTTAACATCCCTGAGCAGGGCATTGCCTCCCATTGTGCCAAGCCACTACCGCTGCCTTTATGGCCCATATCCTCAGGAAGAATTCTCCCACGGTGTTGCACATGGTATGCCACAGCAGCATATCCACCCCTAGTGTGTTCTCCTAGATGATGTAAACAGTGTATTTCTGAGGTGATTGTTGCCACTCTAGTACAAGTGTGATCTTCTTTTACCTGTGAACACCTCAAGATCTGGATTTTCCAATGACAGATCTGTAAGATCGCATTTAACTTGACTCTGGACAAATTTGGGATTATGGCACAGTGCTTGGTGATAGTTATGATCAGGCACTCACTCATGCGTAAGAACCCTGTCTTTACAAGGCTCTGTTTACCTTTTGGTAAGGCTGGGCCTAGTAACTCTGTCTTAACTTTTACAGTTTCCATGCTTTTTTAATATTCTCTCCTGTGAGAATTTCTGTGAAGATATCGCTGACCACATTATTGTTCATTGTCCCTCATCACTGAAATGCCTCTCCTGTTGTTGATCTTTGCTGGTCCTACATTGGGGGGAGGAGGGGTTTACAACTGAGCAACAGGAGTTGGTCTTAGGCCTAACAAAACCAATGAGCAAAACAAACTCAGAACAACCAAACATATAAATTTCCTTTCATAAGCCTCAGCCTCAGCAAAACTTTTTGACTCATCTATGACTGACTGTAATTTTGTGGCTTTATCCTCATCTTTCTTTATTCATTCTGGTGGGGCAAAATCTTACCATACAAAATCCTTCCTGTCCCAGCAGATTTTAACCTCCATGGGCTAGTTATGGATGATGTTTGTTGCAAAGGTCACCTGACTTGTGTGACCTCAAAGAAAAGTTTAGTCCCTCAGTGGGGCTGTCCTTCAGGCAGAGGGCTAAGGAGGGGTGGAAGGACAAAGAAATGAAGATGGCAAAAGACAATCCAGGGGAGCCCTTGTTAAGATGTGATTTTCAATGTACTAATAGATTGACTTAATACTTAAGAGTTTGCACATGTATTTTCGTAAATGAAATGTCCTTGTCTGGCTTTAGAGTCAAGATTATAGTAGCTCCTCAACTGGACAACAATTATTGTACTTTATGGAAAGTCTTGTGTGAGATAAAAGTTTTGATATTTTTTTCTACTTAGCGATCACTTCACACTTCTATTTTTTATGTTTTTAAATTATTTAACTTAAATTGCTTACAACTTTATTAAGTTGCTCATAATTCCCTTGTTTGGCTAATCTCTGCTCTACTTATCACTTGTACATGTAATCCATCTTTTCAGAGAGATTATTTTGATTTAATTTGTTCTATTTTTCTTCTTTAATTTCTGTTCTTATTTTCAAGCTTTGTTTCATTGGGCTTGTTCTGTTGTTTTTGTTCTAGATTTTATTTGAACACTGATTTTATTATCTTTCTTGCTTCCTTCTAAAATATTTAAAGCTAACACCAGGTATGGTGGCACATTCCTATAATCCCATCACTCAAGAGGCTGGGGCAGGAGGATTTCCTCAAGTTTGAGGCCAGCTTGGGCTACATACTGGTAATGAGTTCAAAACTAACGTAAACTACATAGTGAGACCCTGTCTCAGAAGTAAATAAATAAATAAATATTTAAAGCTATACATTTTCCTCTGTGTTGCTTTAGCTGTTTCCCACAAAACTTGATATGTAGTATTTTAATTAGCATTCAGTTATAAATATTTCTTAATCTCTTTTATATTTTTCTTTGATAAACGGAAATGTCCTGGAGTTATTTGGTTTCCAAATATATGGGATTTTAATCTATTCTTTTATTATTAATCTCTTCAATTAATTTTAACTGGAGACTAAATTCTGTAATTTACGTATTTGTCCTGTAGAATTTACTAAAGTTTCCTATATTATCTGATGAATTGTCTTTTTTGTAAGTGCATTATGTATGGTCACAAATAATATGTATTCTGTACTTGTTGGATATACAGTTATATGCATAGCCTATTGTATTTTTTAGAGCTTTGGTGTCTCTGCCCACTTTTTATTGATCCATCAGATTCCAAAAAGGTGTACTAGGATCCTACTAAATCAGTGATGTGCTATTTTCTTGCACATCTGTCAAGTGCTGCCCTATTGGCCTAAATTGTAAGTTTTACACTTGTTTATATGTACTGTCCTATTCTTTTACCAAATACTGTCTTCCTTTTTAGCCTATAGACTATTTCTTGCCTTATGATCTATGTAGTAAAATATTGTTATCTAACTTTTTAATGTGGAGTTCTTCAAAATTTCTTTTTGTGTTTTTTTTTTCTTACTTTACATCTATTTTAGAATTATGTCTTGAAGGACACAGATCGTGGACTTTGTTTTCTTGTAATCCAGTCAGTGTCTGCTTGTTCTGTATTACTGATTTTAGTTAGCTTTGTAGGTTGTTATTTTCAGATAGTTGCAGCTATGTCATTGCTTTTGCTTCAGTTTTACCTCTCTGTCCTGCTCTCCGTGGAGTAGATTAAGTTTTCTTCTGTGTTGTCCTCTCCAAACTGAAGACTTCATCCATCGTGATCTACTCCTATTGATGTATTAAACTTATTCAACATTTACATTTTCCCTTTAAAGACAGATGCACATATTCTTTAGTCTTTCCTATACTTCTCCTCCAATTATTTTCATGCTATGTAGAATTTTAGTTTCTGAATATTATGGAAATATTTTCTCCTTTTTTTTGGACTTTTATATATATGCACATACACACATGTGCACACACACGTTCACACAAAAAATAGTAAATGAATATTTTATCAAACTGGCTCTTCCTATGTTTTGTGGCTCCATTCATTCCTCTTTTTGAGTACTTCTTCTAAAAGTTTCTTCAGAGTAGACTTTTGTGTAACAAACCTTATGAAGACTTTAATACGGTAGACTAATTTTGGTATGCCCTATTTAAATGACAATTTGGTTATGTCGTTCTCAGTTTAAGTTCTTTTAGTAATTCGCTATTCCATGCTGTAGGAATGAAACATACCATTTTCCTCTTGCTCTAAGCTCATGGAAGGCCACATCATTCTGATGTTTCTTTGTGGTCCTACTTACTTTCTGCAGATCCTTTTAAAGATTTCATTTTGTCTTTGACATTCACAGTCTCACTGTGAATTCTGAGGCCATGAGTTTTGTTGCTCCTTTAGCCCATTTGAGAGAGTAGTCTTTTCAGTTGTCTACTTTAGCAACAATAGATCTTGTGTGACTTTTCTATGTGATTGAATGAGTTGGATTTTGTTCAAATAATAATTTGCCTGTCTGAATGCTGATCTAACCAACCTTAGCTCTTTTCTCAGTACTTCCATGGGCTTTAGATTTTGTAGATATTTCCTTGTTTCCCTAATGAAAATAAATGAAATACATGTGTATATTTTCCGTTTTGCTCTGTAAGGTTTCCACAAAAAATACAGTCGATATTTGTCTTCCAAGTGCTGCCAAAAAATGTCATTTGACATGTTTTGATTTCTCTGTCATACATCTAACACCCTTCTATGTCTTCCAGGCAGGACCTGCAAATGCCCCATTAATTTTCCTCTAGTTATGTTTTAGGTGCTCTTGTCCTACCTTCAACAATTTTCAAGTCTCCGCTAAGGAAATGGCATTTCCATTTTAATAGCACTGTGTGCTCGGTGGGTTTGCTTCTGTGCCCAGTCCATTGGGTACTCACCCTTTCATCAGTCAGACAAGCCAGGCTGTGGCAGTCTGAGCTTTCACAAGCTTAGCATTCTACACAAACAGCATTTTATTCAGCAACTTACCTTGTTTATATGATTTTGTGTTAAGAAAATGTGCAAGTTATCAGCCATTTAATAATTGGTTACTTACTAAATTGTAATATATGGCTCAAAGAAATGTCACAAACATCATAAAGTTATGATGGTTTTAATATTAAATTTGATGTAATCCCATCTTTAATATTGCAGTTTTGCCTGCCTAGTGACCAGCCGTGTATAGCATAGCCCATGGCAATATACCTTATTAAACAATATTCTATCGGTGTGCTGTTTACATTATTTATTTAAGATACAATGTCCAAATTAAGTTTGATAGGCCATTGTGATCTTTCTAACTTATCCTCTGATCTGTCTCCAACAATATCCAGTGTACCTAAATGTAGGAGACATTAACTCAGAGCAAGAGATTAGCTGAGAACTGCTGAAAACACATCCTAGAGTAAGAGCTGCATATCATTTGCATATCAGTTGACTCCAAGGAATACCATATATCCTTGAATACTATACAGTAACATTGTGATTTTATTTTAAAACCTTCCAGAGTTAAAAACTTAATAAAACACATGACCGAAAAGCTTGATTGGTCTGAATATCAGCTCTGTAATTATCCTGACTGTGCTGACCTTCTGTGTACCCCATGTGAGTCTTAATTCCACACACTGTGGCTTCTTGCTTGCAACCCAGCAGTATCTAGGTTTGTGTACTAACTGGAAAATGTTAGCAGCCTTTGCATCCACAACTGCTCAGTTCAGCCCCATGTAGGCATTCTCATCAGCTGTTTAAAAGCCCTCACAGCTGAGTGTGCCCTGCACTCTGGCCTTTCCCCCATTGCTCAGAGCAGTAATCTTCTTTCAGGGGCCCGTGTGTTGTCTCACAGCAGGGACCAGTGGATAGGAAGGATAAACCCTGTGTTTGGGTAAATATAGTTACCACTGAATGCACACTGAAATGAGCTTTCTTCGAGAGGGAAGCGTAGATGCCCTTATAATTTTTTCACTAGAATATTTAATATCTTTTCATGCTATAATTACTTCTTGCATATTTTAATGTGTAAGTTCATTGTGCTTTCAATCTTATCCGTTTTATTTGCTGTCTTAGGTTATTCTTGATATTAAACATTAAAATAATCATTGCAAAGTTGAAAACCTACTTCAATGGTAATTAGAATTACAAAAAGTAGAGCCTTTTACATTTTTTAAATGTGGGGGATAATTAGTTGTACTGTCTAATTCTTAACAGCTAATTCTTAAATATATCTTAAAGAAGATACTTTTTCTGTTGGTTTTTTTGTTTTAGGCTTTTGTTTTTCTGAGACAGTGACTCACTCTGTAGTTTAGGCTGGCCTTAAACTCACTATGTACCTCAGGCTGGCCTCAAACTCTTGGAGACGCTCCTGCCTCAGCCTCCCAAGTGCTAAGATTACAGGTGTGTGCCACCTTACCCACCTACAAAGCAAATGTTCTTAATCTGGGGGAAGTTTTATGAATTTGTCTGTAAACATAAAATTTTAATGTATTATATTTTCCTGTAGAGAATAATAGTTTTTATTACTCTTGGAAATAGAAGTTAGATAACTAAAATTTTAAAACCTCTGTCTTAAAGCATAATAACTGATACTAGTCAAGAGAGATTTTGGAAGAGTAACGTTTAAGGGCTTTGGCCAAGGATGAAGCTCGGTGGCAGAGTGGTTGCTTAGTATGTGCGAGGCCCTACGTTCAGTGCCCAGCACCACACTCACACATATACATGCACACAAGTTCAGTTTGCAGTGCATTTTAACTTAGTGTATTTATTTCCTTTTAGAAAGCAATATATATGGCAACAGAACAATTGGGCTTACAACATTGGCCACCTCAGAAAGAAAAGATAATACAATTTCATAATCAACTTCACGTGAGTATATAATGGCACCTTAGTGATTCTTTGCCTGGGTTTCAATAGGTAAGATGGAGGAACATGATAACAACAGACAGCTATCTTCAAGTAGAGTGGCTTATTTATTTCCCTAGACTTTATTACTTGATCCCTTACCTTAACTCCCAACAAATTAATCCTTTCACCTTCATTCCCTTAACACGTTTGTAAAAAGACCTACAAACGTAGTGTAAGATACTCTGCATTCCTTTACTTAAGAAATCAGACAGTTCCTACAATTAAATGACAGTAACAATACAACATAACAGAATCTGTGGGACACAAAGCAGTCTCACCAGAGAAATTCATAGCAGTGAATTATCATATTAGGAAAACAGAGTGAGCTCAATTAAACAACCTGATGTTGAACCTCAAGCTTGTAGAAAAAGAAGAGCAGGACAATCCCAAAAGACAAGGGAGAAAATTATAAAGGTTGGGGCAAAAATTAATGCAATAGAGACTAAGAGAACAATACAAAAAATCAATAAAGCCAAGAGTTGGTTCTTTGAAAGAATAAACAAAATTGACACTTAGCCAACCTTATCAAAAAAAAAAAAAAAGGAAAGAAAAGGCCCAAATCCATGCAATTAGGAATGAAAAGGGTGAAATTGCAATGAACCCAACAGAAATCCAGAGGATCATCAATACCTACTTCAAGAACCTATACACCAGTAAGATGGAAAATCAGAAGAAATGGACAGATTCCTAGATATGTATGAATTACCAAAGTTGAATGAAGATGGCCTAAAATTTCTAAACAACCTAAAATCAATCAATGAAATCAAAAACATAATTAAAAATTTACCAACTAAGAAAAGTCCAGGTCCTGAAGGCTTCACTGCTGAATTCTACAAGACATTTAGAGAGGAACTACTGTTACTACCGTTTAAACTCTTCAATGAAATTGAAAGGGAAGCAATACTCCCAAATTCATTCCTGGAAGCAAGCATCACCTTGATCCCCAAAGCAGAGAAAGTCCTAATTGAAAAAGAGAACTATAAGTCAATTTCACTAATGAACATAAATGCAAAAAATCATTACCTTATTTGAATTTTCTGTTTTTCATAAATGAACCATTTAGAAAAACACTAGAATGTGCATAGTATTAATTACATGTAAGGTATTAGGTAAAGATGTATTTTTCCCCAAATAAGTAGAAGCTGTTTTTTGGGTTTTTTTTTTTTTTTTTTTTTTTTTTTTTTTTTTTTTTTGTACTGGGGATTGAACTCAGATCCATTGCATTTGCAAGGCAGGTGGCAGAACCACTGAGCTAAATCCCCAGCCCCTTTTCCCGAATGAATAACCAAGTCTCCCAAGACTTTTCCTCAGTGATTTTCCATTCCTATAGTACATTAAGTGTTTGTCTTTAAGAGGATTGAGTTTTTTATTTCTTCTGTAGTAAGTTCTTTGGTCTATTTCTCTGTCTTTGTGCCTATCATAGCTTTATAACACATCTTTATACCTGGTGGTATCAGTCACCTGTCTTTGCTCTTTTTAAATTTTCCTTGGCTATTTTTTGGCTCTTTCTCTTTAGAATCAGCCTGTTGACATTTATCAAAAAATCCCGTTCAGATTTTTAGATAGAGTTGACCAGTAATTACTGGGAGCGTTTTCATCTTTATATTACATCTTTTCTCCCATATATGTATTTATCAAGCTTTTATGCTGCTTGTCAAGTTAACCCACCACAGATTCATAGTGGAAGAAAATACTAGACTCCTGAGTTAGAGACAAAGGACATTTTCCTACTTACAACAATAGTAGTAGCCAGAATAACGTCATTTGCACCGATTCTGCGAGGCTGAATTCCCACTGAGTAATACAAGGTCTATGCACATATGGTAAGGTGTATTACAGGAGAACCCTGAGCATAGGAACCCTCAGATCTTAGGAGGTTACTAGCAGCAAATACCCATCTTTTGTCCCTGAAGTACATATATTTTTAAATTCTGAGTAGCAAATGAAGTTGTCCTCAGCTAGAGCTGTAGTTCTGAGATACAGTGTGTGTTTAACATGTACAAAGCCCTAGGCTTACGCCCTAAATAAATAGATAAATCTGTCTTCTGTCCCGATAAGAAACTATCTCTGCCTTCCAAAAATTCTTGCTGTACAATCATCTTGGAAAAAGTAGTCCTGAACAGAGTTACTAATGCCCTTACTCAGAAGGTCTGTGGGAGCGTCAGAGACCATACGGAATTGTGGGAATATTGGAGATGATAAAGAATTATACCTCCCAGCCTGGTTTATCCCTTGTCTTGGCTTCTGGTGAATTTCCCCATGAGCTCACTATTCTGTTGTCCACTCTGATTAATCTTACTGACAGAGATAAACCCAAAAAATGCATTCATTTTATCTCACATGAGACTTAACTAAGGCTTCTGTCACCAGAATATCAAGTAGCAGAAGAAGGCCAACCATCCGAGGTCCTAGGCCCAAACAGCCAAACTAATGCCATAAGCATCAGAATCTGCCTTGGAAGCCAGATTAATTTCTCCTTAAGATCCCAAATTGCCCATTCCTGATTATCTGTGCAGCAGTAATCCATGGTTAGCAAGATTTATTAGAACTGTACAGATTTTTGCTTCAACCCTGGAAGAAAAAGTATCTACTGCAATTCTGTCATCTATAGCAACACTGACCTGATAAAATTGTTCTGAATGCCTTCAAGGTCAGGGTGATGTTTCCTTAAATACTGGAGGTTTAACATTCTTATAACTACCCCAAAGATACAACCGCATTGTTTTTAGGAAGAAAGCAGTTTAAAGTCTGGCTTTTTTTACATAAGAAATACAATTTTAAGGGTCACTTGGTTTGCTCAGGAGAAGTTTCAGTTTTGCGAGTCTCTTAAAAGGGACTTACGTCAGCTCATGATGAGGAGTGATCCTTGTTGACAGTTCGTCCAACGTGGTCCTCAGGTCAGTACTGGAAACTCAGTCTAGGTCTTGTTTCCAGTGACTGCTTGCGAATGGTCAGCCCAACCTGGCCTGCAGGCCATGCTGTCAGGTAGAGGCCATCTCTCTGTCTCTTAGATGAGCGGGCTCTGGAAATGGAAGTGCAGAGGAGATGGGGGAGCCATCTTGAGGTGTTGGCGGGTGTTTTGCTTACGAAATGCAGAAGCAGAGTTCATTCCTGCTGTTTCTGATAGATTCTCAGTAAGGTTAAGCAGAATAGTCATCAGATCCTATCAGTTCCAAAAAGTTAGTTAAATTAAAGGCTCCCTTGATAGTATGGGTATTTTTGTTTTTAAGAAGGCTAGAGGGACAGGTATGATAGACAAAGTATCTTCAATATCCCTTCCTGCTCACTGATCTTTCGAGAATCAGAGGTAGGATGTCATAGACTATAACGAAATTGCCTCTGAACAAAGAAGCCAAGGTACTCCTGGGCCATGTTGCCACAGAACCGGTGTGTCCCATTTCAGTAGCTTTAACCATAGTTACTTTTCAGACATCCCCTACTTAAAACTAGACCTCTTATCCTGAAAGCCTGGGTACAAGAGGGACAAGGATGTTTAATAAAACTTTCAGAGAACCATTGTGGCCCCCACTTTGGCCTGCTTGGGCTGCTGTGGAAGGGCTCAGCTGGCAGCATGCTCAGCCAAGTTGTCACTATCCTTCAATCTGTGAAAGATTTTGTGTAGTTGAACCATAATTAACTTTGAATCTGCTGGGCCTCATTTTGGTCAGGCTACAACCTGGAATGTGAACCAGATTGGCCTCGGGTTGTCATCAGGGAAAAGAAAGAAACACCATGCCCAAGAAAGGCTGGGGCTAATCCCAAAATTTCAAAGTGTGTTTATATAATCCCCTTTCTCTTACACTAACATTTCCCAGAAACAGATGAAAGGAAGTGATCTTTTCTTGGGCACATGTATATCCAATCAAACTTGCTTATAAAGTATATGGGCAACAAAAGAGAGAGACACTCAGAAATCTTTGAGATAATTTTTGAGGAGTCTGTATCAATGATCAATACAATTAGATATTTATGGATTGTTAGGAATGTGAAAGGTTCATCATATACCTTGATCATCTATACGGTGCTCACTTTTGGGATAAAATGTATACCACTGTTGGGCTACAGATGGTCCAGAAGTTCACACATGTGATGCAAATTAACTTCAGAAGACACTGGTGTGGCTGGAGGGACTGACTGGATTGGAATAGCACTCTAACTGAATAATTTCAATCATCAGTATCCCTTAAGCTATGAAGATGTAATGTAGTCAACTTTCCAGCAGTCTCTTGGATTCATGCCCAGTTCACTGTGGCTTCCCTCTCTGCGAGATAACTATATCAATTCTGGGCAAGAGTCTGAAATGCACTAGTGCGTTGTGCATCAGAAACATACAGTCTTTTACTTTGTCTATGAAGACAGTGTCTTAAGATGTCTTGACATATTGTCAGGTCCAGTATGATATTGTATCCCTATAACAATCTTAGTAATCTGGGCTGGGGAGATTGTCTTAGTCACTCTCCTCATTTCTGGACAAAATACCTGACACCTGCAACTTAAAGGAAGAGAGGTTTATTTTGGCTCACAGTTCAGAAGTTTCAGTCCTTGCATGGTCAGTCAGGAAATCTGCTCACATCATCACGGTCAGGGAGCATAGAGGGAAAGGAGCAGCCAGGACGGGAGACATGCCTTCCAGGTGCTGCACTCAGTTACCTGCCTCCGCTGACCAGAACCCACCTCCTGAGTGGTGGAATTCGAGGTATGTGCCTCCAGCCTGCCAGACCAGCCCCCATCGCCTAACAGGACGTCAGCTGGAGTGCCCACATGATTCAACCACATTCTATAAGCCCGAGCCACAAGCACATGAGCCCTTTGGGGAATATTTTCCATCAAAAACCCTAACACAGACTGAATTAGCAGCTTGATTCTGGGCAATCTTACGAGCCAATGGGTGAATCAGTTTGGTCTGCAGCCATCATTTCCACACTCCCCAGTCCCAAGGCCTCCTTTGAAGTTCCAAATGGTTAAAAAACTCCAAACAAACAAAACAAAACGAGAAAACCTCTGAGGAAACCAGACCCGGACACTTTACTCAGGGAATCTTTGTGAATCAAGCATTAGTCCAGGAGGTTAATTGTAGAAGGAGGTTTACCTCAGAGGGACCACTGCCACCCTTTCATGACCCACCAGTGCCAAGCCAGCTGTGTTCTCAAATAGTCCATTTCCATTTGATGAGAAAGGCCTTTTGGACTCTTCTCACCTTGTTGGATGTTGAGTCTCCAGCTCTCAGGTCAGAGAATTACAAGAGACCTCTGTGAAGATAGAGATTATAAAGGTAGTGAAAACCTATGTTGGCTTCATCCATATTTCAGTGTAATGCATTTACACAAACATATATTACTTTACAGGTAATAACTTCCTTAATGCTGTTCCAACCATCTAGGAGAGACTTGACTGTGTCTTAGTCTTCTCAGGCTTCTCTAACAGAAATACCAGGCTGGTGGCGTAAAAATGCACATCGAGGAGGCATTAGAGCCTAGGTCATAGTTAAAGCCCAAATTGATGTGACTGAATAGGAGCAATGTGGGCGAGAAAGGAACAAGAGTGAATGAGGGAAGTCTAACAAGGAAAGGAGAAAGAAAAGATAGAAGAGAAAGTTCTGATGAGTTGTGATAGTGAACCCCATAGTAAAGAAAGATACAAGAAAGGAGGAAAAGTGGAAAGTCAGATGATAAACTGTTTAATATCAAAAGTTGAAAATTAATCTTTGAATTTTAAAATTAGGTGATGAGTTAATATAATATATGAGAAGGGCTTTAAAATAAGTGAGGATCTTGAACAATAAAATAAGAAAATGAGGAAAAGCTATGCACACAAATATTAGTGAACTAATAGAACAAATACAAATTGCTAACAGACATGTGAAAAGATGCCCAGCCTGACTACTAACAAAAATAAGCATATTTTTTCCTCACCAGATCTTCAAAACCTGAGACTATAAATAGTGAGTACATTTAGTATAAGCAAGGATGACAAAACATTCATTCTCACACCTCTTTTGGTAGGATTGTCATTGCCACAAATTTTGGGGAAGAAACCTAATAAAATTTATTTTAATTAAGATAACATATATATAATCTTGACCCACAGTCCTGAATTAAAAAAAAAAATGTCTGTCTCAAGGGCAGCGGGGAAGAACCAAGGCATACTAACTTATGTCCGAGGATAATAGCTTCAGGCTTTTGTAATGGGAATGGTAGTGGAAATGGCCAGGCACTGGCTGACCTTCTGAGAAGGCCGGTGACCAGCAGTAGCTGACCTAACCTCTCTCTTCAGAGCTCACAGAGGCCCCCGCATATCCTTACTCCTTCTGGCATTCTCCCTACTCCTCTTGGTGGTAAAGACAATGCCAGCCAGCTGATGATATGCCAGCCAGTTTTGTTGGGAAAAAGAATAAGTCCACCCCCACATAATTAAGTTAACCATATGAATTGTTAAGAATTTCTCAAAGGTAATGAACAACTTTATTAGAATTTTCTGTGGTACATATTAAATGGAAGTCCCTGGGCTTTCTTCCAAATCTCTTCAGCTAGAATCTTCAAGGATGAGGTCTTAGAATGTGCTATTTAACAAACTCTAGGTAATTCTTATGTACCTTAAAATTTGAGAATTGATAACATAGAAGGTATGGAAAATATGTACCAAAATATATGCTGCCAAATGTCCCTGGTGGTTGTCTATAGCTGATGGAAATTCCAAGAACTTTTGTTGTCTTCCTTGTGCTTTTTTATATTGTTCAAATATTATACAACAAACGTACTATCTTTGCAGGGGAAAAAAACTAATATGAAGTAATTTTCCTGAAATAAATATGCTGTAAGTAGTTATAGGTAAGTTATGGTCTACTAGTTGTGTGTTGGCTTTTTCATCCACAGAACTTGTGCTATTCATATTTTTATCTCTCAAGAAAGCATATTAAAATATCATTCACTGTGGTTGGAAAATATTATCAAAAATTTTAAATTTTATTGATTACATATTTTAGGCTTTCCAACTTGATGGTTCTGATACAGTAGATATTGATGAAAGTATGTTTGCGAAGGAAGCAGAGAAAGATGTTAAAATTCCAGAAAATCATAGTAAGTATTATTAAATTCCCAAAAGATTATGAATTAATATAGAAAACAAACTTTGAGCCAAAAGAGCTATATCTATACCTTAAATACAATTTTTTATTGTTGATAGTTGGTCTGACACAATTCTTTTTCTCATGTATTTATTTAAAGTTTGTATACATTACTATATATTACAGTATTGACTGTTATTATGATATATAAATTCTAGAGTTTAAATAGCTTTTTGAGTTATAAATGCCCATTAGTCTCTCATGAGGACCATTCGGTAGAAATAAACGATGCTTTCAGAAGCAGCAGTGGCAACCTGCAATAGCATTGCCCATGTTGTTAAGCATTTGTCCAAACCCCAGAATTCACAGCACCAGAAGTGACCCATGGGGAGTCATGGCTTTAGGAGATGATGTGTCACTGCTGTCCAACCATCAGGAGGGCAGGGTGCTAGTGATGGGGCGTGTTGGCTTGTGAGGGCAAGAGATTCACAGGAAATCTCTACACTTTCTTCTCTATTTTACTGTCAACATAAACCTGACCTATAGGTGAATTCTACAAAATGGAAATGACAGAAACATTCTGGGAGATATTTAGGTCATTTTTTAGAAATTAAACATAGCATTGTCATATGATTGAATTTTGCTTATGGCTAATTATCCAGTTGATTTGAAATATGTGTCCACACAAATAACTTCTGACCATTGCTTATGATGACCTTATTCCTTGGAAGGCTTCTCTACTCTGTATTTTGTATAGAGGGTGACTGTGATGTGGACATTTTACCAAAAAATTAGTTTGCATACTTGTTCCTATTATACCTATCCTCAATTATTTCACCCAATTTTTAAAAGTTTGTTTATTTTTAATTGAAAAAGAATCAAGAGATCATCACAAAGTTCTTCCAGCTTATCAAGTGCCTAGCAAATAAAGTGCCCACCCAACAAAAGTGGCAGGCATTTTGCAATACATTATCTCAGTGAAGCCTTACAGAACACTGTAACATTCACACCATTCCAGAATAGGAGCTGGTAGTTTGCAGAAGTTAATTAGGTTGGTTAAGCATTCATATAGACATTGTGTACATTTTTAAACAATTTCTTCCTATTTAACAATATCTATTATACATTTTGATAGACTCTAAACTTTGTCTAAACTTTGTGGTAGACACTAAACTTTATTCAAGTGTAGATTCTTCTTTGGAGGTCAACTCTTCCTTTTGCTATTTGCCAGAGACAGCATATCTAAAACTTATTCATGAGTGGAGGGGAAAACTCACAGACAATATTAGTATGAAAAAGATAAAACATGAAATAAGTCAATTTTAAGGATTACTTATCCAGTTCCACTAAGAATTTCTAAACAGTGCTTAAAGAGCTATAAATATACAATATGTGTATTCACTTTTAATAAATGCTAGAAACTAACATTATTGTAGTGTTGTCTAGGATATCATTTTTATCTTAGAAAATATTCTGCAAATAAAAATAGAAAATTTGCAAGATTGTAATAAAAGAAATCTGAATTTACACTCAGCTACATTAAAATACTTTTCTCTGCAGATTTTGATTGGCAGTGGATTATCTTTGATGGTCCAGTGGACACTTTGTGGGTAGAAAATCTAAACTCTGTGCTAGATGACACCAGAACACTGTGCCTAGCAAACAGTGAGAGAATACCATTAACTGATAAAATGTGAGTGATTTTTGAAGTGGATATTCTCACCCAGGCCAGTCCTGCTACTATGAGTTGGTGTGCGATGGTGTATATGGTAAGTTTCAAAAACAAATTTCTTAACAAGGAAAATTGTGTAGGATAGTAGCTAGCCTTGATGTACAGCATTGTAATGTTTGTTGGTTTGTTTTTACTCCTGGGTCTAGCAGTGGTCCCAATGGTTCAGGAGCTTTATGTCCCCAAAGCCTCACATTCCACCAAAAAAAAAAAAAAAAAAAAAAAAAAA
>NW_022900923.1:431263-437585 GCF_012274545.1 Fukomys damarensis | reverse complement strand
AAAAAAAAAAAAAAAAAAAAAAAAAAAAGACCCTGGTTGGATCTCAAAGCCTCACATTCCAGATTTGAACGTGAATGTAATTATTCCTGATGGTAGCACTTGGCTCAGCAGCTGGAGTGTCCATATTTCCATAACTGCATGTAGTGCTCTCAATTAGTCATTAAGTTGCTGGTGTGAAGTATTTTTGCAACAGAGAAAAGGTTATTCCCTGGCCTTTTGTGACTCTATGACTCCTGGAATCAAGACAGCAATAAGGGGGTAGATGACAGCAGAGATAAGCATTTTCCATATCTAAGATTAATCATTAGCTATGATTTCGCTGCGGAACTCAGGAAGTCAAGACACCCTCAGGGTGAGCACTCCCCCCCACACACACCAGCAGCCTCCTCACACATACCCTCCCCAAGCAACTATCTTTTCCCAAGTCCGTGGTTAAAACATCATAAGTCATTCTGGAGCATGGTGATGTCTTGGGCCTTTTTTTCCCCCTTTAATTAATCATAATTCTAAGTTATATTTGGCAGGGGCTGTGGTGAAGTAGAAAGATAGAAAGTAGGAGCCCATATTTTTATTTATTTACATTAGATTTTCTTGTCCTTTATATTGCTAGGATCCTGTTGATCTGGGATGGGAGCCCTATGTTAAGTCATGGCTTTTAAAAACATCTAATTTAATAAGTCAATCAGGAGTGGATTGTCTTGAATTCATGATTTAAAATAGTGTTGCCAGTGGGCTACAATTTATAAAGAAGCATGAGAAATTTCTGGCTTATCCTGTCCAGGACATAACAATCATCATAACCCTCTGCAGAATTCTTGATGCTTTCTTTGAATTCATGAGTAAAAATGGAGGATTTGGACAAAGTGAGTTTTTTCCTTGTATTGTAATGAATTATTTCTTAACTAGTCAATAGCAATTTATCACCTTCTGTTAGATTTTTTAAAAGAAAATAAAGGAGGGCCAGGGATTTTCTGACTGTTCAACTGCATATAAATAAACTCTACACCCTTTATAGAGGACCACAGCCATAAAATTATTAAAAGCATAAGTGTTGAAGGGTCACAAGAAAAAATTGTGTGAAGAACCCTTAGATGTCTCTGTTAGAGAAGAATATGCTGTGTTTTAAGGATTCCTCAAGTAAGAAGTAGTAGAAGCTGTTCAAAATTGTAGGTTTAAGCTATAATCATGTAAAGGCATTAAAGTGGAAAGCAGTAAAACACAAGGAGAAACCAACAGATTCAGAAACCAGTATAGCGTGCTGGACAGACTTGGTCTCTGGAATCCAAATAATGGTTCCTTGCCATTCCTGATAAAATGGCAAATTAGCACAGGCTCCCAGCTCTCTCCTAAACCCAGTTTTGGACTCATCAAATTAATATAGAAATTGTGAGAAATCCCTGAGGTCTTAAGCCAGACCCCAATGAAGAAAATGGCTGCCTTGAACAGAAGTGTATAAGCCACTCGTAGAGAGGAGGTGGGCGATTGGAGGTTTCTCCTCCCTACTCATCCAGGTTGTGGGTGGGCCGTGGCTCTGCCCTGTCCAGTTGGTGTACCAAAGCACAGCGAGGGACAGTGACAAAACACCATGTTGCAAAGAGCCTGACTAGAATAGGGAGTAGGCAAGAACAATATCCTCCTGCTGCCAGCCCCCTCCAGACAAGGCCTACATGATTAAAAGACAGAAAAACTCTCACAGAGGCACAGTGCCTGAGTAGAGATCAGCACACAAGTCATCTGCGGTGACGGCTGTGCGTGCTCCCAGATGTACACCAGGCAGGGGGCAGCTCTCTAGAGCTGCAGTGGGAAGTGGATGCTGGGAACAAAGCAAGAAGTAAACAGATATACTAGAGGTCAAGAGTAAAATCTAATAAAGATAAAGAACACAATAAACAGCACAGCAAGGGGTGGGACAAAACACCTTGTGAAAAACATTTTTGCATTGTGATAAAGCTGAATTAAATTGAGCTATCATTAACTGTATTGTTAGCTGTAGTCCATAGGGCTTTTGAACTTAATTCCTGCTATTTAACTGAAATTGTGTATCTTTGGCCAACATCACTCTAACATTCTCCTCACCCAACAGCCCAGCTCTGGTCACTACAATTCTACTTTCTATTTATATGAATCAACTACTCTAAGTTCAGTGTATGGGTGAAACCATATCCTTTGTCTGGCTTCTTGTGTTAAGACAGAAAACAGAGAACACTGAATTATTTACTTTAAAAGGGTCAATTTTATGATATATTAATTCTGTATCTATAAAACTTTCATAACAAAAATTTATAAAGAACAGTTAAAATAAGGAAATAAAAAGTAATGCAATGTAAACATGTACCAAAAGAAAGCTATATTACCAACTTTAATATCAGCCAGAATTTACTTTAAGGTGAAAATAATGTTAATCAATAGAAAGAGAGGTTATTACTTAGAATAATAATATATTGATTGTGTGTATAGATATATACATCATAGATTTAGAAACAGCAAGACAGAGACAGACTATATAAAGAAACAGTTGGCAGAACTGCCATTTCCTCTCCCTTGGAATGTGAATGTGGTGTTTGAGTTGCTATCTTAGAAGGCATGGGAGGCAATTTCAGAGTCTTACATTTGGACTTTCTCATTGTGACAGCTCTTATCCCACAGGCTAAGGGCCCAATATGGCTTAATTATTAAGTATGTCAGACCCCATTAAATATTTGGAGATTGGGAAAGTAGCCAGCAGGTAAGGTCCCAGTGAACTCTGTTAAACTGAAGTTCATTTAAATTTCATATTCCCTTTTCCCCAATATCTCATTGTAAATTCCCCCATTTTCATTGTAAAGGGCCCTGTATCTAACAATTCTAAAACTGAATATTCCCTTTTGCTAGGAGGGTGAGTTGCTCAAGTAAATGGCTGCAGTTCTCCCCAGAGAAAGATCAGTTAAAATTTCCCCATGGTGTCACAGCTTCTTCAGTGGGTTCTGGGCCTGAAACCCAGCTGAGGTCTGAAAATGAGGGCCATGACATTTACTGGAGCAACTTCCCTTAATTTCCCGACTTCTCCTTTTGGTACAAGCTGTGGTACCTTGTTGCCTCCCCATACATTTTAACCTGAGGATGCTGTATGCCATGGACCATTTTGAGAACTTTTTAGAATCACCTCTTCTCTCCTCCTCTGTCTGCATCCTGCTGGTCTCTGAGGGTTGAGAGCTGTGCTGGGCCGTGATTGTCCCAGGGCCCTATTTCCATCACTGTCAGTGAACCTTGTTGAGCCATGGTCTCCCTTACTGTCAGCTCTGGGCCAGAGCACCCTCATCGAACCTTTGAGTAGTGCTCTCTGCAGAGGACTGAGAGAAATCTGGGGTTAAAGTGTGGAGCAATATTTGCTCAGATGCCTACATTTTAAGTTCAGGGCTACTTGCTTAACGTTCTGCGAAGCTCGGCTAGCCTGATATTATGCTGGTCTCACTGACCCTCTCTGGCTTCCAACTGCAGGAGCTCCCCAGGGCCTCCTAAGCCTCTAACTGGATTACCAGCCTGCTTACAATGCAGCTTTACAAAGTCAATTTCTAGTCATTCATTACCAATATATAGAAATACGCTTTTTAGTTGTTTATTGATTTATACCCTTTTTACTTGTTAAATTAACTTGTTATTTTTACTAAACTTTTTTTTGTAATTTAACTATCATTAGTGCCACCAAATTTTATACTTAAAATGATAAATTATATATTTTATCATAATAAAAAAGTTGTTACTCCTCCAAATTTTACAAGACTTTCTGTAACCTCCAGATGTACAGTAACATTCCTGCTGCCCAAGCCACATCTGTGTCCCACAATAATTATTCATCTGCACATTTCACAATAAATTGGCTGGGGACAGGATATGAGGGGACAGGTATAGAAGTTATGTTGCTAATTTTTGTACAAACACTAGAATTTCCAATATGTTTTCGAGAAATATTTAATCTGACAAATAATGACAAGAAATTTCTTGGAAAATGGGATAAATTTTCTATTTAATAAGCAAAGAATTTTTGATATGAAGCACATTGGTGGCTAGAATGTGCTATAGAACGAAATTGAAGAAGCACGGACATTCCCTTTTGGTGAGATATTTGGCGCTATATGCCAAGGACATCAGGATACTTATTCTTGAAATTTGTTATAAAGAAACACTCAGAAGCATATAAAGGCTTCTGCACACGGAGTTTTACACATACCAGATCTACTTATAAGCACAGAAACAATAATGTGGGACGGTTAATGTAACAAACAATGGCGCAACATCATGTTTCCCAGGATTTATAATGACATGAAACAAGCTAAAAGTTAAAAAGCTGAGCAAAATGCCAGACTCTTTAATTTTTTATTTAAAATTTAAAATATGTATTTATATAATTTAGATGTCTTTATATATAACAGACCATAAAGAAATGCATTAACATTTAAATGGTTATTTTGTGTGTGGGTGGTAGAATTAGAAGTGATTTTTTTCTGCTGTATACTTTTTGTATTTTCTAACTCTTCTACAAGAAGTATATTTTAGTATTGAGAAAACAAATCTGAGGGAAATATGCTAAGAAAAGAATGAGCATTACTCTGTGTGTTGCTCTGTGAAATGGGCCGCTTGAGCAGAATGCAGTGGGGCAGGGCTGCAGAGATGAACACACCCTGCCTGTGCGGGCAGACGTCTCTGTGACGTTTCAGACAGGGCTGCAGAGAGGCTTGTGAGGCGCCAGCTCTTAGGTTCACTGCTAATTGTACAAAAACACTCGTTCCTTTTTAAGGTGGCGATTCGAACGACACTTTAAGCAAGAAGGCAAATTCTGTGAACGTTTCTGTCCAATTGAAGGCCGCAGAGAACAGGTTAGTGATGTTCCTTTAACAAACATGTTTTGATATTTACGAGGTGCTGACCCCTGAGATACTCACAGGATCTGTTGTCAGTAAGCATAACCCTAACCCTAATAACAAATTACTGTACACTTAATGTATTTTATTCCGACATAGAGTCCTCGGTATAGCTAATGTGAGGGCATCCAACTTTTATGCTGTTTTCAAGCAGAGGATATTACATGAATACATTTGTCCACCCTCTACGAATATTTGAGAAAGGAATAAAACAGATATAAATTTACTCCATGAATCTGCCATTGATAAGTGTGAAATATTTGACCATTTACTAATTGTCCCTGAGACTCTGTGTCCTGTTTGGTTATGAACGAAGCCTTCTTGCTGTAATTTTCCCCCTTCCTGTCACCCTGCCTTGGCATCAGCTATGCCTTTGTCATCCACCACATCCCTGCAGTTACTATGTGGTATTCTCTGCTCTTAGCATGCACTAGAAACTCCAGATAGAAGTATGTGAATATATTGTGTGTTAAAGGTTGTTGATAAATTTCAGTTCAGTGTTAACTCGATTAATAAATGCTGAACTATGCAAATGTCTTGAAGTCAGGCCCAAAGCCCTTGTTCATCCCCATGAGCAGCAGCCCTGTCACTGTGAAACTTGAGTTGCACCAACCAGGAGTGATCTGGGTTGATGGGGACTGGAAGAGATACCCAGAGCCACACTGCATAGCTCCAGCCAGGCCGAGCCAGGTCAGGCTCGACCAGGTCAGCCTCTAGGACGTGACTGAGAGAACACAGAGCAAATTACTATTCATTTACAGCCTGCTACATGCATTGAAGTTACCAGAACCTCTCCCAAATGACAAGCAAACTCTCAGCTAATAACTTCACCTAAAATAAAAGTGAAACGTATGTATGGATATTAAAATGTGTACATAAATTAGCTGTATGCTATACATCAAATAAAATTACATGTTAAATATATCTTAAGTAAAGCTATATTTAGAGATATATGTGCATATATTAAATGAAGGTATTTATAAAGTATATACTTTCATGTAATTGAACTATATTAAAGGTAAGTATTAAATAAAAATTGACTATAAATCTCTTATGCCTATACTTTAAAAATAGTAACTGTATAATTTAAATGACTTATCAAAGGGAAGATTATACATTAACTCTAAAACTTTGCTCTCAATGCTGAGATATATGTGCATATATTAAATGAAGGTATTTATAAAGTATATACTTTCATGTAATTGAACTATATTAAAGGTAAGTATTAAATAAAAATTGACTATAAATCTCTTATGCCTATACTTTAAAAATAGTAACTGTATAATTTAAATGACTTATCAAAGGGAAGATTATACATTAACTCTAAAACTTTGCTCTCAATGCTGAACTGTATTATAGCTTTTTGGGTTTTGGTTTTTGGTTTTGGGTTTTTTTTTTTTTTTTGGTTTTTGTTTGGGGTTTTT